>NC_090930.1:363823200-364137543 GCF_040938575.1 Ambystoma mexicanum | reverse complement strand
ATATTATTTTTTCGGCCTTTTGACTGACCACCGCTGTGTGCATGTGTGCCTAAGTGTGATGGGGAATCTCTTTGGCACGGTGTGTCAATGCACAGTGACCTCTACTTATCATTTGGTAAGGCTAGTTTAATGTTTGTATAGTAGTACATTGTGCTTTAGATGAGAGTACACAGTGCCCTACTTGTGGCAAGAAACATTATTAATAACTAAAATGGCAAAAACTTGCTACCGCCACTATTTTTGACAATCTAACCTTCTACGGATTTCCTATGTCATTTCAGTACCAAGCACACAGCCATTTGTCAGCCATTCCACCTGTTAATCTTTGTCCTATAATTGGATATTTGTAGGCAGAATGGTTTACAAATGAATGCTTCCTTTGGTGCCCAAAGTAAACAAATAACCTACGCAGCCTCTTTAAAGAGAAGTTACAATATGAAGGTTGTAAGGAACTTTCTTTTTTGTGGAAGATGCCAAGGTTTCTTTGGATATGTCGTCAGCAGTGTAGATGTTGTTGATTCTCAGGAGACTAGTCTTCACTGTGAATTAAAAAACACGATATCAATTAGTTTGTGTGTTTGCAGTCGTCATGATACTGCAGCCTTTACTTCCACTTCTTTCGTCATACGATGCAACTTTCATGCTTCAATCCATTCACGTGCACATTTCACTTCTCTCTGCGCACTCTTTCTATACTACTATCAATATGGTACTTCAAAGTCCTTTAACATATCTATCTTTTTTTAGGGGTTTGGAAATGACTTGTTCTTTACAAAGTGTTCTATGCATAGGAGAGAGGTTTGTCAGCGATAGGGCAACGTAGTAGAAGGGCAAGATTTTTGTACTTCTTAATGCAAAGCACGATGGCCAAAAATCAGGAGACCCTCCGAAGGACATGTCAGCACCACTATCGGGAGCGATTACTATTGTCATATGCTCACATTGCAAGTAGCATTACTGTTGGCAGTACAGACGAAAGAACTGCGCCATTTTCACATACAAAATTAAGGTCTGCCCTAAATTATACTTCTCAACTCACACGCTTTTGGCGGCTGTCACCCGCCTTGTAAAGGGGAGACTCACCCTCTAAGCCTCCTTCCTGCACGGCCATTCATTCCAATGGGCGTGTCACCCGCCAAAAACAAAATCAGCTCATTTCACCCACAGTTCACACAAAAATGGTTGAGAGCTATGCCTAAATAGGCATGCTTGCAACGTATGTACACATTATGAAAAAGAAAGTAAGCCGTCGAGCAAATTGTTAATGGCAAATCGGCATTCTTACACTTTACAAGGGGGAACGTTGTTATGTGCTTCCTATGGAAATTTACCAGCATTATTTTGTCTATTTTAAATTATAATTCTTCCACATGTACTCTGATTAGAATGAACATACCTGCACTCTATATGATGCATGTGGTGATGCATGGAGCTGTACGTAGAAATTCGCAATCCTTGCACACTAGCTTGTGAAGTAGGTGCTTTGCAATGGTATGCGATTTCCATTAAGAATCATCGACAGTAATTTTAAAGTGCGCAATGATGATGAAGGAGTTAAAATTAGCGAGATTCTATGTGATTGGTGGCTGATTGTGCACCCGCTTAGTTGTGTCCAATGATGGACTCGCTTTGGTACCGCTGTAGAAAGGGTGGAAGGACTGGGTAAAAGTTATGTGCCGCACGTAGGCAACGCTTGTCCACTGGCAGGGCCTGTCTCATGCGGGTTTCTACAGTTAATCCTGCATGGAAAGACGACTGTAGCCATCAGCCAATCAGATGTTCACATTACTCTTTTGTGTTCAAAGACGGTACACACACTGAAAATGGCAGAGGTGCAGAGGGTCAGTGTTATGCTGCTTGGAGACATTTTTGTGCAAGGTTTACAACACTATGCCGAGAGTAGGCATGTGGCACACCATTTCGATGTGCGAGGAGTGAAGGTGGTCTGGAGCGCTGACACTGATGCCAATGCTGCGGCAATTCTGCAAGTTTGCAGAGACATGCGTCGAATGACTACTCCTCATGTGGTAATTTTGCACTACGGTGCTTGCCACTTTGGATACCTGACTTCACTTACTTTTTTGGCAGATTTGCACAGTTGGTTGAAGCAATCATGACCAACTTCCCAACATCCAAAGTACATTTTTCGGCTTTACTCCCCAGACTACAATGGACCAACACTTCTGTTTTCTGTCCAGATCAAAGCATCGGGAGGTGCATCATCAATCACGGCATACGTGCATTCATGCTGCGAGTTGGTATGTTTTTTTGTAGCCACAATAACATTGCTCCCAGCAATGCGCATTACTTTGAAGGAGATGGCGTTGCACTATCCTCTTTGGGAAATGCGATGTTCTTTTGGAACATAGGCTTGCTTTAGAGAAGGTTCTGCAATGTTTGAAAAAGTAAAGCAAGTACAAGAACTACCAAAAAAATGGATAAAATACCACATCTCTGTATGATATGTGGCCAAAAATTTTTAAAAAACGGCTCTTCTCAGAGCCTACGTTTAAGGGGAAAAAGGGGATTAGTACTTTAATGTACCATCGTCACGCTCTGCTCCTCTACATGTCTGCGGACATGGCGGTAGTTAACTGCCAGCACATATCACCACCGGGGACTGGAGGGTGGAGCCGCAAGTAAATGAGAATGAGCGGCGCTAAGGATTTGTCCATAAAGTTCAGTAGGTGTGTTCTGACCAACGTACTTTAGTAAGACCGTCTTCTGCTTCACAGGACACCACACAGCCATGGCTTTCCATGCTCGAAAACAGATTATCTGGTTTGTGAGAGACTCATGGATACATTGGTTGAAGGTGCATGACAAAAGCTGCAGTTTATCTACAAATCTCGGATTTCCACATGCGGAAGTGCACTGGCATGGCTTGCGTGACATGAAATGGCTGGATTTGGTGCCTCTTTGTGTTACTTTACAGAGAGAGCGTCCTCCAGATATACTCATCATTCATTGTGGCGGAAACAGTTTAGGCCATGTATCTGGAATTTCTTTACAATTTGCCATGAAGGAAGGACTCGCGAAGCTCATGGACATGTTTCCAAATTGTCAAATACTTTTTTCCCGTATTGCCCAAAGACAAATATGGTTACGTTCTTCTGAATTTGGTCCACAAATGGAGAAAGCGAGACACAATGTGAATAAGGCTGTATGTGCCTTTTTAAGAGATGTTGGTATGTCCTCTTTCCACAATGAAAACATTTTGTTTCGTCGCAATTTCATTTTCCGCAGAGATGGAGTCCACCTCAAATATGCAGGCAATCAGATGTTTCTTCACAATATACAAAATGCATTGCGCCCTCTTTTGCAATCACACTAACCTATCTGACAATCCGTTTCACCCAATCCACTCCTTTTCAACCCACACAACACACCACCAAAAGGCTCTTTTCAGAGCCGCCACTTACTCCCAACGTACACTTTATTGCATTTGCTCTGCCTGCACCCTCCCTTTTTGCCCTATACGACTGTCCGTGAACTTTTGCTGCACTCCGCAGGGCTCTACGGCTTTCACTTCATAGTTCTATTGTTACACTGAGAAAGGTGGCTCTGAAAAGAGCCTTTTCAGGCATTTTTGTTGTTTTTACATTCATTGATTAACAGCACTCCACACACTTGGAGAAGAGGCGAGAGGAGGGTAAGGAAGGGACACCAGCCACGGGGATAAGAAACGGCAACTGAACAGATACATATTAAGGGTGATCATTATTTAGGTAAGGAGCAAATGTTCTGGTGCTCGCTGACTGCAGCCTCATAAGCACTTCGAAGACTCTCCCCCTGGAGAGTACCTCATCACAATACGTGCACACTACTGTCACCTTCGAAAGGTAAGGGTCCACAGCATTGCAAATGGCTTGTGAAGCAGCTGGAGGGAGGCGCTCCCCCACAGGAATGTCTCTTGTGGTGGGAGGATCGGATTCCGAGGATGCTGTGGAGGAACTCAAACGACTACGCTCTTCACATGGCACCACCTTGCGTATGTCTGCAATCTGGAACGAAGTGAGGTTGCGCTTCATGGTTGTCGTACCAAAACTGTACGCTCCAAATCTCCCGCAACTCAACACCACATCACACTGGTTACACTTCACCAGGTTCGCACGTGATTTTGGTACGTTCCCGTAAACAGAAAACAACCGCCACACCCACGACTCCCGGCGAGTGCTCCTAGTGTGGAGTTCCTCTACTTCATTCTCTTCCTCCTCTTCTTCCTCAATCTCT
Source organism: Ambystoma mexicanum (assembly GCF_040938575.1). Lineage (NCBI taxonomy): Eukaryota > Metazoa > Chordata > Amphibia > Caudata > Ambystomatidae > Ambystoma > Ambystoma mexicanum. The sequence continues at coordinate 364,133,310 of NC_090930.1, read as the reverse complement.
ACATCCTCACCCAAATATCTTTCTGCAGGCCTTTGCTGAGGTGGTGATGGTGGCGGGTTTGGGGGAGGTGCAGAGCCTAATAACCCAACAGCAGGCTCGGAAGCCATAATAATTGGTTTCCTTTTCATCAATACAGCAGTAAAGGCAATGCACCTCTATCTGCTATTGCTAGAAGGACAATGAAGATGCGCTCCGGGGGTGTGGCCTTTTGAAGGGGTGCAGGGGTTGCCTCGTGACCATCTTCATCCTTACAAAGCGGTACACTCAACTCCTGAGGTGGCCTATTGTTTAGGATGTGTGAAATTACATTTTTCCACTCCACAATACTTTCCCTTGTGTCTACAAGTTCATTTTTAGTGTTGCGGAAGCACACAAACCGCGGAAACTAGTCCCCATGCTCAGCGTAGGAGTTCAGCAAAAGTTTGCGGATAGTCGTACAGGGCAAAAGGGAGGGTGCAAGCGGAGCAAACGCAATAAATTGTACGTTTGGAGTAAGTGGCGGCTCTGAAAAGAGCCTTCTGGTGGTGTGTTGTGTGTGTCAACAACAGTGGATTGGGGAAAACGGATTGTCAGATAGGTTAGTGTTGTAAGCCTAGCACAAAAATGTCTCCAAGCAGCAAAACCCTGACCCTCTCCATCTCTGCCATTTTCAGTGTGCGCACCGTCTTTCGACACAAAAGATTAATGTGAACATCTGATTGGCTGATGGCTAATCATCCACCAATGACATAGAACATCATTAATTTTAACTCTGTCATCAACATTGCGCACTTCAAAATTACTTTTGATGATTCTTAATGGAAATCGCATACTATTCCAAAGCACCTACTTCACAAGCTACTGTGCAAGGATTGCACATTTCTACGTACAGCTCCATACATGTCCACATGCATCAGTATAGAGTACAGGTATGTATATTTTAATCAGAGTACATGTGGAAACCTTATGATTTAAAATAGACAAAATAATGCCGGTAAATGTCCATAGGGAACACATAACAACGCTCCCCTTTTAAAGTGCAAGATTGCCGACTTGTCATTAACAAATCACACGACTACTTACTGTCTTCCCCATAACCTGCACATACGTTGCAAGCATGTCTATTTAGGCATAGCTCTCAACCATGTTTGTCTTAAAGGCGGGTGAAATCACCCGATTTAGTTTTGGGCGGGTGAGACACCCATTGGAATGAATGGGCGTGAAGGAGGCTTGACGGGTGAGTCTGCCCTTTACAAGGCTGGTGACACCCACCAAAAGTGTGTGAGTTGAGACCTATGATTTAGGGCAGACCTCAATTTTGTATGTGAAAATGTTGGAGTGCTGTACTTTGTACTGCCTAAAGTAATGCTACTTGCAATGTGATCGTATGAGAATAGTAAGTGCTCCCGATTGTAGTGCTGACATGTCCTTCGAGGGTCTCCCGATTTTTCGACATCGTGCTTTTCATTAACAAGTACATAATGTTTCCCCATCTAGTACTTTTCCCTATCGCTTATAAACCTCTCTCCTGTGCATACTACACTTTGTAAAGAACAAGGCATTTGCAAACCCTTAAAAAATGTAGTTATTTTGAAGGACTTTCAAGTACCCTATTGAAAGTAGTATGCAAAGACTGCACAGAGTGAAGTGAAATCTGCACGTGGGCTGGGTTGAAATATGGAAGTTCAATCCTCTGACGAAAGAAGTACAAGTAATGTCTGCAGTATCATGACTGCTGCAAACACACAAAGTAATTGATATCAGTTTTCTTAATTTACAGTGAAGACTACTCTCCTGAGAATCAACAGCATCTACACTGCAGACGACATATCCGAAGACACCTGGTCATCTTGCACAAAAATGTAAGTGCAGTACAACCTTCATATTATAACTACTCCTTTAAGAGGCTGCGTGGGTTATTTGTTTATTTTGGGCACCAAAGCAAGCATTCATTTGTAAACCATTCTACCTACAAATATCCATATATTGAACAAAGAATAACAGGCTGAATGGCTGACAAATCCCTGTGTGTTTGGTACTGAAATAACATAGGAAATCCTTAGAAGGTTAGATTGTGAAAAGAAGTTGCTGTAGCAAGTTTTTGGCATTTCGGTTATTAATAATGGTTCTCGTCACAAGTAGGCCACTTTGTACTCTCATCTGAAGCACATTGTAGTAGTATACAAACAGTAAAATAGCCTTACCAAATGATAGTTAGAGGTCACTGTACGTTGACACACCATGCCAAAGAGCTTCCCCATCACACTTATGCACACAGGCACACTGCACACACACATTGGACAACAGAGCAAAGTATATATTTGTTCTCAACAGACACCAAAGAATGTCTACCAAAAAGCAACTCCGTAGAAAGGAACGCAGAATTAGAGCAACTAAAAATAAAGGAGCCCAATCTATCCATGCACCTACTGTAGAGTTTGTAGAGAATCTTGGTACAAACCAGCTAATGCAGTTGGGTAACATAATAAGGGAAGTCTCAACTACCGAAACGGTACCTCCTCCATCAAAAAGTGTCACAAAACACAGAAATGTTGTCATAAAAATGCCTGCCAGTACAGCTAACAATGTTCCTAGTAATCCTGATAGTGTAAGAAGAACCCATACTAAAAAAAAGTATTTTAGCAAAAATGTTTTGTGCAGAGTCCTTCAGAATCTACTAAGAAGAGGACCCAAATCATCCTCACCCCTTGAAACATACCATAGAAAGTTAATTCTACAAGCACGCATGGACAGTGCAATCGTTCTCAAAAGGAAGTTGTTCATATTAGTGTTAAATAGGATGAAAGCACTAACAAAACTAAGTACCAAACTACAAAAGAAACTCAGCAATAAATGGAATGTGAACAAAAATAATTTTTTGCATGTTTGTGGTGGTGAATGGAGTCACACAACAACCACAGAGCCATATTTTAATAAAGAAGCATACAAACAAAATCAAACAAACACAATTGCCATCCATAGCAGTGGACGAGGGTATGAGAAAATCAATACAACCATCATGGAACAAGAAACACTGCTTACAAAACTATCTCCTGAAAACTCAGAATTACCTCTCGATTCAGCAGAACCACACCGTCCAGTATACAAATGACTGTGCACATCAACATGTGCCATTCCAAATAAAGGTAAAGACAAAAGTAAAATGAAAGTGCTGCAAAATATGGATATTTGTGCAGTGAGGAAAGACACAGGACTTAAAGGGCATTCATTAGCCTGCATTTCTGGGCCTATTTGCAATAGTACCTTCCATGATATCATTCCAAAGTAAGAAATTTAGTGTATAAAATATACTATGCAAAAGTCCAGCTTCAGAATTAGGCAATTTAAATACCACTCTTCTGCATGGTAAACCCAAATACTTACAAGAAGAAATGGACCGTATTCAGAAAAAGTATTTTGGAAGTGAAAGCCACGTAGAAAACAGTTTTAGAGCATAGTAGCAACAATTCTGCACATCGCAACCTTCTATTACACGCATACAGAAAAGAAATACTAAAATTTAAAAGGTCCTCGGCTGAAGTACCAAACCATGTGTGTGTATGTTGCCGCAGAACGTTTTACAAAAGGAACACAAAAAATGTGGACATAGCATACAAAATAGAAAACAATGAAGACTCTAAATGGTTTGAATTAGCTTTGTACCTTTTAGCTGAAAGCAAATATGAAATAACTGAACGCCTAATATGTTGCAGTTACTGTACTGCAAAATTAGACAACAACCACACTCCTTCACGTGCAATTACAAATAATTTGGAATTGTTTCCATTACCAAAAATCCTGCAACAGCTCAATTTGTATGAGAGCATAATAATTCAAACACTTCACACATTTCTGTTACACCTTTCTGATCTTGGTCCTGGTGGCAAAGAAGGAAATGATGTGGTTCCGCCTTTTGCTATGTGGCGGTAGAAACGACTAGGTCAGATGATAACAATCTCAGCGGTATAGTTGTTCCATGCTGTCAACGAACGTCAGAGACGAATCACGTGATACCTTCACGCGGTCACCTGATGCCAGCGGCACGTCACGTGACATAATTTCAAGACCAAGGACTCACTTCTCATTGCGTCGCTACTGAATTGCATGACGCTACGTAAGTTTGAACACTAGGAACCCTCTCCCAAGTACTTACATTATTCTGCTTGTGCTTACCGTTCCATTCTATCACTTTCTACCCAGCTTTCCTTTGCAGTGCTCTCTTCCTGTGACTCTTCCAAGACAGACCTTTCTTCCGGGATATTCTGCCTTACCTGAATCCGTGTTTTCCTCCTCCCGATCTGAACATAGAAGTTTCCCGGGTCATTTTGGCTCAGTGAGTTACTCTTCTGGTTTTCTCTTTTCTTCCCCTTCTTTGGCCTTGTTTCTAATCTCTGCCCATTACCGCAGGAATCCCTGGAGGGTTCTGAGCACCAGTCGCCATTCCGCGACGACGCGGAGTAATCAGTATCTTTAGCCCATAGCTTACCAGATTAATTCCTTCGGTAAGAGAAACTTTACTCTTGAATACACTGTCTCTCTCTTCCGACCATTTCTGAATAGTTATCTGTCTCTCTTTCATTAGAACCCGAGCTACAGTCTACAGTTCAGAGGTACTACGCCTAGGCAACCGTCCACCGACAAGACCAGCTATCTACGCATCCAGGGTTTTTTTCCCCAGAGGGTTTCCCTGGGGTTCGTGTTCCTCCCTGCTGGGGTCACATTCCCGGGGGGGGGGGTTCAGGATCCTCTTTGAGGCTTTCATTTCTGCAGTTGCTGCTTCCTTGCCAACTTTCTGACCAGGTTAGTGGATACTAATATTTGACCGTCAATTGTGGGAAGAATATTACTTTGATATAAAAGTCATAACAATTTTAAGCAATTATACGCCTTCATCCAAAAACAGTAAAATTACCTTCCTCTGAATTGGTGAAAGGCATTCGTGGCAAAGTAGTTTACTTGCCATTAGATCTAACGGAAAATGTACACACTCTAGGAGTGGAACGCTCAATAGAGCATTCTTTAATAGTCTTGGTAAATGGAGTACCAACAAAGGACAAAAAAATGTGGCAACAATTAGTGGACTTAGATAAAGTTAGACAAGCATTGCAATATCTAAAAGACAATAATGAGTACTATAAGGAAATAAATATTGATGAAAGCTTAAGGCAAACAACTGAAATAATTCAAGAGCCATCAGAAACTGGACAATTTGAACTTCTGGATCCAGCTACAGTATCCACTCTTTTAGACCATTACACAATTCATCCATTGCATTCCAATGAAAGCATAGATGATGCACTAGAAACGTACCAAATGCGACAAACCAAAGGGTCACCAATGAGTATTTGGGAAAAAAAGTATAGAAGCACGTGCTTTTCCACTGCTATTTCCTAATGGCAAAGGTGGAAGATATGATGATAGACCCACTCAGATTGGGGCATCAGAATACCGTTCATTACGAATGTATTCGCAAGATCCCAGATTTAGACAAAATGTTGAATACATATTCCACCTACTCTATGAAAGTGATTTAGCAACACTATGTTATGGAGTTGCACACATTCTTAAATCTGGAACGCACTTTCAGAATATGTCAGCTACGCAGTTAATACAAAAGTACAAGAAAAAAGATGAGGTGTTACAATCAAGTATAACAAATTTGTTTGCAAACATTCATGGTACAAAGGAATACTGGTTCAGACGGCAAGGAGACGTGTGTTGCATGATCAGAAACCTTGGACCACCAACTTGGTTTGTTACGCTAAGTTGTGCAGAATATGCATGGGAAGATTTACAAGAGTTCCTACGCATAGCAAACAGCAACAAAAACAACATAGATATATTAACACCTGGAGAACTTTGCTCTCTAGATCCAGTTAATGTCTCAAGATATTTCCATCATCGTTTCATTGCAATGCTACACTTTATTTGCAATAAAACTGTTCCTCCCCTTGGAGAAGTGCAACACTTCTTTTGGAGAAAAGAATATCAAGCGAGAGGAGCACCACATATTCACATGCTGTTATGGATGAAAGGTGCACCGAAATTTGGGCACAACAGTGATAGCACTGTTTTGCAGTTTAAGCAAATATATGTCTCATGTGAAATCCCTTCACAACAGACACATAGTGAGCTGCATGGGCAGATTTTACAATTTCAAAGACACAAATGTGGCAAATATTGTCACCGCAAATACAAAAAGAAAGATAAATACTACACCAAATGCCGCTTTTGTTTCCCTAGACCAGTTACAGAAACAGGTGAAGTAAACAACTTCATGTCTTCAGTTCGACATAGTGGTAAAGGTAAATCACCTAAAAGCATGTATTACATAAAAAGAAGGGAAGAATCAAAATATATCAATGATTACAATGCAATCATTGCCCTATTATGGAATGCAAACATAGATGTGCAGTACATTGCAGACAATTCAACTAATGTTGCACGATATGTTACAGCCACCTTAACAAAAGCAGAAAAAACAGAGCTTCAAGACCTCTGGGATGACCTAGCATCAGACAAAACATTATAACAGAAATTGTACAGCCTACGCATAAAAATGCTCTCTCATAGAGAATATGGGGCCTATGAAACAGCAGATCATTTAACTGGCACTGCTTTGTACAGAAAATCAGACAACATAGTATGGCTCAGTCGTGGTCCTGCAAAATCTAGAAAAAGAGTACTAAAATCATATGAGGACATAGAAACAATAGCCAAAAATGATCCCAACAGCCAAGACATTCTATAAAAACAATTTACTGGACACATACTATCCGAACAGGAGTACCACTCTGGAAAGCATGTGTCTATACCACATAGCTCAAAACTTTGCATACAAAAATAATGTAAAACCTGATGAAAGCAAACGTAGATATAGAGTGTCCGATTGTGAAGGGAGCTTAGTGAAACTTAACAAACGAAGCTTAATTAATCATGTCAAATTGTCATTAAAAACTCCTCAACAGAAAGAACTATATTACATGTCTCTGTTTCAACTTTGCAAACTATGGAGAAAAGAGGAAGACGTACTATATAATTATGAGTCCTATGAAGATGCTTTCAAAGCAAATGAAAGCACTATAACCGATGTGAACTTTACGCAGTACAAAGCAATGTTACGCAATGAGGAACAAATAGAAGAATAACTTCAGGCCCAACTAGATAAAGACTCTTCCAACAGTAGGTCACAGTAATCTGCACTATTCATAATCACCAGTGCTCCCCCTTTGTCGGCGGGTCGTATTGTTATACTTTCATCGCCATTCAGTTTCTTCAATAGAGGGAAATCAGTTGCTTTCAAGTTACTAAATCTTGTGCGCTTATACAAGATCTGCTTAAAGTCGCTCAGAGTTTGTTTGTGGAAGATTTTCAACAATTGAATACTTATAGGGGGCATAACATTGCTTCTTCATTTAAATTCTTGCAATGTGTCATCATCCATTGGCTGGCTATTTGTAGGCTCAAGTTAATTGACAAATACCCGTAAACTGGTGATTAAAATTCAGAGTGAAATTCCAGACGAGGATAGGACTCTGTCACTCTGATCAAGACATACGTAGAAAATACACTGTCTCCCTCTATCAAAAATTCTAGTGACCTTAACCTAATTTTTATTCTTTTTGAAAAATATTGTTTGTTGGCATTATTATGATGTATGAATGAAGGTTGGATAGGGACATTCATCTTTTTCCTATCCCTTTCAGATAGGCGGCACACCATCCGCTGCCCAGGGAGAGATCCCACACAAGGATAGGGACAGGGTGTTCTTCTAGTAGGGAACATGGACAGTCGTTGGACAATGGAACTCAACACCGGGTGGAGGTTACAACCAGAAAAGTGATGAGTGGAATCTTTTGAATGCATCTGAACCACTGACACTGCTCTGGGCAACCTTCCACACCACTGTTTTTCAGCCCGCCTGCATCATTGCAAAAGGGATCCAGCCATATGCAAATGAGTCAGGTACTAACACTGATGGTAGCAGCCCAGCCCGAAATGCTAGACCAGGTCCCCTTTGTATGGAAACACAAGCACCCTCAGGAATGTTTTGGCATTTTGGGGCCTCCTCAGTGAGGTGCTGCTTGGTTCCCTATAGCACTGCAAGCAAATGGACCCACGTCTCAGACTCTCTCACATAGGGAGACAAACTACATCCAAAAAAGTGATGGGTGGAAGGTTTTGAATATATCTAAACCACGGGCACTGCTCGGGACGATCTTGCACACCACTGTTTTTAGGCCATCTGTGCCATTGCAAAAAGGGTCCAGCCATATTCAAATCAGTCAAGTACTGCCACTAATGGTTGCCGCCTAGCCCAAACTGCTAGGCCAGGTCCCCTCTCAATGGAAACACAAGCAGCCCCACACGTGTTTTGGCCTTCTTGGGCCTCCTTGTTGAGGTGCTGCTTGATTCCCTCTTGGGGTGGAGGACCTACACACACGGCTGATGAGGTAAATGTAGAAGGACTCCCCAGAAATGATTGCAACCCCCTGAAGGGTTGTGCTCTACCAAAAGTACAATTGGTAAACACATACTTGCTAACCCTACAGATTTAGGCAGTAGGCTACTGTTTTTGAAGCAGCCCTACCGCCTACAGATTTCAGTGAGAGATCCTACTGCTTTTTACAGTGTCAAGTACTTCATGTGATTCTAAGGCAGACTGCTTGAGACCAGCCCAGGACAAAGCATGCAACACATTAATTAATCTGTCTGTACAGTGGGCTAGTAGGTGATTACTTTGATTGGGCTCAGACTAATCCCCTGACCTGTCAGCTAAGTGACTCTCTCCTGCACTCTTGCCACTACAACCCTTAGGTGAACCAGCAGTGAAATCAAGTGGCAGAATGTAACACTATCACACAGCATCTGCAGACAATTTGGTGTTAGCATTCAGAATTATACATTTTTAACATTTCAACATCTTTCCATGTTGTGCTATTTGTATGTTTTGTATTTTCCTGTGATGTCATTGTTATGGGAATTATTATTTTTCAAACTTGAAAAATCCTACATCTTTTTGGTCACAGAATGTTGGCAAGTATGTAAACATAATTTCGGTTCATGAACATTTATGGTATGGCACTTTTTTGTATGAATTAGCTCATTGTTTGTCAGAAGGCATAGGGGTAGGTTGTTGAGATCCTTCCAAGTTTAGGTGACTGTAGGTCTACAAAGCTAAGGGACCTACAATGAGGGATCGTTAGTTGGGCGGTTTAGTTTGGGTGGTGAAGCTACACCCTTCCACTTGCAAACCAACACATAAATCACTTCTGTTTTCCATCAAACCAGATACAAGTCAGAGCCTGTTTTTTCTCTGACAAATGGTGACCACGATTCAGACTTGCCACACAATGTGGCTGGACCACTGACCTTGCGGATGGCCTCCTCTCAAATGCTCCACATGCACAAGCAAAAAGAGGTACAAAGTCCTAGCTAAAATTACCACGCAGAGATTCATTGATGCAATTGCTAAACAAGACGATGATTTGTTTTAGAAATATTTAAACGTGAAACCAGTGAAAACATACTCTGCATGCAAAGGCCAGGATGATAGCTCATGGGCAACGACCTCACCTTGGGAACAACACAATGATGTACAACAATGGTTTGATCCCTGGTGCCCTACTTACAAAATTAAAAGATAAGCACAGGGTGACAGCCGCACACACCACCAGGTTTTACCTCTTAGTAGTGATTCAGGAGGTTCGGTGTTTGTCAGGGACCATCTGGTGGCAGGATTTCACTAGCAAACTCTACATCGCTAGTGCATGACATCTTCAGCTGTTAGAAAGTCACATATTAAAATGGGTTTATCTACAAAATACGCCACAACTTCCTTTGATGTCCAATCCAGTGTGAGAGAAGCATCACCATCAATGACATTAATTTCAACTCATATTTAAACCTTCGCAAAACTATCCAATATTCTCACAAACAGTACAACCAACCAAATCCATACAAAAGCAGACGTTGTGAGAATTGCTTTTGGATGGCACACATAGGTGCAGTCATATGACACAATGTCCTATATTGGCTATATTAGTTGTCCTGAAGCCACACAATATAAGAATGGTATCTGACACATGACCACATATTTCGAGCATAGTAATGATTGCAGTTGCAGGTGATCACTGGATGAGTGAATTGGATGGATATTGGAATGTGTAAGAGTCGTAGGACCAACGTGGCTATCCCTCGTAAAGCACGTTGACGCCACACTCAATTGCAGGCCCAGGCAAGGTATCATCTTGCTCCTAACCGGTAATGTGGGAAGTGGGACCCTAGTTGAACAGAGCAGTCATGGCAGATTGAGGTTTGGCTGTGGCAGAAGCCACATCCCTATCTATGTCATCAACGTTCTGTTCATCCATTCAAGCATGCCCACATGTTTGGCATCAGATCGCATCCTCCAAGAACAGTCAATCGGGGCATAACAGCGACCCTACATGGATACCATGTTCTTATTCATCCTTCAGTGGGCAAATTCCCTATCAGACATTCAATAAGGTATGGCTTGTTGGCTCCTATACTACTATAGTGAAGATGTGGGCCATCTGTTAGAGATAAATGGTTCAGGCAGTCAACTTCCAGAGTTGAGTGAGCCATCACTGCATTCAGGCACATTCCCCATGGCATTCTCCACGTGTATGCATGCCTCCTAATCACTTATACATAACCTTATCCCCTGAGTCATATTGTTCACTAGTTATGATAACCTGAAGGGTGAGGGTTTATTTGGAGGCAATGGTGACAGATCAAACCTTCAGGGTGAGGTCACACAGATCATCTGTATCTGTCTCACCTTCATCAAATTCAGGTCGCAACTGCCCCTGCAACCTTCTCCCACCACATATTCCATATACTCAACATGACGTTAAGAAAGCTTTTACTAACATCTGAAAAACGTGATAATACATGTTTTCTCACTAGAATGAAGTCAGGTACCTTTTCTTCTTCCATCAGTTACCACACAGGTTGCAAGATGACGCCTCCGTAAACAGTGTGATACGGCCCGATCCTAGCAAAGGATGCACTCTGGAACCATGATACTTCTTTGCACTGCCTGTATTGTATGTGTTCGCTTTTTCTGTACTTACATGTGATGCACTTTTAATAATGCACTTTTCCATCTTAAATTCTCCACTAATTTAGCGTTCTCCCTGTCCCCTTTTCATTTTAACTTATTCTGACCTCAATGTACCAAGATCTGTGAACGATCATGCCATTGTCAACCTCCGTTGGCTTCTCATACCCTCCCCACCCCTTCACTCTCGGTGCTCCATGAAGTACGTTGAACAACATATCATCTTCAAACAATAAAAGAGCTGCACTGTCAAAAAAGTAAGGCAAGGAATGGTATTACATATATTGCTCATTTCTAGGTGATGGAGAACTGGCAGCCAAGAACATTGCCTACACACATGGACACATGCACAAGCGCGCGCACGCACACATGCACACCCAAACACACTAGCAACACATTTGAATCCCGCAACATGCATAGTGCATATAGAGATGTCGACATTAAAAACGTCCTGTACAATCAGATTTAGCCAGCAAGCCCACATGGTCAAGCATACATGTCAACATATTGGAAAATTCAGCAGTGAAGGCAGTCAACATATGTCTTAATGCAATATATCGGTCCACTCCCAAAATATCAGCCATTTTATCTGAGCGACCATGTATATTTGGCATGCAAATTATCAATGTCCTCCAACTCCTCATGCAATTTCCCTCCCGATTCATCTGCCACCCTCCCACATTTTATTTTATCTTGATTAGTTCGCCACAAAGGACAGGTTGATGAGTAAACGTGGCTTAAATCCTCAAGATAACCGGGTTCACCTTATTGCTGCATAATAGCCTAGCTATGCAATTGTAGCAGATAGAAGTGGACGGAAAGAGGTGGTATATATGCAACTTGTTTTCAGATGAGATGAGTCCAGCAACTGTCTACAAGGTGCGGAGTAACCACATTGCTCCCGAAATCCCCGCAGATATACTGTCTGTGCTCAATACCTATTTAGGTTTCATCTCCCAGGCTCCATTTTCTGTATGGTACTTATGGAAGACCAACGTTGTATACAAATGTACTTAGGTTCATACACTCATCTCAACTCTATGACTGGCCATTATAGGACATTCAGAGGTGGGGAGGCTCTACTGCAGACCATTTTGTGTACGTCTGCTTACATCGTTTCAACCTCAAAAACACCCTCAGTGCTCCTCAACCAGAGAATTATGTATTGGCATTATCATTGAATAAAGCACTATACAAGCAGACATTGTATCATGCTGATGATTGGGGGGAATCACGTAGTGCACACAGCAGACTGCACAGGAACCCTGAGCTGTGAAGAAACTGGACACATACACAAACACTGTGCTTTAAATCATTCCAGTGACAGCTGTGTACTTTACTCAAATAACCTTTTTTTTCAGAATAGAAGGTCACATCTCGGAAATAGTCAAATTGACATTAAGCCCACCAACCCATATGAAGAATAGGGATAATGTTCCAGTACAATTCATCACTACCAAAGCAATTGGAATGTGATGTGACTTCTTGTTCACTATTCAAAGTGAGGTCTATCACATGCGTACTCAAACCACAGCACTTTGAGCCTGTAATAATGGCAACTAGGTTTTATCTGTACGCTACATAACATAACATATTATAGCCATGGAGAAATATTTCACCATTTAATAAAATAGAAGCAAGGTATGATTTAGGAGGGAGAATCAGACTGATATAATGAAACAAACGAACCTTTAGGCAAGATATATACCAGAAAAAGCAGATTGACCTGCCTCCCATCTTACAATTGGCAAATGACCTGGCAAAGGTGACAATTGATTTACAGTACACATTAACTTGAGTTTATAAATCTCAATTGATATCATTCCATGTGTACATCACAATCTACAATGAATATGCCTGTCCATTCCTTGGAATGGGTATCAATCATGGTATCTGCTTACCTCTCAAACTCCGTTTTCTATCACAATGATGTCACTTCTGGTAATGCATGCATGTCTTGATTGCCACAGTAGCTGTGCAGTGTGCATTTGGGAGCTACATGTTGGATGTCAGGGGACGGCGTTGCAGTTGAAGGGGTGGGTAGATAGACGGAGCAACATTGGGAGGAAACAGAGGTGGGAGTGGGGGTTGGTTAGAGAGTACAGGGATGCAGCCAGCAAGGTATAGAGGGAATATCCATTGATAGAATAGCAGTGTGCAGAAGTGGGAGAGGATGGTGGCAGGTTCTAGAGCAGGGGTCTGCAACCTTTGGCTCTTCAGATGTTGGTCATGAATTCAAAGAATACTCTAGTGAAGGATTAAATTATGTGGGTTTCATTGGCAACAAGGTAGTAGTGAGAATTAGAAGAATTGTTAAGAGAGAAGAGGGGCAGGCTCAGGATTGATCTATGAAGTACCCCTACTGGTGGGGGTATGAGAGGGGAGATGTTAAATTTCTGTGAGATGGAAACCAAGCTGAGAAAGACAGAGCTAGGTGTGTGGTGTGCAGAGTCCTTGATGCAAGGGCAGGTTGAGGGTCAGGCAGAGGGAGGGACTATGAACAGAGTCAATGGCTAAGGACAGAAACAATATTATGCTTTTGAATGAGAGGAGAGGTTCAGTATACTGTTTACTCTATAAACCTGATTGTATGGGTCAACGAGTGAAGTATCTTTGCGGTAGTCAAAACTGTGGTTAAATACACCTCTCTTGTGAATTTTGGACACTTGGCCACAAGAGAGATGGAATAATACAACACCGCCATTTTCGGGACTTCAAAGGTTTTCTTTTTTATGGGTGTTACAGCTGTTACCTTACAGAAGGGAGGGACTGTAACTGAAGAGATAGAGAGATTGAGGAATTGACAGCTAGGCGGAAGTTCTTTAGTTATTTGTGGTGCAAAAGGTTTGCTGATGGGAGCACATGCTGTGTCAGCTGAGTGGAGAATATAAAGGAGATCAGTGCACTAGTGATGTGGAATAGTGAGGTCAAGGCAGCATGGTAGGGGTTGCATATCTTTGCAGTGTGTAGGGAGAGATTAGCGTAGTAACAAGGTATCAGCCATTTCTGTCATCTTTATGATGATGCAGGTTTGCAAACCATTTGCAGGCAGAACAAAAGGAAATTGGGAATATTCTTTGGGAAAAAGCATAGATTGGAGTGAAGCATAGAGAAGATGTAAGGCCAGTATATTTGAATGATATGGCACAGTCAAGAGAAGTGCTGAAGACAAGGATGGGGTCTTTGTAGATATTGAGAAGGGTAATGGAGAGCATGGGAGTAATCCTTCCACCAGCAGTGAGTAAGGAGGTAAACAGTAGTGAACAGATGTTGGATGTCTGGAGAAATCCATGGGTGAAGTCTTTAGTGTCACACAGTACACAATATAGTGATAGCTGAAAGAGTTAGGAAGTCCAAGTTTGAATTTGCAAGAGGTGATTTCGTTGGTGTGAGAAACGAAAGATGAAAGGATTTGAAGGGGGTTCTAGGCCTACAACTAGTCCAGTATTATGGGGCCATGGAGTCAGATTTGTTGTCTACCACCTAGGTCAAGCAGAATACCCTCTGAGCTGGGTGCAGCCTGTCTTCTCCCCAGCATCACCGTTTTGAGCTGGTTTAGGTAAGTCACGAATGTCTTCATCACCACGCTGCTGTCCTGACAGGGAAACTATAGCAGGCAGGAGCAATGCCAGGTCCATGGCACTGCAGCACCACGTTCTCCCATGGCGGCTTCCCTTAGCCTATCCCTGTCACCAAAGCAATGTGACACCTTGAAACTGCTTTTTGAGCATTCCAGCCTGGCCCACATGTGTGCTAAAAGCAATAGTGCATAGAAAGAGCAGGGATTCCTGGACATTGAGTGTCTGAAGCCCTCCTTAATGGCCCCGTTTCACTTGGGCAGTGAAGACGGGTTTCTGGGCAGCTAACGACCAGGAATTCCTGCACTCCTGGGCACCAAGGTTCAAATAATAAAATTAGATTTGTTTGAAAAGTGAAGTTTCATGGCATGCCTCAAAGTAGCCCTTAGATTGTAGACTGAAGATTTTGGTTCATTAATGTGAATAAGGCAGCTATGACACTGCTTCTCACTGACTATTGATACAATGTTCCAACACACATTTTGTCCATAACAAAATGAGTGTGTATAAGTGCAAGTTTAATTGAATGCTTACATGCTGGGAAAACAACTTATTTGCACTTCTGGCATACAACAGCTACCATCCCAAGAATCTCTGAGATACATTTCCACAACTTAAGATACAGAAGAAATTGTTCGACACAACATGATTTTGAGCAGCAGGCAAATGATTGGATGTCACGTGGTACAACGAGGCTACCGAGAAAATCTCTGTTAGTCATACAAGAGAACAACTTTTTTTTCCTGTAGGGAAATGAGACACCTAATGAAAATGATTCCACGACAAATATAATTGCCTATTCAAAGATGACTCTTCCTTATGTGTGTTAAGTAATACAAAATATTTGCCATTTTTGACAATTGATTGAGAGTCATTTTGGATCTGCGCGGACTGATAAAATAATCATAATACAGGTGTAAAAGGTATTGCAAAGAGTCAAAATGTCCCAGATTGGGCTCAATTCACACACAGCTGTGCAAAGACAAGAGGGATGGACAATGACCTTTAGTAGCGGCCATGAATGATTCTTTCTTTTATGTGATCCGAAGTTGAAATCTGGGTGGTACTAGGTTTCTGTAGATTTTTCCGCTTAGTAACAGTGTACATTGTTGTATATCATGACCAGGAGCGAACCGCTGACCAGCACCAGGGCCCAACAGGAGCCACTGTCTTCACAGACAGCAACCCACAACTACGTACCAGGACCCCACAGGGGGCACCAGACTTGCAAACAATAGCCTTGATAAAGACCCATGGGTCAAAACACGTGTCGGCTGACAACAAGGGGATGTAAGAGCCCCAGATGTACTATATGTATACCAACAAATTGAAGAACAACCTACCACTTCCACAAATAAAAACGAGAGTGTATCACAACAACCAGTGTGTAAGATCAATTTCTCTAAATCATAAAAGCAAGATAGCCAGGAGAACACCCTCCTTGTTGTATATTATTGGTTTTATGGCTCACGCCAAAAAAACATTGTTGATGATTATGACATCTATTAATACAAGAGTGAGTCTTTAGGTCTAGAAACATGAGACGTGACCTTCCTTATATATACTCTTACAGTTACTATTTACCAGGCAGTAGGACAGATCTGCTACACTTCTTAAAGTCTTGGGCACACTGTTTATGTATTGTTTGAAGTGAATAATGTAAATACACATGCAACATCTGTAAAATACGAAGAGCTGTGATCTAGTTAATCCAAAAATAGAGGAACATGCAGACTTTTCATTGAAAAGGGCTCTATTATTTTAAAGTGGTTTTCCTTTTTAAAATTGTCTGATGAAACTGATCCTTTTAAGATAGACATTTTAAAACAGCAAGATTGTAAAGACAAAGGGAACTCCACAGGTCTCATTAGAAAAAGCGGACCTACTGTGTAAATGGCACATTGTGTTGTTCGTGCTGTATAGGGGACAGAGGCAATGGCATTGCAGACGGGCCTACAATGCCCCTTGTATAAAAATGATTAGAAGACCCTAGTGGTGTTTCTGGGAAGCTGATTGGTCAATCTGTGGGCTATACACACTGATATAGCCCGCAGATTGAATGCAGCCCGCAAATCGGGTGTTTGCAAAGCAGGCAGCTTCCACGTTGTATTCTGGAATGTTGAAGCCGCTTACTTTGGTGTGTATGTTCATATACACCCGCGGTGCATATGAACACTTTACTACACGGGTGTATAAGAACACTTTCATGTACATCAAAGCAAGTAGCTTCCACGTTGTATTCTGCAACGTTGACTCCGCTTTCTTTGGTGTATATGAAAGTGTTCATATAACCGGCAGTGCATATGAACACTTTCATACACATCAAAGCAAGCAGCTTCCATGTTGTATTCTGCAACATTGAAGCTGCTTACTTTGGTTTATATGAATGTGTTCATATACACCCATGTTCTCAGTAGCATTGTTGTCAAATAACGAATATGTCATTATTTTACAAAAATGCTGCTGAGATTTCAGGATTGCGCCCGTTATGACAAACAGGCGCAATCCTGAAGGTGCACTGTTGTGCACTACGAGGATGCCCAGGCCCACTTGA
The DNA here is from genome assembly GCF_040938575.1 of Ambystoma mexicanum. NCBI lineage: Eukaryota > Metazoa > Chordata > Amphibia > Caudata > Ambystomatidae > Ambystoma > Ambystoma mexicanum. The sequence goes on along the minus strand of NC_090930.1, from coordinate 364,116,113 downwards.
AAAAACTGGTGGGGCCTGGGGGTACTGATTTGGCGCAGTGAATCCTGCTTTTTAACACATTCACTACGCCAAGTTCAGAATCGGGCATTGAGGGTGTTCTAATAGCTTTATAGACCTGCAGCTCGGGCCGTACCGGGCGTTATGGGCCCTCATACCCCGTTAAAGGCCCGAGCGTAGCGAGGGCCATTAACTCGGTCTTCGGGACCCATAACGCCCGGTACCCTCCTCGCTGCAGGTCTATAAAGCTATAATATGCACCTGCAGGTGAAAACTAATAAGGGCGAATTTAATCATTTGCATGTAGTAAAGAGCAACAAAGAAATTATTTTTGTTGTTGTCATGAGGTGCATGGATACTGGCACCATATTGCGTTAGAAGAAAGATAAGATTGTAAAATATGAAACATAGTGCGTGTTGTGTGGCAATTAATGCATAATGAATGCAACCTGGCCAAAGGAAGGTCAAGAAGAGTTTCCAGATTTGTTGCAATATGAGATGTGCAATATATTTTATACATTTAACTTTTTCATAATTGGCATATTGGCAATTTCAATGTGAATACTTGTTTTAAAAAATGTAAGCAGGTCTGGCCCTCTGTAACAGAATCTCCCTGCTCCAGTGCTCCTTTTGAGCCAGCTCGGGTGAAGGGATCATTTCACTAAAAAGGGCGTAGGGTGGCAAACTTTACAATATGGTTTTGCAGGACACTTTAGATCGTGGTGTGTCAGAAGCAGTTTGTGGTGCACATGTTTCCATATAGTATAATTTGCGTCCCCCCTTCTTTTCCTCTGCCCCATCCACTTTTATGGTACATTTATTTGCAAAATGCCTATCAACACCAGAACAGAACAAACATATATAAGCCACGCGACAAATAATGTTGTTGTATGCAATATGTCACTGCTCACTATTGTTAGTTTGTTAGTTCATATGTGATTACTCTAAAGTTTAGTAAGGCAGGAGCAATGGGGCCATTGTGGGCAGCGGCCTTTGCAGCCGTTGCGCCCGGCAGGTCTGATGTGCTAGGTGCAACGGCACCCGCCCACAGAGTTTTCATTCCTATGGGGCTACATGGGAATGGGGAACAACATTTTCCAGCACCTGACGTCCAGATCCGCTGTTGTGATGTCCTGGTGGCACCGGGAAGTCAGGTGCCAGTAAAGTGTTACGAGTCTGCCGGCAAACCATTGGTAGCACCGATGGGTTACCTACAGACTAATAGTGAGTCCCTAGGACTCCCAGTTTGTGACGCACAGGAATAGTGGAATTAAATGATGCCCAGGATCACACAAATTGCTTAAGTTATGAAACAAGCAATAGGGCCCAGTTTTCAATTTAAGTACTTGACGACATATGTTTACAGAAATAATGTTCAAATGTATTTGTGTAGGTTGAAGGGGTAGGTCAGACAGAAATGTTATTGGCCCAATCAATCGGGCATGTGTTTTAGAGCAAACATTGATTGTTCTTAAAAAAAATGTCCAATGCAAGTTTTTCTCACTTTAACACATGGGAAATAGACGGGTCGGGTATCGCCATCTTGGGCTAATCTTATCCGTTGCTCCATTGCCCTATGTTCAAGTGCCCTCGCGGCACTAATTCAGATCATCCGCCCCTAATGCTGACATCACTAGTAGCTCATGATGAGCTCCACCTATAATAATGATGTTAGAGAGCAGATTAGCCAAACGTACCCTGTCATCACCAACGTCATAACTTTATCTAATGCAGAACCACAACCATAAACACACATCCCCAACAGACGCAAAACAATAAAAACAGTTTATTTTGCAGAAAACAACAATAGTAGGGACAGTGTAACAAATACTATTAATTTTGACCATGCCGAAAAGAGGTAATTAAGTCCAGGAAAACATGGGTAACATTTTCCAATAGAGGTTATAGCTAGCGAACATCACATGGTTCTCATTTTTTGTTTAACTGTGAACTATGATCTAATAATGCTGATTCTGTTCATCGATCGATTGATTCCAGTATTTGGATTCTTCACTGAATGTTATTAACTTCCATCACTGATTTCTTATCAAGGAACATGGCGTTCCATTACAGAGAAGAAATGAGCAGTGTAAATTTCAAATGCAACACTTCCACATCCTCATGTTTTCAGAACCTATAGGCTGCCATGTTGCTCCTTATTATTGTAACTACAAAAGAACAGATCGGTGTCCGGTGATCATCCCAGATAATGGTTATCATAGAAGCGTTGTTGATGATTACATCCAATTGCGGTTAGAGAAGCCGTTGACCAGTAAACTGTACCCATGACAGCTCACAACGGTATAATATAACTATGGAAAATCAAGAATGCAAAAATATATTTCAGTACCCAATTTATAATTGTATATACACAGTACATATTTATGTTAACTATCAACTTAAGGTACAATTAACACGTATTATGTCAATTATTTGTGTCACATTGAACATTATCCGTCACAATGTAAATCATGTAGCATACAGCCCACTTGCCATCCTCACGTATTTGTTAGGGAGAATTCTCTGTTTAGGCTGAATTTCCTAACCTAGTGAGTCCCCCAGCAGCTTTGCTGGATTTCTGGAGTTTGTTTTTTTCATCCTGCCAAGAGTGAGACTCTTTTCCTCCCACTCTTGGACATGAATGTGGTTGATTTCTTTGAATGTCAATGTGTTCTATGGGCTATGGGGTCTTTTACTCCATAGGGCCTCATGTGTTTTGCTATGTGTGTTACACCGCACCCTCCGTGCGGTAACACTGGGGAGTACTAGAGGATCCCCACCATAGACTCCATACCCTGGGACTGACTACTATCTTCCAGGGCATGTAAAGTCACCATTGGCTTTACTAGACCTAAATTTACTAACAGAACTAGTACAAACCATCCTATTGTGGACGTACTGGTAGGGGTAATTCGATTGCCCCTGGGTCTGTTGTTCGAGGGGGCACTGTCCCGTCCCCTCGTCGAGTTTTGGCTGGTGGCAGTGGATATATTCCTATGGGATTCTTCCCATTGTTGGAGGCTAATACTTTTTCACCTTAGTCTGTAACATACCGCCGGTTTATTTGCCTTAAATAAATCCACCGGTTGGTATTTTCTGCCAGAATTCGGTTTTTAAAATGGCGTATGTGTTCGCCTCTGTAACTCTGAAACCAAAGGTTGAGCCCTTTGTTCCACTTTTGGCGGGCTTCTGCACAGAAGCCCTCCAGAGTGGTGCCATTCTGTCTGGGTACCACAGGGGGTGCGGGAGGGGGTTTAGGCACCCTGGACTGAGCTGCCTTGCCAACTCAAGTCGCTCTCTTGTGTGATTGACCCGAGTGGTGAGCCGCCCCGCTCACCACTTAGCATGTTTGATTGACAGCTAGGCTGAATGAATGGGGTTTTCTGCATAAAAACAGGGCTTTTGGGACTGGATCTTCAGAAGTCGCCACAGAACCTAAGAATCCGACGAGGGTAAAGCTGAGCCGACCTGCAACGACGACACCTCCGGTGGAGCCCTGCTGAACCGACTCACCACTTCCCAACGACAGAGGAGATCTCCCTGCTGGAGAGTCTTCTTCCCCTGACTGGTGGGAACAACCAGTCCCTTGCTTTTTCTTCGCTTCCAGGACGTCCAGTGGTCGAATTGCCCGTGCTGAGCACCCCGGCAACCGGATAGCCACTGACCACTGTACTGCGACCAAAAGGTGGTGCCTTGTGACGGAGCACTCCGCGGCTGGTCTCTTCCCTGGTGGTGCAACGATCTTCAACTTTCCTCGATGAGGAAATTATCTCATCTTCTGGCAAAGCCCCGACTTGCATCCACCACCAGGAACAACTGCCCCCGCTGGAGCTGTCTCTTCACTCTCAAGGTACTGTGTCCGCCTGGCTTCCCTCAAAACGGTTAGCGTGAGGTGTCTTAAATCCTTACCTTTCCATTGGGTTGCCTCCAGACCTTCTTAAACGTTTGTTCTAAACTTGTCGAAGCTTTCTGTGACATTTTGCTACAAAGACTTGAAGTTCATTTCCACTGTGATACTTTTAGGACATACAGGCTTGCCTCTCTCTGATTGGGCCTGGCCTCTGAACTTTGTGATTTACAGTAGACCCTGCCTTGCTCGCCTTGCATTTGTTTCGTAAAAGTGTTAGTACTGAGTTGGTTTCATACCCTGCCTATTTCTCTCCCCTTTCTAACGAATACTAGAGTGCCATCTAGGTTGAAGCATTCACCTCTGTCTGCAAATAAGTGGTGCCATTGAACCTAGACTTGGCGAAATATTGTTATGGGATTGATATATACTTATAGTAACTGTGATTGAAGTTGTTTGCCATATTAGTGCCAGTGTGTTTTCCATAGATGTGTTTTTAAATAAATAATTATATATCTTTACACCCAAGCTCTGATCCGTGCCTGCTTGTTCTACTGTGTAAATTGCCCTATCTTGTATACTCCAAATACGGCCTAACTTTTCTTGAGGGAAGTCTAACTGCTCAGCCACAGCTACCAAGTGAATCTGTGTGGTACAGACTGCTACCAAGTGGGTTTACTTCCAAACACCTGTAGTCTTGAAATGTTTTGCAGTGGTCCCAGAGGGAACTGCACAGGTTTCTGCCTTACACTGGTGTACAGCGGTGGGATTTGTATCGAGTATACAGTTTAGAGTGCTTTTCAACACTTTAGGATAACTAACCACAAAGCTTAGCACTAAAAAGCAACTTTCAAAAAACATGTCCACTATGGAAGTTTACAGTCAGGAGTCCTTGTCAGGAAAAAATACTGAGAGTTTGAGAGCTCTCTGTAGACAAGAGAATCTTTCTGTAAAAGGCAAGAAAGTTGAACTGATAGCGAGATTGCTGGAAAACCAAAGTCTGGGTACTGGTTCAGAGGAACCAACTTCTCCAGCAAATGTAGATAACAGTAATGGTGTTGATCTAAATAAAAGTTCTGATGATAGTGATGAAGAGGCTGAAGAGGAAGGAGAGGCTAATGAAACTGTCTCCCCTGCTCCTCTGGCTTCCTTACCAGCTGTACCTACTGGGCCTATAGCAGGTCCCACACTAAGTCCTCAAGTCCTTGAACTAAAAAAAATGAAAATAGACTTGGAATTCAGAAGGATTACTGCTCAAACTGAACAGAAACACCAAGAAATGCAACAAATTCTTAGGCTCAGAGAAATGGAGCTCAAGCATGAGTTAGAAATAAAAAAGTTGCCTGTCGAAACTGCTTCTGTCTCTGGCTCCTCTAGAAGTTCCAGTCCCAAAAGACCCCCGATGCCTAAGGAATTAATTGGTATGTACGAACCAAAGTTGGATGTGTTGGATTGGCTGAGTTTGTTTGAGTACAATCATGGGCTCCAGAACATCACAGGCAATGAGCTTCTTACCTGGTTGTTCTCTAGGCTCCCCCCTGTTGCAACTGATGTGGTAATGGAGTTGGGGGAGGAAGATAGGAAAGAGTATGAAAGTGTGAAACTAGCTATGATAACTAGATTTGGGAAGCCCCCTTCCCAGTATCTTAAGAGGTTTAGAACCCTCAAAAAGCATGATGGTACCCCTTGGGCTACCTGGGTGAGTGAAGGGTTGAAAAACTTAGAGGGGTGGATTAAGGGTTACAAGGTGAACACTTATGAGGGTATGAAGAATCTTTTTATGTTGGAGTATATTTATGATGCCTGTTCTCCTGAGCTCAGACAGCACTTGGCTGATTCGAAAGAATTGGATTCCAGGAAGCTAGCTAAGGCTGCTGACTTGTGGTTTGCCAACAGGGCTACTCATAAGGATTCTGGTGCAACTCAGAAAAAGGATGAGGGAAAACAGCCTAAAAAAAGACTCAAAAGATAATTCTAATAACTCACATTCCAAAGAGGGCCCCAAACAAAACCATAAGGGTAAGCCACAGTGAAAACCACAGCAGAATAGTGTACCTTCTGGTGCCAAACCAGAGGGAGGCCAGAACAAGCCACCATTCCAGAAAGCATTCGGAACATGCTTTGTTTATGGCTCTACTGATCATTGTGAAAGGAGATCCCAGATGCAAGGGTAAACCTTCAGGGGTCCAGCTTGTCTCCTTAGCCTTCGCTCCAGAGGAGGAAGTCCAAATGGCAAGTGGAAACTTTCTACTGCTGGCTGATGAACCCATTGGAGTCTCAGCCAGTGTTTCTTTAGTGTCTCTGGGTTTGTGGGAACAACAGAATTTAGATGTCTATAATTCTATCCCAGATAATACTAAAGAGTATTATAAGGACAGTGTCCAGGTGAATTGTCAGGAGATTCCTGCCATCAGGGAAACTGGGGCCAGCATAACTGTGGTGGATACATCTTTTTTTCAGGCTGAGGATGTTCCTAAGGCACCCAAATGCCTCACCAAGTTAGCTGGAGGGCCTGTGAAGATGCTTCCCCAATTACAAGTTCTCATCTAGTGTAACGACATGACTGTGAAGATACCTGTCAGCATGCAGAGTGAGGTACCAGGATGAGTTCTGTTGGGTAACGATTTAAAAACTCTCTGAGTTTTGTCTCATACCCCCAGATCTCCTAGTAAACGGTTACAGGAGCTAACCACACCTGCAAGTGAGAGAACCATGAGAGGTACTCTCGAGGAGATGATGAAGAAGGATATCACTCCTGCTGCACTGGAATTGTCAGCTGCTGTCTCAAAGAAATCAGAAGCGAAAGGGAAACCTAAAACTTCAATACCGAAACCAGCAGCCAGCACTTCAGTGCAGCCAACAAGGACTTCCCCTAGGTTGTCCAAAGTTACACCAGTAACTCCCCCTCCATCTGAGGCTGAGAGGGTGGTACAACCCTGTGTGGTAGAATTAGACTCATTGGAGATCTGGATCCTGTTGACCATCCTGAGCTGCAGTCTTTACTGGCAAAGGGTGGATCCAACAGGGCAGACTTCAGTAAGGGACAGAGAGAATGTCCAACTTTGGAAGGTCTTCGCCACCAGGCAGAAGCTCGGGCTGAAGGGCAAGAGCCTGGAAAATACAGGTTGCACTGGGAAGATGGCTTCCTCTACAGTGAACCGACCGAGTCTGAACCTGGAGACTACAAACGACTGGTAGTACCCAAAGAGAACAGACAACAGTTCTTGCAGTTAGCCCACAAGATTCCTTTGGCTGGTCACTTGAGTTTCAAGAAGACTAAGGAAAGGCTCTCTCTCTACTTTTATTGGCCAAAGATGGGGGCCGAAGTAGAAAAACACTGCAGGAGCTGCCACACCTGCCAGACCTCTGGTAAGGTGGGCTCCAAGAATGTGGCACCTTTAGTCCCTCTCCCAGTTGTGGGAGTCCCATTTGAGAGAGTAGGGATTGATATTGTTGGTCCCCTTGATCCTCCAACCTCCTCAGGCAACAGGTTTTTATGTGTTGTAGTAGACCATGCTACTAGGTATCCTGAGGCAATTCCTATGAGTACTGTTACAGCTCCGGCTGTGGCTAAGGCCCTCCTTGGTATTTTTACCACGGTTGGGTTTCCTAAGGAAGTAATCTCTGACAGGGGGTCAAACTTTATGTCCCACTACATGAAAGCCATGTGGAAAACCTGTGGTGTTACTTACAAGTTCTCAACAGTTTACCACCCACAAACCAATGGGTTGGTTGAAAGTTTAAACAGAAGCATGAAGAGCATGATAGGTGCTTTAGAGGACCCCCTTAAACGAAAGTGGGATCTTCTACTGCCATTCCTTCTCTTTGCTTATAGAGAAGTCCCTCAGGAGGGAGTAAGTTATTCTCCCTTTGAGCTTCTCTATGGTCATCCCGTCAGAGGTCCATTGGCCCTGATTAAGGAGGGGTTGGAGAGTGCTCCTTCCGCCAAGCCAGTCAGAGTGACTGACTGCGTGATAGGTCTCTGGAGGAGAATGTCACACATGATGGCGGAAGCAAGTGATAACTTGAAAGCTGGACAAGCATTGGTCAAGCACTGGCATGATCAAAAGGCTAACATGGTTGAGTTCACTCAAGACCAGCTAGTTCTCGTTATGATCCCAACAAGGCAGAGGGCCTTGCAAAACAAATGGATGGGACCCTTCAGAGTTGTGGGTAAACTTGGAGAGGTCAACTATCTGGTGGACTTGGGCAATCCCAAGGAGGCTCCGACAGTCTTCCACACCAACAGACTCAAAGTGTATGTCTCGAGACTTGATGTAGGAGCGTTGCTTCTAGCCTCATCCAAGGAAGAAGAAGAGAGTGAAGCTCTTCTGGATCTCCTCAGAGGCTTACCTTTAGACGAAAAAATTGAAGGAGTAAATCTTTCTTCAAATCTGACACCTGAGCAACAAGATGAGTGCAAATCTATGTTGAATCTGTTTGCCTCTCTGTTCTCTCTTTCACCAGGCTTGGCCCCTTGGGGCCAGCATGACATACTCACTGGTGACTGTCTGCCAGTCAAAAGCAGAGGTACAGAATGTCAGAAAGTGTAAGAACCCACATCAAAGGTGAGGTCAGCAATATGCTTGATCTCGGGGTAATAGAGCCCTCTATCAGTCCATGGTCTAGCCCAGTTGTGTTAGTACCAAAGGCAGGATCTAAAGAACTTAGATTCTGTGTGGATTATATAGCTCTTAATGCAGTCACCAAGACTGATGCCCACCCTTTGCCAAGAACAGATGAGTTGGTGGATAGACTTGGTTCAGCCAAGTTCCTCAGCACATTTGACTTGATGTCAGGCTATTGGCAAATAGCCCTGACAGACCATGCCAAGGAGAAAACTGCATTTTCTACCCCAGCTGGCTTATACCAGTTTAAGGTAATGCCTTTTGGATTGAAAAATGCACCTGCTACATTTCAACAGATGGTAAACCAGGTTCTGAATGGGATGGAGGACTTCTGCATTTCTGCATGGCATACGTGGATGACATAGCAGTGTTCAGCAATTCCTGGGAAGAACATGTAACCCACCTTTTGCAGGCTCTTGGACGAGCCAAACTGACCATAAAGGCGAGTAAATGCCAAATTGGACAGAGTAAGGTAGTCTATCTTGGACATGAGGTAGGAGGTGGAGAAATAAGGCCTTTGCTCAATAAGATTGAAGCTGTGCAAAATTGGACTACACCTAATACTCAGACCAAGGTGAGAGCCTTCTTAGGTCTCAGTGGGTATTACAGGAATTTCATTGAGAACTATGGGACCATAGCTTCTGCTCTGAATGACATCTCCTCTCCAAAATTCCCTAAGAAGGTTAGATGGAACGAGGAGTGCAATTAGGCATTTGAAAACCTGAAAAAGGCTCTTTGCCAAGCCCCAGTACTCAGAGCTCCTGATTACCACCAAACTTTCATTGTGCAGACAGATGCTTCGAATGTAGGAATAGGTGCAGTACTCAGTCAACTGGATGGGAAAGGTAGGAAGCACCCAGTTTGCTTCATCAGCCGCAAGCTGAAGGATCCTGAAACAAGGTGGGCAACAATCGTGTGGGCTCTGAATACGTTTAGGCCATACTTATATGGTTCTACTTTTGTTATTCAGACTGACCACCAACCCTTGAGATGTTAATGCAAATGAAAGGGGAAAACCAAAAACTACTGAGATGGTCAATCTGCCTGCAAGGGTTTGATTTCACCATTCAGCACAGCTCAGGGTGTCACCATCAAAATGCTGATGGTCTCTCTAGGATGTATATCATCGACTAGAGGACTAGAGGTATGAGATTCATCCAGGAGTGGATTAAATCCTCCTGTCCCTTAGTCTGGGGGGGGGCGAGTGTTAGGGAGAATTCTCTGTTTGGGCTAAATTTCCTAACCTAGTGAGTCCCCCAGAAGCTTTGCTGGATTTCTGGAGTTTGTTTTTTCATCCTGCCAAGAGTGAGACTCTTTTCCTCCCACTCTTGGACATGAATGTGGTTCATTTCTTTGAATGTCATTGTGTTCTATGGGCTTTGGGGTCTTTTACTCCATAGGGTCTCATGTGTTTTGCTATGTGTGTTACACTGCACCCTCTGTGCCGTAACACTGGGGTGTCCTAGAGGATCCCCACAAATAGACTCCATACCCTGGACTGACTACTGTCTCCCAGGGCATGTAAAGTCACCATTGGCTTTACTAGACCTAAATTTACTAACAGAACTAGTACAAACCATCCTATTGTGGACGTACTGGTAGGGGTAATTCGATTAGCCCTGGGTCTGTTGTTCGAGGGGTCACTGTCCCGTCCTCCCCGTTGAGTTTTGGCTGGTGGCAGTGGATACTACTTTTTATATTCGACCGTGAATATATTCCTATGTGATTCTTTCCATTGTTGGAGGCTAATACTTTTTCACCTTAGTCTCTAACATACCGCCGGTGTATTTGCCTTAAATAAATCCACCGGTTGGTATTTTCTGCCAGAACTCGGTTTTTAAAATGGCGTATGTGTTCGCCTCTGTAACTCCGAAACCAAAGGTTGAGCCCTTTGTTCCACTTTTGGCGGGCTTCTGCACAGAAGCCCTCCAGAGTTGTGCCATTCTGTCTGGGTACCACAGGGGGTGTGGGAGGGGGTTTAGGCACCCTGGACTGAGTTACTTTGCCAACTCAAGTCGCACTCTTGTGTGATTGGCCCGAGTGGTGAGCCGCCCCGCTCACCACTTAGCATGTTTGATTGACAGCTAGGCTGAATGAATGGGGGTTTTCTGCATAAAAGCAGGGCTTTTGGGACTGGATCTTCAGAAGTCGCCACAGGACCTAAGAATCCGATGAGGGTAAAGCTGAGCCGACCGGCAACGACGACACCTCCGGTGGAGCCCTACTGATCGACGCACCACTTCCCAATGACAGAGGAGATCTCCCTGCTGGACAGTCTTCTTCCCCAGACTGGTGGGAACAACCAGTCCCTTGCTTTTTCTTCACTTCCAGGATGTCCAGTGGTCGAATTGCCCGTGCTGAGCACCCCGGCAACCGGATAGCCACTGACCACTGTACCGCGACCAAAAGGTGGTGCCTTGTGACGGAGCACTCTGTGGCTGGTCTCTTCCCTGGTGGTGCAACAATCTTCAACTTTCCTCGACGACGAGATTATCTCATCTTCTGGTAAAGCCCCGACTTGCATCCACCACCAGGAACAACTGCCCCCGCCGGAGCTGTCTCTTCACTCTCAAGGTACTGTGTCCGCCTGGCTTCCCTCGAAACGGTTAGCGTGAGGTGTCTTAAATCCTTACCTTTCCATTGGGTCGCCTCCAGACCTTCTTAAACGTTTGTTCTAAACTGGTCCAACCTTTCTGTGACATTTTGCTACAAAGACTTGAAGTGCATTTCCACTGTGATACTTTTGGGACATACAGCCTTGCCTCTCTCTGAGTGGGCCTGGCCTCTGAACTTTGTGATTTACAGCAGACCCTGCCTTGCTCGCCTTGCATTTGTTTCGTAAAAGTGTTGGTACTGAGTTGGTTTCATACCCTGCCTTTTTCGCTCCCCTTTCTAACGAATACTAGAGTGCCATCTAGGTTAAAACATTCACCTCTGTCTGCAAATAAGTGGTGCCGTTGAACCTAGATTTTTCGAAATATTTTTATGAAATTGATATATACTTATAGTAACTGTGATTGAAGTTGTTTGCCATATTAGTGCCAGTGTGTTTTCCATATATGTGTTTTTAAATAAATAATTATATATCTTTACACCCAAGCTCTGATTGTGTCTGCTTGTTCTACTGTGTAAATTGCCCTATCTTGTATACTCCAAATACGGCCTAACTTTTCTTGAGGGAAGTCTGACTGCTCAGCCACAGCTACCAAGTGAATCTGTGTGGTACAGACTGCTACCAAGTGGGTTTACTGCCAAACACCTGTAGTCTTAAATCTTTTGCAGTGATCCCAGAGGGAACTGCACAGGTTTCTGCCTAACAGTATTTAAATATTATTTAACACTTTGCTTACATTGTATCTTACTTTTCCATTCTCCCTATTTGACGATGACCAACGGCTTCGAAAGACAGATCTCAGTAATAGAACCTTAACATTCCTGCGTGAGCTTTCAATATAGTGAATCTTATCACTTCTTTGTGAATACTCCACACATTTTGGACTTCAAATTGTTAGAGCAGTGGATTCAAAGACACATAACAATGCAACCCTTCATCCAGCATTCTTAGCGTGTTAGAGGGAGATTTGTTTTGGGAACACATGCCACAAAATTGAACAATATTAATGGCAAGCTGTGCAGTGAAAAACAAACAAAATGTTTACCATTTCAATGGTATCAAAGCACCAGGTCCCACAACATGGACGTATTCTTTCAAAGATGACCCTAGGTGAGGTGCAGACAGGCCTGGATTGCCCTATAATTCAATAGGGCAATGTCAGAGTAAAATAAATAGTGTGGGGCAGATTGTTTAGCCAAAGTGGGACACTTCTTTTCTGACAGAAACAGAATTCAAAAACAAAAGCAGTTGGTTAATATATAGAGATGACACAACGGATCGAGTATGGGGCGGGGGCGTCATTTCGCACCAAGCTGGTTGGAATGCTGCAGCCATACAAATACAAAAAAGTTTACATAACTAAAATTCCAGCATGCCTCGAAAGAGTGCCATTTTGAAAGACTCACTGGCTTTTGCGTATATCTATTCCAGCAATACTATTGATTTCTGCATTGATGCATGCATGACTGGTTGTCCTCCATATGTGGGCCTCCACAGAAAGATGTAAATGTCAAAGGCCACAGGCACATGCTAAAACAAAGTTTACATAACTAAAATTCTAGCATGCCTTGAATAAGTGCCATTTTGAAAGGCTTACTGGCTTTTGCGGATATCTATTCCAGCAATCCTATTGATTTCTGTATTGAAGAATGCATGACTGGTGGTCCTCCACACATGGGCCTCAACAGAAAGATGCAAATGTGCACAGGCCACAGTTGCATGTTCAAAGTGCACATTTGCAAGACATATTCCTTTGCTCGTTATTTTAATGTTGACTAACACTCTTAGACTTCATTTATTTTATTTATTTATTGGTTATTTGTAAAACATCTATATAAAAAATGATGTTTCAAGGCATCACAAGACAAAAAAGGGGGCAGGGAAGAAAAAAACAATAACAGTCCTACTAGGCCTTGTGTCATTTGGATCATGCAAGAGCAGTAACAAGAAGTACAAAGGGGATGAGAATAGAGAGGGGGAGGTGAAGATCAGGGCAGGAAGGAAAATTCTAGGGTTGGAGAGAGGTGCAGGGCAAGAGGAGGTATATAAGTTCAGGGGGTAGGAGTGGAAGGAGAGGGCCAATGGGGCAAGTGCCAAGGGAAGCAGGGAGTGAGGGCCAAATGCGAAGCGTGAGGAAGGGGTGGACCAGACTCGGTAGGGATGTACACCCGCCAGGCCTTTCAGGGTAAAGGGGCCATGAAGGGCAAGTGCAGGTTGTGGGGGGGAAGTGGGGGACAGAAGACAGGGTAAAGGGATATTCTGGTCGAAGAGGGCCTGGTGCCCTGTTGAGCTCAGAAGGGACCGGGCAGCCAGTTAATGTGACAGAGGGGGTATTAGCAGTGTGAGATGAAGAAGAGAAAGTTTGGTTGGGCCTTGAGAATATTCTGTAACTTAAGGATATCAGGCATAAGCCGCATGGGGGCAGGGAGGCCATTACAGAGGGATGCTCCTGCCGAGGAAAGAGATCTACCCTGGACTCTCTGCTTGGAATAGCATCTGATCTGCATAGCATTGCAGCTAGATGATTGAAGGTCTTTAAGATGGAGGTATTTAGGGAAAGATCTGGATGTAGTGGGATCTCTTGCCCCAAAAGGCCTTATAGATGATGCAGAGGGTCTTGAACTTGATCCTTGCAGCCACTGGCAGCCAGTGTAGATATTCCTGTACTTGAGAGATGTGGTCCCTGGCCTTGAGGCCAAGGAAAAGTCTTGCAGTCCTATTCTGGATTAGTTGAAGGGGGAGAAGGGAGGATTTAGGCAGATTGAGGAAGAGGCTATTGAAGTAGTCCAGCCTGGAGATGACCAGAGCAGAGCTCTGGAGACATTGGGGTCATTACAACATTGACAGTCCAGTAACAATGGTGTCGTTAAGCTTCCCGGCACCATTGCTATCGGACCGGTAGAGTACAAGTTTGCGGGCCAGAGGCCCTTCTGCCCGGTATGAATGGTGCCGGTGCTCCCGTCTTCCCCATTCCCATTGAGCCCTATGGGACTCAAATGGGAATTGGGAATACCATTTTTCCAGCACATGACTTCCCGGAACGCTGGGATTGGAATACCCTGGTAATTCCAGGGAGTCTGACGGCCACTACCTGGTTTTACCGGCAAGGCTACCGCCAGACTTGTAATGAGGCCCATTCAGTTTTTTTTTATGTCTGCTGCTCCAATTTTCTACTTAGAGTCTTCACCTATTGTGAGTTCATTACAAACAGGGCTGAACATTAGGATGGGATAAGCAGGAATTACAATCAGTGCCTGGGCATCCAGCGGTAACCAGCCATCACGAACTACCACTGTGGAACAATAAGCTAGTTTATAGCGTTACATTAGTTGGCCTGGGGGAGCCAAAAGTAGCTCCTGGCAACTGTAGGTTTTAAGTTCATCAGTCTCTTCTACATTTGATTTGATTTCATTCACATACATGAAATAATCAAACTGACATGTATTGTTCTAATATGAACCAATTATTTTGGTGGTAATCAACAAATCAAAGAAAAATAGAAATGTTAAGGCCTATCTAGTGATATTACTTCACAAACAGTAATTAATTAAAAATACATTATTTAACAATAAGATCTCAAGTGATATACTATTTGATTTAATGTACAATGAAAACAGTTTCCAAATACTGTGTAAAAGCTTGAAATGGGCTTTGTTGTGCATTGTGAAGAGAGCCACACATCATTAGAATCTTGAAGTCAACCTTTCAAAAAGTCTGGGAGGGCAAACCTCTGAGCCCTGGAAACACAATCTGGATCACATCCATGTGTTTGCATGGCCAGCATATTCAATTTCAGGTCTTTCACAAAAGCAAAATCCATCTGCTGGAAGATTGGCTTTGTCACCCACTGTTTGCCTCTTTTGGTAAACTCCTTGTTGTAACGAGGCATCCTAAACATTCCCAGAGTTTTTGCATGTTCCCATCCAACATTTGCAAGCACAGCCAGTCTTGTTCTGGCCTACATACAGTCTATGCCAAAATGCAACCTTTTAGAGTTAGAGAGTCCCCTCATGTCACTTGAAAGTGTTTTGTCATACACAATGTTCGCAATTGCTGTGTGAGGATGGGCACCTGGAACCAACCACCTTTTCTTAAGCTGTCCATCACCAGCAAGCCAGAGTTTTTTGCCAGTGAGAGCATTGTCCATTCATATCTGTTCGAGTGTCCATGTCTGGCTAATAGTGGGGAACAAGAAATCCTTCTGATATTTGTAGTACTGGGTTTTTTAAAGGAACTCGAGTCCCAAAAAGTTAGAAAAATATGAAATTGTAACGTTGATCCACTAAACAACATAGCAGATGAACAAAGTACCTTTCCAGCATGCACTTTTCCTAGTATACGTTGGGCAGAACATGAAAAAGAGTTATGGTTGTGTACACAGCTACCCTTGTTCTGTAGGTTGGTGTCTTTGACTACAAGAGTAAACTTCACCATTGGCTCTCCACAAATCCTCCTGTGCAAGTTATGATCACGTGTAATCGTTTTCATAATCTCGATCAGCCAGCAGTCGGATCGAATGTATTTTGGTTCCTTTAAATGCCAATTATCCTGACGTATATTGGTTTGAGATTCCATAGTGGTGGATGAGTCCTCAACACTAGGAAGAGTGAAGTACACATCACAAGTACAATCGTCAATCATTAGCAATGATGCTTTGGTTATTTCTGTGTGTAATATTTCCAATTTGTCCACATGTATTGAGGAAACAGGGAACATTGTCTGTTTCTTAGATAGCATTTTTTAGAGGGTGTGGATTGTGTCAGTGTATCTGCAAGCAATTCTGAAACATCTTCTGTGTTGTCTGGGTGATGTTGTGTGCAGTAACAATGATCCAGGGTTACTTGCCATGGGTGACCGCTCACATTCAATTCAAATTCCTACCACTGGACATCTACATCGCAACACTGAATCTTGTGAGGACCAAATGTCTCAACATGTGGCTGCTCCCAAATGTGCAACCGTTTGGCAAGCCACATCATTAGTTTGTGTAGTTGTCTGAGTCTTATGCTTCTCTTCTTCCTAGGCCTCTAATAGAAGAGAAAAAAAAATGTTTAATTTATAGCACACATACAGAATATATGAATTACAACATGAAAATGTAATACCAATGAAATAACTGATAAACAACATCTTTTTTCCCGAATGTTCCTTGAAACCGTCAACTTGTTGCCAGGAGCAGTGGTTTGGTCCCGAAAGTGTGCTTTTGTTAATTTGGTGTAAATCCGTCCAGTATGTTTTTTTTTTTTTTTAACTGGCCAAAAAGAAGGTAAAAGATAATAGTGATATCTGGATCTGGTCTGCGGGCTCACTTCCCTGTTGGGACATGCCCGCTGATTGGAGCATGAGGTGCGTCATCATTTTTTAAATGGTCACCATTTTGCATCCGCGGACAGCTGTCATTGTCTGCGGATAGCGCAGCATGGAAAAAGTCTGTAAAACACATATGGGGTTATTTGCTCATTGAAAGAGGGGCTGGAATGGGTGGGAGGTGGAATAATGATGATATGGAGCTATTATCCTATGTGAAAAAAGTGGGTGCGGGTCTCCCCAGTCCACAGAAACTGTGGTAGTTTGCCGACAACGCTGTCAGCGAACAGTTTGAATAACACATTTCGGGTTATTTGATGGTTATTTGATGGCTGAAAGAGGGTGTGGAAGGTTTTGGGGAGTGGAATTAAGACGTAAAGAGGTGTTATAGTTGAAAAGAGGGATTGAAAATGCCGGCAAGTCCACAGTCAATACTGGTGTCCGCAGACATCATTTTAATTGCAGGGGTGTCCAGTGGCCAGATTCTTGGGGGAATGGTCCCAGATTCTTGAGACGCCTTAACACTTCTTGAACTGCAATAATCTGGCCACTGGCCACACAGACTATAGTAATATGTGTATAGAAAGTGTAGGTACTGTAAAGGGAGTATAACGTATTTGTATTATGGCAGAATGATATCATTGAAGTGTATATGGTTTTTATGATTTTAGTACAATTGAGGATAGTGCTTTTGGAATATATATTTGATATAAACAGTAAGGTTACTTAGTTGTATACAGTAATAAAGATGGAATCTCTGATTATTTTTCTGTGAAAAAAAACATTATAAAGTGTTAAGTAGGATAGTTTGAAAGCTTGAATTGCATACAATTTTACATACACATTTACTTTTTTTGACCTTCATAAACAGTACATTCAATGTAATATATTTGATACAACATTAGTGTGTTATATTATGCTTACTGTTGTGAAAGTTTTCTTGACAAGAAATACTTGGCTGTGTATAAAGTATGTTTTTTGTTTAAATGCCAAAAAGAAAGTAAACAAAATTAGTGATACCTGGGTCCAGTCCGCGGGCTCACTTCCCTAATAGGACGCGCCCGCTGATTGGATGGTGAAAAGCATGAGGTGCATCATATTTTTTGAAACAGTCGCCATGTTGGATCTTTGGACAGCCACCGGTGTCCGTGGATTGGCCAGCAGGGAAAAAGTCTGGAAACCAAATTTGGGGTTATTTGGTGGTCGAAAGAGGGGCTGGAAATGCTGGGGAGTGGAATAATTATGATATGGAGCTATTATCCTATGTGAAAAAAGTGGGTGCATTTCCGCCCGGTGTGTGGACACCGTGGTAGTCCACAGACAACGCTGTGAGCGAACAGTTTGGATAACACATTTGAGGTTATTTGATGTCTGAAAAAAGGCACAAAAAAGGGTAGGGGAGTGGAATAAAGATGTTATGCATGTGTTTATATAGGTGAAAAGAGGGTTTGCAGATGCCACCAAGTCTGAGGTCAATATTGGTGTCCGCAGACATCATGTTAATTGCAGGGGTGTCAGGGCGAGTTTTGTTATTTGAAGGTGTATTGTGCATACTTTGTATATGATTTAAAGATATTGTCATGAGTAATATGTGTATGGGGCTAGATTATTGGCGGCATGGCCCCAGATTCTTGAGGTGCCTTAACACATCTTGAATTGCAATAATCTTCAGCCATGCCCCCAAGAATCTGGTCACTGGCCACACAGACTACGGTAATATGTGAATATACATTATAAGAACTGTATGAGGAGTTTACAGTATTTGTGATATGGTATACAGTAATAAAGCTGGAATCTCTGGTTCTTTTTCTGTGAAAAGAAACAGTATAATGTGTTAAGCAGGAAAGTTTGAAAGCTTTAACTGTATACACTTTTACATACACATTTGCTTGTTTTTACCCTCATAAACAGTGCATTCTATGTAAAATGTTTAGTACAACATTAGTGTGTGTTACACTGTTGTTGTATCCACATAAAATGATAATTGGGTCATATGTGAGTGTAAGTGTGATAGTATGTTTGTTTGAGGTGTGTTGTAATTAAGGGAATGTTTCAAGTACTGGTATACAGTAATAAAGATATGGTATAAAGTAATAAAGCTGGAATCTCTGGTTCTTTTTCTGTGAAAAGAAACAGTATAATGTGTTAAGCAGGAAAGTTTGAAAGCTTTAACATTATACACTTTTACATACACATTTACTTGTTTTTACCCTCATAAACAGTGCATTCTATGTAATATGTTTAGTACAACATTAGTGTGTGTTACACTGTTGTTGTATCCACATAAAATGATAATTGGGTCATATGTGAGTGTAAGTGTGATAGTATGTTTGTTTGAGGTGTGTTCTAATTAAGGGAATGTTTAAAGTACTTATATACCTGTTGGCGTATATTATAACTGTTTATTGTGCTACAGGTTAGTGAGTACATTTTGGTTGAAGGAATATTAAGTAGCCATTTGTTAGATTTGCTGATAACCTATGTTTTAGAGTAATATAGGTGTTGTTACATTAACACCAACCACTTCTGTTTCCAACATATGCAGTATAGTGCCCTGAAGTGTTTGTAGCAGCAGTGTGGAATATAATGCCTATTGTTGTGAAGGTTTGCTTACCAAGAGATACTTGGCTGTATGTAAAGCTAGTGTGCGTACAGTTATTTTTGGTACCATCTGCATTCTACCTTAGAATCATTAGTATGACATATTTGCTATGTGAGTGTATTTGTATGTAGGAACGAGTGTCTGAATTACAATAGGGAATAATATGCCATGATTTGCATTCTGCAAAAGCTGGTTAAATGGGATGGATTCACAATTTGGTATGGATACATATACAAATCATTCATTATGGATGTGCTCTTGTGAAACATGGTTGCAGAGGGTGCATGTGTGTTTCCACATGTATGAAATCTGGAAGATTTCATTAATTGGGATGTGTTTGGTTTCCAGTCCTTGTAGTTAGTACATTAGGAATTCTTGTGGATCTTCCTGTGTGTTTATGGAAAATGTTACTATTCATGCACAGTAGTCCAAATCTTGCCTTATTCCTGTGCCACTAGTGTGGCTCATTACAAGCTTAGCTGCCCGGAAACAATGTGATGGTAATACTGATTACCGGAACGATTTCCGGACCATCTAACTACAACACTTGATGCCACTAACAATGTTGCGCAACATCACACAATGTGCGACCATTGCCAACAGCACCGGCAACTGCGCAAACCCTGATGCGCCGTGACAGAAACACCAGTGTCACAGTACTACACCTGCATTACACCTGCTGTCTTCATGGAAACACTGGCACCAGAATTGCCGGTGACACCGTGAAAACAGTGCTGGAATCACCAGCAGCGCGAAGCAGATGGTAAGCAGAAACAGCCAACAGGTACACCTAATTAACCCAGCTGCACACCGTGAACACTGTGACTGCTGAAAAGGACCACAGCCACACCCCACACTCCTTCCAACACAACCATGCTGCCAGTCGTAGCAGCAGAAATGGACCTTGAGGCTGTGCTTGCAGGACTGCTGCTCCATGAGCAGTAGCAGCAACAGTGGAAACAGGCTGACAGGCAGAGGAGGAGGAGGAGGAGGATAATGATGATGAAGAGGAACAATGGGCAGCAAGTAGCAACCTGACGGCAAGCACCCATATCCCTTACAAAGGCCACACCCTGAACCCTGACTGACTGACTGACAGGCACTTGCTGTATCTCCTGAAGAGGGAGACCATCCTCGCTATAGTGGACCTCATCCACGACAACATCTGGAACATAATTGGCATCCAGACTGCCATATCCCCCTTGCTGAAGGTGGTGTTTGTGCTGCATTTCCTCATCACTGGAACATATTACACATAGTTGGGGCGCTGCATGGAATTTCCCATCCGGGAATATCAAAGGTGCTTTTGCAGGTCTTGGATCCACTCCTGTGTCATGTGTCCCAGCACATCACCCTTCCCATGACACAGGCCCAGGTCAATGCCACCAGGGTCTGTTTTCATGCCTTTCTGGCATGCAGAATGTACTTGGAGCAGTCAACTGCACACACATCAAGCTAGTGGCCGCCATGCCATTGAGGAGGTATATCGTAACTGAAAGCTCTCCCACCCAATGAATGTGCAGTTCATCTGTGATGTGGACCTGAACATCACACACTGCTGTACACCTTTCCCATTATCTACACATGACTCCATGGTCCTGTGCAACAGCACACTGCCTGGGTACATGGAGCATTATATCAGACAGCACACCTTTCTATTGGGTGAGTCAAAGGACCTACACACACACACATTTGCATGTGTACTGGGGAATGGTGGGGTCATTAACTGTCACCAGTGCAGAGGCTGCAGATGACATCGAAATGTTTGGACAAAAACTGCATGCAAGAGTGGGTGTCGATGGCTGGCATGAACCACACCTGTAAACGGAAGGACAAACCAGCATATTGTGGTCACAGACGGACAGGCACATGACATGCATCACAGGTACCAGAATGCATCACACCCATGTCACCTAGTACCACATATTCTCACTGTGCCCATCCACCACCAGCACCGACATATCCATGTGAGTCTTATCGCACACATGCCACGATCAGCAGTGACTGTCACAGGGTGTTGAAAGGTGATTGTCTGCCCACCATCAGACATGCCCATATGCATGTGTCACTGACTCATATTAAGACATATCTGCATTGCCCAGGCACCTCAATGACATTGCCCTCCTTGTGTCCCTCCCATACAAGTGATTGGCTATCCCTTGGCTCATGACCAAGGTCAGGCATCCACAGACCCACCAGGAGAATGCGTACAACTGTGCGCACATCAGGACAAGGTCCACCATTGAGCAGATCGTTGGACTTCTGAAGTCAGGGGTTTGCTGCCTAAGCGACTTGGGAGGGGGGTCACTGATGTACAGGCCAATGAAAGTGTCCAAGATAGTCCTGGCCTGTGCCATGTTACACAACATGGGTTACGGGTCAAAGGATCGACAGTAAAAGGATTGAATGGTCAAAGGGTCGACACCAAAGGACCGAAAACCAAAGGATCGGAAAAAAAAATGTACTTTTTTTTTTGGGGCGGGGGTTTGCTAAAAACCATTTTTTTTACCTAAACGAAAACCAAACAAAATATATAATTTAAAAAATTCAATCCTTTGGTTTTCGGTCCTTTGTAGTCGATCCTTTGACCATTCGACCCTTTTTTTTCGATCCTTTGACAAGACACCCACAACATGTCCATCAGGCATAACATTCCCCTGCCTCCAGTGGACGAAGATGACAGCAGTGAATAAGATGCCAATGCAGACGTACAAATGCAGCATTGCAGGGATGACAGGGACGGGCGTGCAGCCCGCTATAAACTAATAGACAATTACTTCTGTGCACACAATTCCAGCACAAAGCCCATGCCATACAAGTGATACTGCACAAATATTAAACCACAATACCACAAAAATAAGTGTCCAGACGTGAATTCAAATGTGTATTGTAATATGTACAGTGAACATGGAACTCGTGTGACCAACACCCACTCCATAAGAATCGCTTCCCACCAGCCCTCCCCAACTATCCCTCCACACCATTCCATCCCAACAATCCCTCCCACCACTGCATCCCCAGCACACAAAACCTTCACCACCCCCTAGTGCACTATAGTATCACTGTATGTGTGTCTTGTCCAGTTGCATAGCTTTTTGCTACATGGGCCACCCTTCTGTGGCGAGGTTGACAAGTGCAGGGACCTGTGCCTCTGTCTGCTCTGCTGGGAACCTGCAGGTGTGGTGCTTGTGGATGGTGTGTCTGAACCGGCCATCTCCCTGTGCTCCAGTGCTTCCTGAAGGGTAAGGTTGAGGCTCGCAGCCATTGCTGACATGGCCTCATTGCCCTCCCGGACTCTCTGCACCAGGAGGGGTGTTGCAGTGGTAGACCGGCCCAGGGCACGGCACATCACTGGCCAGTGGCCTGCACACTTTCGTGGATCAACCCCACCAACTGTTGCATGAGATGAAACCCCCATACTACCCCTCGATACCTGCACCAAAGATAAAAACTGGTGCTCAGAAATTCAAAATGCCTTAGCAAATAATATTGTGACCCTTCAAAGCAAAATTCACCTCTGGCTCCATCCCCACCAATCTAAAACAATCCTGGGTACTGCCATTACTAAAAAAAACACTCTTGACTCAGCCATACTCACAAATTACCGACCCATAACAACTGTTACCTTCCTTCTAAAAATCTTAGACAAGGTTACCTATGTGCAAATACAGAAGCACCTGGAAGAACACCACCTCTTAGGACCCAGACAATCAGGGTTCCGTCCTCAACATGGGACTGAAACTGCACTCATTGACCTGAAAGCTCAGATTGATACACTCAGGGACAGGGTGCAAGTTGCCTTGCTCCTCCTCCTTGACCTATCTGCAGCTTTCGATTTGGTCGACCATTCTATCCTATGCTCACACCTCTACACAGCAGCACACTTCTCTCCCAAGGCCATCACCTGGATCACCTCATTCCTCAATGGAAGAACTATGAGGGTCTTCTCTCTTACGGATGCAGCAGACCCTATACCCATCACTTGTGGTGTCCCACAGGGCTCCTGCATCTCCCCTACTTTATACAACATATTTACCAAGCCCCTTTTCAATGATTTGGATCATCTCGGTATCACCTACACTAACTATGCAGATGATACCCAGATCCTCCTTCCGCTTTCTGGAGATTATGGAAAGGATTTGGCCTTGCTAAATAGGGTGTATATCATCATTCAGGCATGGATGGCCACTCACGGACTATGCTTGAATGATGAGAAAACTGAGCTTGTCATCCTGGGTACCACGTCCAGTTTAAAGAAACTTAGCCCAGCCTACAACTCCTTCATGATAGATGCGAACAACATGAAAGTTGGACAGGAGGTAAAAACATTGGGATTGTACCTGGATTCTAACTTTTCCCTCAAAAGACAACTGAGTTCCCTGGCATCTTCATCTGCATACACGTGCAAATTAATCCGTGCAGCCAAACCATTTCTGTCATACACTAGCTGCCTCACACTCGCTAGAACCCTTATACTCTCCCGCCTTGACTATTGTAATGCCCTTTACCTGGGAACCTCCAAGGCTACCACCAGCAAGCTACAAACCCTCCAGAACAATGCCCTGAGAGCAGCCCTAGGCATCCCCAGAAGAGAGCACATCTCAGAATTTAGTCAACAGAACAACTGGCTCTTCACCAGAGACAAAATTCTCCTAAAAACGGCATCACTTACCTACAAATCTCTTAACAATGCCGCTCCCATCTATCTGATTAACAGATTCCATAGACAAGCCTCCTCGAGACCCCTCAGAACTGCATATAAAGACCACCTCACTGTCCCAAACTTTAAACTTGCCACCATAGGGGGTAACAGTTTGCCGGTTAAAGCAGCCAAACTGTGGAACTCCTTGCCTCCCAACCTTAGAGTAGACATGCCCTACCTGAATTTCCATTCCAAGGTAGTTTCATGGCTAAAATCGAAGGACCACCAAGATAGCTAAGTGCCAAGGCTATCCCCCGTGCTATCCGCACACACTGTAACCACATGTGCCTACTTTGCACTCTTGTATATACTGTATATACTGCCTGTCTGTCTCACTGCTTGCATATATCCTCATTGTCTTTATGTACATTTATGTACATTTAGTTGTAACTAAGCTTTGCATATTCTTGTAAATGCTGCGCCCTGATACCCGCGGGTACATCTGCGCATTATAAATAATAAAACAAACAAATAAACATGCATTGCAGCTGTGCATCCATGTCCCTGATTCTGGGGAGGGGAGTGGTGATGGGTTGTTATGCGGTGGGGCTGAACCGGGGACAGTGATAGGGTGTGTGCTCTGAGGTGCCGTTTGTGGTGTCCCTGGCATCCTGCATGCCATCCTCATCTGTGGATGCAGCCATGTACGTGGGTGTCTGGTGGGGAGGGGTGGATTGACTTCTTGTTGGTAATGCTTTGACTGTTGCTGGAGTGGCGGCAGCTGCTGATTGAGGTGCTGCTGCAGTGGTGTGTTGTGGCGTCTCGCTCCTCCTCCTCTGTGGGACTGCCCTGAAGGTACTGGGGCAAGCTCCTACACTGTCAGAGGATGTGCCTGTTGGGGGAGATGGGCATGCAGTCAATGGAGTATGTGCCTTCCTATGGCCTTACTATATGCTGTTCAGTCAGCATCTCACCCAATGCCTGAGCATGCTGCATGCAGTTCATGCATTCAGAAGTGGCATGGCGCATGATATGAGATGATATGATTGTTTATTTATATAGCGCCTATACACAATGTGTTTCAAAGCGCATAAACACAAGTGTCACTAGTCACCACCAATGAGCTGGTGCTGTGTATGATCAGAGTAGTTACCAGATGCAGCCATACTTGTCCTTGTGTCATGGTCATCATACAAGTGCTGGGCACACTGTCGTGCTCGGGAGTGCGGGCTGTGGGTACCAGTACGGGATGGGGCAAAGTGCAGGAAGTAGTAGACACAATGGGCTAATCACATTTGATGGCAGCAACAGGAGAAGGTACAATGGATGTAAGGGGAGATGGGAGTATAGTCCAATGGATGGGGTGTGCTAGTTCCTGGCTAGTACAGGGAAGGTTGTCCATGGCCAAGTGCTTGTGAGGAGTACAGGGGGTGACTGGCCATGGATGTCCTCATTCTGGTGTGATTCAATGGGCACCAGGCCACAGACCTCCTGGTGTGTGGGCGATTGATCTTGGTATTGGTCAGTGACATCACAGGGAGCCAGTGCAAGGATCCCTTTCCTGGAGAGGAGCAGTCCTAGATCTTGGGAGCAGGGTTAATTCACAGGACATCATTGTGGGTGCGTATGACGGGGCAAAGGGAGCTGAGAGGTACAATGGGGGGGCAGTTGCTGTTGTCAGGCTCAGTGGGAAGCAGTGCTCCAGAGAATGTGGATTTATGGTGGTCGTTATGGTGGGGTGGCTGCCTCTCTGGTGGTTGCGAGGTGCCTAGGGACCCCTGCGATCAACTGTGATGTCCAGGTACGAGGTGGGAGGTGGGTCATTCAGGCATGTCAAGAGCGTCTGCAGCCTCTCATGGGTGTTTTGAAATGGGGCACATGGAGAATGGCCAGGACACTGCCATCATGATGAGGACTTTCTCCGACTTGCATGGATCAAGGCAGGGATCGACAGCAGTGAAAGTTGCCTGATATGCAGACAGGAACTCATGTTTGGAAGAGATGGGGTGGTAGTACAGGATCTGGGTCTGAGTGTGGGCAGTGTTTCATCAGCTGTGGTGAATTCAAGCTAGCTTGGGGGGTGCCTTGTGCATGTGTTGGACCTCATGTAATGTTTTGTCTGGACATGACAAGTAGTCATGTGGTCAGTTGTGTGTTTCTTTGTCTTGGGGAGACAATGTGTATGCACTCTTGGCTGACAACTATGGTAGTTGCCCCACTGTTTGGGTTGGCTGTGGTCTGTTATTGTGCAGTTGTACATGTCTCTATGTGGTGCGTGCTATATTTGTTTGCACTCTGTTATCTTCCTGGTATTGCATGTTGCACTCACCGCCCTCTGCATGTGCTCCATCACCGGCCACCGCTGCTCCTACTTCCAGATGAGGCTGTCCAGCTGCCAGTTGGCATGCATTTCCTCCTGTGCACAGAGAGCAAGTTGCAGACTTTCAGGCAGAGGTCATCTCACCACTTGTGACAATCTTTTGGGGTGCAGTGGATGGGCCCACAGCTGACACCTTCTCTGCCACCTCCTACCATATGGCACCCTTCATTATTTGGCTGGTGGGATTGCAGTCAGATGTGAACAGCTACCCAGCATTATCCGCAATGGTGTCTGTGAGCATGCCTAATTCCAGCTCTGTGATTCGTGGTTTCCAAATGCAGGCTAGGGGTACCTGGGATTTTGCAGCACCTGGCTTGATGCCAGTGTTACAGTTGTCAGATGGCAAAAGGAAGTGGGTGATTTTATGTGGATTTACTTTTTCAAAATGGCTGCCAGTTCCTCCAATTATGTTTTTTCTGGTTGCAGTGTTACCATAACCAGGGTTTCCTTTGTACACATGCTGGAAACTGTGTCACCAGCATTTTTGGTGAAGGAATCACAATGAACAGTGACTATTCACTTTGTTTCTGGATTGACGGTGGCACCATTAGCGGCATGCCTGAATGCGTGTGCTTGTGTACTTGTGATGTAGCAGTGATTCTGTGATTCCAGTTGCCGGAAACAGTGCCACCAGGATCACAGAATAACTGGTGATTTAAAAGGAACCCTGTAATTAGGCCCAGAAGTGCTGTCAGGATTATTTGTGGCATTTCTATGACGATTGAGCATTTTAAAACACAACTGGTCCGAGTCATTTACGTAAATATTGTGAACAATTGGTGGCAATTGGAAGAGAAGATTGATTGTTACATTTGCATATCTGTTAGGGAGAATTCTACGGAATGGCTAATTTCCCTTACCTACTGAGTCCCTCAGTAGCGTTGCTCGATTTTTAGGATTAATTGTTTTCACCTGGTAAGAATGTGAGCCTTGTTTTCCCACTCTTACATGTGTGTTTTACATGTTTGTGTTCATAGACTGTGTAGCCTCACCTACTCCCTAGCCATCATCTTTTTATTGTGTGTCACACATCACCTTTAGTGCAGTGACAAATGGTTGTCTTTTCAGACTTCCCACTTTAAACTCCATTTTCTTGGACTGACTAATGTCCCTCAGAACAGGTAAAGTTGCCATTGACTTTAGTAGCCTTTCTAAATTCACAGATCAAGTACCACCTATCTTACATAGAGTACTGGAAAGGGTTAATAGTTATCCCTTTTTGTCTGTCTCTCATGAAACATCATTTTGTTCCCCTTTCTTTGAGATTTGGCTGGTGGCAGTGATATCTAGCATCTTTATTCTACCGTGGTTTATTTAAATAGCCTTGGAACTGTTTTAGGCTAAGTTAGTAGCCTCAAACTTAAATCCGTTGGACCCCATTTACTTTTATTTGGTTATGGCTGGGTTTATTTGCCATTTCTGTTTGTAAAGTTCTTTCTCGTGTTTTACTCTATGCGCCAAACCAGGTTTGGTTCCTTTGTATGTCGTCCTTTGCCGGGCATCTGCACAGAAGCCCTCCTTAGGCGCCTGAATGTCTCAGGGGGACAGGATGTGAGGGCGGGGTTTGAGATTCCCTGCACAGGGTCTCCTTGGATTGGCTGTGGTGACTGTCCCGCCAGGACAGCCATCCTGCTGTGTGATTGACAGCCAGGCTGTGTGAATGGGGGAAAACTGCATGAAAAGCAGGTCTCTGGGACTAGAAAGGCAGATTGACCTCTGGATCAAGAGAACCAAAGAAAAGCTGAAAGAAGAGGACCACTACCACGACTGAACCTCCCAGTAAAGCCCTCCTGCAGGTCCGAATCTCCAAACTTCTACAACAGAGAAGATCTGCAAGGAATCTTCTTCGCTTGAGCTGGTGGGTCCAACCAGTTTGCCCAACACCAAGCAAGGCTCCCTCCCCTGGTCAAAATTGCTGTGCATCACTGCCGTGAACCGGATAGCCAGGAGGCTCAGACCCTGTTTGGGTTTTAAGGAGTGCACCTTTTATTAGTTGCTTTGCTCTGCTGCTGGTTTCTTACCTGGGCAGTGCAGGACCCTCCAGCCTTCCTACTTCTTGTCAGTCTGACTGTCGCTTGAGGAACCATGAGCCTGCAGGACCTGCCAGGAACTTCTGCCGCAGCTACAGACTTCTTCTTCATTTCAGGTACTGTTAAAACCCAGTTGTTTGTTCCGTCCGACCGCGGTGAAATTGTTTGAAATCTTTCGCCAAGCCAAGGGCTTGTCCTTCTATACTCTTTTAAGATTCTTTTCTTCTGACCAACTTCGTTTCGAACTCTTGGCAAAGACTTAACCGCAAACTACTCTGAACTGTGTGATCCTCTGCAAATACTCTGAACCATTAACAGTGGCCTAGGCCTATTGATTTGAATCCTCATTGTAGCAAGCCTTTTCTAGATTGCCCTGCCTACTACCGTGTTGGTACTGCTCAATGTTGTTTAACCTTGTCTTTCCATCCCTTTTAAATTGCTGGAGTGCCATTCAGCCCACACTTCATTTTGAGCTTAACTTCATCAGGTGTTGTGTAGTACATTAAGAGTGTGATTTTTCTGCTGCTTTACTTCGTGAATTGTTTTACAACTGATGTGTAAATAAATGTATATTCTTTTACTCAGAAACCTTGAGTCAGTATTTGTTTGAACCATAGTAATTGCTCTCCTTTGTATAAATATTTGATACTTCTCACTTTACTCTTGAGATAAGTCTGGCTGCTCAGCCATCTCTACCACTTTACTGTGTAGTACAGGCTTGTGCCAAAGGTGAATTTGTGCTTGCACGTGTAGTCTTAATTGTGTTTGGTGTTCCAAAAGGGTACTGCATATGATTCTGCCTAATATATCAATTTACTCCAGTTGTGTTACTGAATTTAAATTGACTAGACACTTGTGTCTCTGGATCGTTTGATGGGCCTGCACATTTTTTTGAGAAGAGATATTTGTATTTATCTCTTGTGATGGACGTGCAGTTGAGTTTCTACTAGACAGTAGTATGGTTTTGATTTTTGATGGAGAAGTAGTTGTTTGTTGTTTCTTTAGCGGTATTGTTGGGAGATCTGTTATATTTTCTGTGTGTATTATTTTTTTTTAATGGTTTTATTTTCTGATGTATAGGGTACATATCGAGAAGGGGTGTGCAGTACACATAGCTTGTTTTATTCTGGGATGCTAGGAATGTCAGTGTTGAATAGTTTGCATCAACATTAACTAGGGGTAGATCATTGAGTGTACGGAGACATGACAGCGCTACAAAACTCATCCCTTTTTTCGAAGACTGTGCTGCCAATGTCAACCAATGCATGATCTATGTTAGACCATGCAATTTGTGTATAGTGACAGCATATGCAAGAGATAAGGACACTTGTTATTTGCATACGTATATGTATTTGAAAGGAAGAAATTGTGTTATTGTGTGGTTAATTTGTTGTTATCTTGCTATGTTTGAAAACCAACAATTGTACCAATTGCTCCATTGACTAAACCTTGTTCTATTTCAAGGTTACATTTTAGAATGACTATTCAGTTTAGAAATAAAGTTAATATTTTCTCCAATCCAGCTGTGTTTGGGATACATTTGCTAAAATGTTTTGTTGTGCTGTTGGTTGTTGACATATAGGGAGTGTTATGCCATGGACTACTAGTTTGTCTGTGGAGCTGATATACAGTATGGGTTGCATTTCTTTTTTTAACATTGTCTTGTTGAATGGACTACAGCTTGCAAGGGTTAGCATTACAGACAGGCATTTTATATTTTGTTGAGTTAATAGTTCGATGACATCATGAGCAGATGTGTTTTGTCAGTATAGCTCATGGATTCGTTTACTAATTAAGATGGATTTTGCATCTTTTGTAAACAGACCAGTTCTAATGCTTTTTAAAATATAAGCATAGGTGAGGTCTTCAGACCAACGCGTGTTTTGAGTTAGTTCGCTGCAGTGAAAATGTGGCCAACGATAGAAATGTCCATTGTTGCCAAGTGTGTTGCAGCATTGTTTGTGTCCTAATGTTTTGAAAATAGGTTGACCATTTACTGGTGTTAACTGTAAGAAGTCTCCGGAAAAAAAATAACGTGTTTTCCTCCAAAAAGTTCTTTGTAGTCTGTTTCTGAGGTGAATATAAGCCAAAATGAGGTTGGAAACCATGCTTTTTTCATCTAGTATGAACACTTCCATTTGTTTCAGAATTCTGTGTACTTCAGTAGCAGCTTCTGCTGATAATTTTTAGTATTCCAATTTGTTTTGGTGTTCTACTGGAAGGCGCAGTAGTCAGTGTAAAGTTGCACCTCCTATGTTGTATGCAGCTAAACCTGTTGGGGCTGTTACAAAAGCCAAAAGGTTGTTGTTTGTTAAGTTTTGTAGAAATGTGCTGATTATTTTAATTTAGATTGTTTTACCAGAACCATCTGTACCACTTACAAACAGGAGCCAAGGTGAATACTTTTTACAGCTGCAGGTTTTAGTTTCATGTTTAAAACCGCGTTCAATTTCATCAGTGACTTCCCGATAAATGTGAGTTGTTCATCGTTTAGCTGTGATTTTAGCAATGACAAGTCTTCTTCAGATTGTTTATATTGATACATGGTATTTTCTAAATTAGTAATGGCTATTTCATTTATGATGAGTGGTTCCCCAAATGGTTATTGGCTTCCTGTAAGGGAAGGTTGACTGCCCTCAGGAGTGTCTTTATCTAGTTTAGCTTCAATTTCCTCCTCTTGTTGGCGTTCATTGTCCAACATTTCTTTGTATTGTTTGAAATTGATGTTTGTTATACTGCTTTCACTTGCTTTGAATGCAGATTCAAATGAGGCATAGTCACCTGATAATTCTTCTTCTTTTCTCCAAGGTGGAGATTTAAATGATAACTTTATATGAATAATTAGGCTGGGTTTGTAAGTTTCACTAAACTTCCTTCACAATTTGACAATGAATATTTGCCAGTTGTCTCATCTGTTGTGACATTGTATTTGTAGGAGTAGCTTTGGGCTATGTCGTACAGGCACATATTTTCCAAAGCAGTACTTCTGTTTGGGTAGTATCTGTCAATTAAATTGTTTTTAAAATGTCCTAGGGCCTTTCGTGGCTATTGTTTCTATCTCTTGGTAGGACTTCAGTACTCTTTTTTCAGGATGAAGCTGGACCAAGGTTTAGCCATTCTATGTGTTAAGATTTGCCATGTAGGGCTGTACCTGTTAAATGGACTACAACTTTGTAGCATCCTCATTCTGTATTGTAGAGCTTTTTTTAATACCGAAGCAGCACCATTTTTTGACAGTGTTTTTTCTGATGATATGTCACCCCAGAGGTATTTTAGTTCAGTTTTCTCTGCGTTGGTGTGATAGGCTGTAACATATCTTGAAACTGCAGTGGAATTGTCTGCAATGTATTCTATGTCTATGTTTGCATTCCACAAGGGGGCAATGACTGCACTGTAAACATTGATGTACTTGGATGCTTCATCCCTTTTAATGTTGTATGTGTTTTTGGGGGATTTGCCTTTTACACTATGTCTAAAAGAAGACTCATGGTTTTTACTTGTTATATTTTGCAAACTGGTCTAGGGAAGCCAAAACAACATTTGGTATAGTATTTACCTTTGTTTGTATATCTTCCTCAGCAGTATTTGCCACACTTATTTTTTTGGAAGCATAAGATTTGTGTATCTAGGTCACTATATGTGGTCTCTGATGGGATGTTGCAGGTAATGTATTTACAGTGGCATCACTGTCATGGCCAAATTTGGGAGCATTTTTATCCACAAAAGAATGTGGATGTATGGTGCTCCTCTGGATTGAAATTATTTTCTCCAAAAGAATTGTTATATTTTGTAGGCCATATCTACTTTCGTGTTCTCTTCTTATTAAAACCTCTGCAACAACAGGCACATACTTGGTCTGGTATTTCAGCAGATGTGTTTTGAAACTTAGCTATTTATTTTTCGTATGTGTTTTTTAGGAGGTTGGTGTTTGTGAAGCTTTCGCTAAGGTTTTGTGAAGTCACTGAATTTTTTAAGTCAAATTCAGTTCCAAAATATTTTGTTTCAATGTGCTCTAATTCGCAAAAGAGTTCTTTGGCTGTTTCATGTCAGAAAGTGTTATTTAAATGTTGCAATTCAATAGCAGGAATTCTAGCATAGTGTAGTCTATGCACAATATTCCGTTAAGTGGGATGGTGTGTTGCTAACATTTTGATGGGATTGAAGGTGCTTTAACAAGCAGTTTCTGAAATGTATTCTAATGAATGTCCTCGCAGTCCAGTGTGGCTGTGCACTGAGCAGGAGTCCATGGTTTGTACAGTTTTTATTCTACTTTTGTCGTTTAGTTTCACATAATGATTGGGTAATTGTCATAAAGATTTTAGGGATTGTTGGCATGCATTATACATTGAGCTGCATGTCTGTTTGTTTGGGTGAAAGGAACATTTGTTGAAAGATTGTTGGGGACGTTTTTTTTTCTATAAGGGTTTCTTTTGCCATAATGGTGTCTCCTACTATTTCATACCCTCAACCATTGCTTTTTATGGCAATAGTTTTTTTTTGTTGTTCTTGTTTACAAGTCTCTTCGTTGAAATATGGTTCTGTGTTGCTTGTGTGAATGCATTCACCTTCACAGAAGCTTGAAAGGGTATCTCTTTGTTGACTTAGCACATGTTTAGAATTACTTTCATTATTTTAGTTGGTGGTTTTATTCTGTTCAACATGAGTATAAGCACATTTCTTTTAAGTAGAAATGTGCTGTCAATTAGAGGTTTGATGATTAGTGTTCTGCAGTAGTTTTTAAGGGTAGATTGTGCGTTTTCAGCTGTCTTTATAAGACTGAATAACACTACGGTAGAACTTAATTATTTTTGGGATTGTTTTACTGTGGTTACTTTAACATTGGCAGGTATAGGGTCTCATTCCGAGATTGGTGGTAGTCATGGCGCTATTTGCTCCATGACTGCCACCAATAACGCGTCCGGCACTGGTATAGTTCAATGGGGACTTACCGTGTAGTCTGACCTTTGCAGGACCGGTAAGTCCCCATTGAAAAAACCATTCACCATTCCCATTTGTGCCTCCATGTGAATGGGGAGGGTGCAAATAACAGACTTGTGAATGTCAAGCCCGTTATTTGCGCCCTGGTCCCTTAATGGTCACGTCCACAATGGCTGGTCAGAACAGCCATTACTGGAGGGACTCGCTAAGGGTCCTTGTAGTAGGCCGGTAAGGGATTACCAGCACTGGTCTCCTTACCGGTGCCCTGTATCCCTCACCGCCAATCTCAGAATCAGGCCCACAGTGTTCTGTTCATTAATAGGCTTGTATTCGTTTATACATCTTTTTTACTTTTTGGAAGAGGGGAATTACTTTTTTTAGTGGTCACTGGTTTCGTTTTGTTGAGTGAGGTTACTGGCTGTTTTGTTTTAATTTTTTCTATACATTGTTGTTGAGAGGTGGATGACTATATGGCTTGCTTTTACTCTAATTTTTCTTGAACGCTGTTGTATGCATATGTATGTATTGTGGATGGGTGAGTGGGTGTGATTGTAGAGATGAAGAGAGTGAGAGAGTAATATGTGATTGTGTAGTGGGATGATAGGTGTAGTTGTTAAGGTTGGGATGTTGTAAGAGTCTGTGCAGGTGTGAAGGGTTTGGGTCAGAGAGTAAGGGAGTGGTGGTGTGATTGAAAATGTAAGGATATTTAGATGTTTTGTGGAACACAGTGGGTGTTGTAATGGTGCTGTTTAGATGGCAAGAGAAATAAGTTGAATGTTGAAATATAAAGAGTAAGAGCGATTGTTTATTTGAAGAAATTACTGTAGACTAATATATAGTAAAAGTTCATTCATACATTTATCTTCTTCTTTCCTGTAGTTGTCAGAGAAAGTTAGTGGGTATATGTGGTAATGGTGAAGACCTTTTAGTAAGCACGGTTGTTATTTATTAAGGTATGAGGAGATGTTGGGAGAAAAAGTTAATGAAGTTGTGTTATGGGTGGTGTACTGTTAGGCAGAAACCTGTGCAGTTCCCTCTGGGACCACTGCAAAAAGTTTAAGACTACAGGAGTTCACAGTAAACCCAATTGGTAGCAGTCTGCACCACCCAGATTTACCTGGTAGCTGTGGCTGAGCAGTCAGGCTTCTCTCAAGATGAGTTAAGCAGTATATGGAGTATACAAGATAGGGCAATTTACACAGTAGAACAAGCAGACACGGATCAGAGCTTGGGTGTAAAGATATATAATTATTTATTTAAAAACACATCTATGAAAAACACACTGGCACTAATATGGCAAACAACTTCAATCACAGTTACTATAACTATATATCAATCCCATAACAATATTTCGACAAGTCTAGGTTCAAAGACACCACTTATTTGCAGACAGAGGTGAGTGCTTCACCTAGAGGGCACTCTAGTATTCGTTAGAAAGGGAGAGAAAAAGGCAGGGTATGAAACCAACTCAGTACCAACACTTTTACGAAGCAAATGCAAGGCAAGCAAGGCAGGGTCTACTGTAGATCACAAAGTTCAGAGGCCAGGCCCACTCGGAGAGAGGCAAGGCGGTATGTCCCAAAAGTATCACAGTAGAAATGCACTTCAAGTCTTTGTAGCAAAATGTCACAGAAAGGTTGGACCAGTTTTAGAACTAAAGTGAAGAAGGTCTGGAGGCGACCCAGTGGAAAGGTAAGGATTTAAGACACCTCACGCTAACCGTCACAAGGGAAGCCAGGCGGACACAGTACCTTGAAAGTGAAGAGACAGCTCCGGTGGGGGCAGTTGTTCCTGGTGGTGGATGCAAGTTGGGACTTTGCCAGAAAAAGAGATGATCTCGTCGTAGAGGAAAGTTGAAGATCGTTGCTCCAACAGGAAAGAGACCAGCTGCGGAGTGCTCAGTCACAAGGCACCACCTTTTGGTCGCAGTACAGTGGTTTGTGGCTATCCAGTTGCCGGGGTGCTCAGCACGGGCAATTCGACCACTAGACATCCTGGAAGTGAAGAAAAAGCAAGGGGCTGGTTGTTCCCACCAGTCAAAGGGAAGAAGACTCTCTGGCGGGGAGATCTCCTCTGTCGTTGGGAAGTGGTGAGTTGGTTCAGCAGGGCTCCACCGGAGGTGTCGTCGTTGCAGGTTGGCTCAGCTTTACCCTCATCGGATTCTTAGGTCCTGTGGCGACTTCTGAAGATCCAGTCCCAAAAGCTCTGTTTTTATGCAGAAAACCCCATTCATTCAGCCTAGCTGTCAATCAAACATGCTAAGTGGTGAGCGGGGCGGCTCACCACTTGGGCCAATCACACTAGAGTGCGACTTGAGTTGGCAAGGCAACTCAGTCCAGGGTGCCTAAACCCCCTCTCACACCCTGTGGTACCCAGACAGAATGGCACCACTCTGGAGGGCTTCTGTGCAGAAGCCCACCAAAAGTGGAACAAAGTACTCAACTTTTGGTTTGGAGTTACAGAGGCAAACACATACGCCATTTTAAAAACCGAGTTCTGGCAGAAAATACAAACCGGTGAATTCATTTTAATTAAATAAACAGGCGGTATGTTAGAGACTAATGTGAAAAAAGTATTAGCCTCGAACAATGGGAAAATCCCACAGGAATATATTCCCGGTCGAATATAAAAAGTAGTATCCACTGCCACCAGCCAAAACTCGACGAGGCGGGACGGAACGGTGCCCCCTCGAATAACAGACCCAGGGGTAATCGAATTACCCCTACCAGTACATCCACAATAGGATGATTTGTACTGGTTCTGTTAGTAAATTTAGGTCTAGTAAAGCCAATGGTGACTTTACCTGCCCTGGGAGACAGTAGTCAGTCCCAGGGTATGGAGTCTATGGTGGGGGTCACCTAGGACACCCCAGTGTTACGGCACGGAGAGTGCTGTGTAACACACATAGCAAAACACATGAGACCCTACAGAGTAAAAGACCCCATAGCCCATAGAACACAACCACAAATCATGTCAAAGAGTGGGAGAAAAAGAGTCTCACTCTTGGCAGGATGAAAAAAACAAACTCCAGAAATCCAGCAAAGCTGCTGGGGGACTCACTAGGTTAGGAAATTCAGCCTAAACAGAGAATTCTCCCTAACACTCGCCCCCCCCCCAGACTAAGGGACAGGAGGATTTAATCCACTCCTGGATGAATCTCATACCTCTAGTCGAAGACATACATCCTAGAGAGACCATCAGCATTTTGGTGATGACACCCTGACCTGTGCTCAATGGTGAAATCAAACCCTTGCAGGCAGATTGACCATCTCAGTAGTTTTGGGTTTTCCCCTTTCACTTGCATTAACCATCTCAAGGGTTGGTGGTCAGTCTGAATGACAAAAGTAGAACCATACAAGTATGGCCTAAACTTCTTCAGAGCCCACACAATAGCAAAACACTCTCTTTCGATTGTTGCCCACCTTGTTTCAGGATCCTTCAGCTTGCGGCTGATGAAGCAAACGGGGTGCTCCCTACTTTACCCATCCAGTTGACTGAGTACTGCACCTATTCCTACATTTGAAGCTTCTGACTGCACAATGAAAGTTTGGTGGTAATCAGGAGCTCTGAGTACTGGGGCTTGGCAAAGAGCCTTTTTCAGGTTTTCAAAGGCCTGATTGCACTCCTCATTCCATCTAACCTTCTTAGGGAATTTTGGAGAGGAGATGACATTCAGAGGAGAAGCTATGGTCCCATAGTTCTCAATGAAATTCCTCTAGTACCCAGTGAGACCTAAGAAGGCTCTCACCTGGGTCTGAGTAGTAGGTGTTGTCCAATTTTGCACAGCTCCAATCTTACTGAGCACATGCCTTATTTCTCCATCTCCTACCTCATGTCCAAGAGAGACTACCTTACTCTGTCCAATTTGGCATTTACTCACCTTTATGGTCAGATTGGCTCGTCCAAGAGCCTGCAAAACATATCTTAGGTGGTCTACATGTTCTTCCCAGGAATTGCTGAACACTGCGATGTCATCCAAGTATGCCATGCAGAAGTCCTCCATCCCATTCAGAACCTGGTTTACCATCGGTTGAAATGTAGCAGGTGCATTTTTCAATCCAAAAGGCATTACCTTAAACTGGTATAAACCAACTGGGGTAGAAAATGCAGTTTTCTCCTTGGCATGGTCTGTCATGGCTATTTGCCAATAGCCTGACGTCAAGTCAAATGTGCTGAGGAACTTGGCTGAACCAAGTCTATCCACCAACTCATCTGTTCTTGGCAAAGGGTGGGCATCAGTCTTGGTGACTGCATTAAGAGTTCTATAGTCCACACAGAATCTAAGTTCTTTAGATCCTGCCTTTGGTACTAACACAACTGGCTAGACCATGGACTAGTAGAGGGCTCTATTACCCCGAGATCAAGCATCTTGCTGACCTCACCTTTGATGTGGGTTCTTACATTTTCTGACATTCTGTATCCTCTGCTTTTGACTGGCAGGCAGTCACCAGTGAGTATGTCATGCTGGCCCCAAGGGGTCAAGCCTGGTGAAAGTGAGATAAGAGTGGCAAACTGATTCAGCATAGATTTTCACTCTTCTTGTTCCTCAGGTGTCAGATTTGAAGAGAGATTTACTCCTTCAATCTTTTCGTCTAAAGGTAAGCCTCTGAGGAGATCAAGAAGAGCTTCACTCTCTTCTTCTTCCTCTGATGATGCTAGAAGCAACGCTCCTACAACAGGTCTGGAGACATATGCTTTGAGTCTGTTGGTGTGGAAGACTGTTGGAGCCTCCTTGGGATTGCCCAAGTCCACCAGATAGTTGACCTCTCCAAGTTTACCCACAACTCTGAACGGTCCCATCCATTTGTCTTGCACGGCCCTCTGCCTTGTTGGGATCATAACGAGAACTAGCGTGTCTTGAGTTAACTCAACCATGTTATCCTTTTGATCATGCCAGTGCTTGACCAATGCTTGTCCAGCTTTCAAGTTATCACTTGCTTCTGCCATCATTTGTGACATTCTCCTCCGGAGACCTATCACTTAGTCAGTCACTCTGACTGGCTTGGGGGAAGGAGCACTCTCCAACCCCTCCTTAATCAGGGCCAATGGACCTCTGACGGGATGACCATAGAGAAGCTCAAAGGGAGAATAACCTAGTCCCTCCTGAGGGACTTCTCTATAAACAAAGAGAAGGCATGGCAGTAGAAGATCCCACTTCCATTTAAGGGGGTCCTCTATAGCACCTAACATGCTATTCATGGTTCGGTTGAACCTTTCAACCAACCCATTGGTTTGTGGGTCGTAAGCTGTTGAGAACTTGTAAGTAACTCCACAGTTTTTCCACATGGCTTTCATTTAGTGGGACATAAAGTTTGACCCCCTGTCAGAGATTACTTCCTTAGGAAACCCAACCCGGGTAAAAATACCAAGGAGGGCCTTAGCCACAGCCGGAGCTGTAGCAGTCCTCATAGGAATTGCCTCAGGATACCTAGTACCATGGTCTACTACAACAAGCATAAACCTGTTGCTTGAGGAGGTTGGAGGATCAAGGGGACCACCAATGTCAATCCCTACTCTCTCAAATGGGACTCCCACAGCTGGGAGAGGCACTAAAGGTGCCACCTTCTTGGAGCCAACCTTACCAGAGGTCTGGTAGGTGTGGCAGCTCCTGCAGTGTTTTTCTACTTCGGCCCCTATCTTTGGCCAATAAAAGTTGAGAGAGCCTTTCCTTAGTCTTCTTGAAACTCAAGTGACCAGCCAAAGGAATCTCGTGGGCTAACTGCAAGAACTGTTGTCTGTTCTCTTGGGGTACTATAAGTCATTTGTAGTCTCCAGGCTC
This sequence comes from Ambystoma mexicanum, assembly GCF_040938575.1. Lineage (NCBI taxonomy): Eukaryota > Metazoa > Chordata > Amphibia > Caudata > Ambystomatidae > Ambystoma > Ambystoma mexicanum. Next base: position 364,077,349 of record NC_090930.1, on the reverse strand, counting down.
AGACTCTGTCGGTTCACTGTAGAAGAGGCCGTCTTCCCAGTGCAACCTGTATTTCCAAGGCTCTTGCCATTCAGCCTGAGCTTCTGCCTGGTGGCGAAGACCTTCCAGAATTGGACATTCGCTCTGTCCCTTACTGAAGTCTGCTCTGTTGGGTCCACCTTCTGCCAGTAAAGACTGCAGCTCAAGATGGTCAACAGGATCCAGATCTCCAATGAGTTCCTGGCCTTCCATTAGCTCTTCCTCAGAGTCTAATTCTACCACACAGGGTTGTACCACCCTCTCAGCCTCAGCTGGAGTGGGAGTTACTGGTGTAACTTTGGACAACCGAGGGGAAGTCCTTGTTGGCTGCACTGAAGTGCTGGCTGCTGGTTTCTGTTTAGAAGTTTTAGGTTTCCCTTTCGCTTCTGATTTCTTTGAGAGAGCAGCTGACAAATCCAGTGGAGCAGGAGTGATATCCTTCTTCATCATCTCCTCGGGAGTACCTCTCATGGTTCTCTCCCTTGCAGGTCTGGTTAGCTCCTGTAACCATTGACTAGGAGGTCTGGGGGTATGAGACACAACTCCAAAAGTTTTTAAATCATTACCCAGCAAAACTCTTCCTGGTACCTCACTTGTATGCTGACAGGTATCTTCACAGTCATGTCATTACACTGGATGACAACTGGTAATTGGGGAAGCATCTGCACAGGCCCTCCAGCTAACTTGGTGAGGCGTTTGTGTGCCTTAACAACATCCTGAGCCTGAAAAAAAGATGTATCCACCACAGTTATGCTGGCCCCAGTGTCCCTAATGGCAGGAGTCTCCTGACCATTCACCTGGACACTGTCCTTATAATACTGTTTAGTATTATCTGGGATAGAATTATATACATCTAAATTCTGTTGTTCCCACAAACCCAGAGACACTAAAGAAACACTGGCTGAGACTCCAATGGGTTCATCAGCCAGCAGTAGAAAGTCTCCACTTGCCATTTGGACTTCCTCCTCTGGAGCGAAGGCTAAGGAGACAAGCTGGACCCCTGAAGGTTTACCCTTGCATCTGGGATCTTCTTTCACATGGTCAGTAGAGCCACACACAAAGCATTTACCAAATGCTTTCTGGAATGGCGGCTTGTTCTGGCCTCCATCTGGTTTGGCACCAGAAGGTACACTATTCTGATGTGGCTTTCCTTGTGGCTTACCCTTATGGTTTTGTTTGGGGAACTCTTTGGAATTTGAGTTATTCGAATTCTCTTTTGAATCTTTTTTAGGCTGCTTTCCCTCATCCTTTTTCTGGTTTGCTCCTGAATCCTTATGAGTAGCCCTGTTGGCAACCCACAAGTCAGCAGTCTTAGCTAGCTTCCTGGAATCCAATTCCTTTGAATCAGCAAAAGTGCTGTCTGAGCTCAGGAGAACAGGCATCATAAATTGACTCCAACATAAAAAGATTCTTCATACCCTCATAAGTGTTCACCTTGTAACTCTGAATCCATCCCTCTAGGTTTTTCAACCCTTCACTCACCCAGGTAGCCCAAGGGGTACCATCATGCTTTTTGAGGGATCTAAACCTCTTAAGATACTGGGAAGGGGTCTTCCCAAATCTAGCTATCAGAGCTAGTTTCACACTTTCATACTCTCTCCTATCCTCCTCCTCCAACTCCATTACCGCATCAGTTGCAACAAGGGGGAACCTAGAGGACAACCAGGTAAGTAGCTCATTACCAGTGATATTCTGGAGCCCATGATTATACTCAAACAAACTCAGCCAATCCAACACATCCAACTTTGGTTCATACATACCAATTAATTCCTTAGGTATCCGGGGTCTTTTGGGACTGGAACTTCTAGAGGAGCCAGAGACAGAAGCAGTTTCAACAGATAACTTTTTCATTTCTAACTCATGCTTGAACTCCATTTCCCTGAGCCTAAGAATGTGTTGCATTTCTTGGTGTTTCTGTTCAGTTTGAGCAGTAATCCTTCTGAATTCCAAGTCTATTTTCATTTTCTCTAGTTCAAGGACTTGAGGATTTAGTGTGGGACCTGCTGTAGGCCCAGTAGGTACAGCTGGTAAGGCAGACAGAGGGGTAGGGGAGACAGTTTCATTAGCCTCTCCTTCCTCTTCAGCCTCTTCATCACTATCATCAGAACTTTGATTTAGATCAACACCATTACTGTCATCTACATTTGCTGGAGAAGTTGATTCCTCTGAACCAGTACCCAGACTTTGGTTTTCCAGCAATTTTGCTATCAGTTCTACTTTCTTGCCTTTTACAGAAACATTCTCTTGTCTACAGAGAGCTCTCAAACTCTCAGTATTTTTACATGACAAGGACTCTTGACTGTAAACTTCCATAGTAGACATGTTTTTTGAAAGTTGCTTTTTAGTGCTAAGCTTTGTGGTTAGTTATCCTAAAGTATTGAAAAGCACTCTAAACTGTATACTTGATACAAATCCCACCGCTGTACACCAGTGTTAGGCAGAAACCTGTGCAGTTCCCTCTGGGACCACTGCAAAAAGTTTAAGACTACAGGAGTTCGCAGTAAACCCAATTGGTAGCAGTCTGCACCACCCAGAATTACCTGGTAGCTGTGGCTGAGCAGTCAGACTTCTCTCAAGACGAGTTAGGCAGTATATGGAGTATACAAGATTTACACAGTAGAACAAGCAGACACGGATCAGAGCTTGGGTGTAAAGATATATAATTATTTATTTAAAACACATCTATGAAAAACACACTGGCACTAATATGGCAAACAACTCAATCACAGTTACTATAACTATATATCAATCCCATAACAATATTTCGACAAGTCTAGGTTCAAAGACACCACTTATTTGAAGACAGAGGTGAGTGCTTCACCTAGATGGCACTCTAGTATTCGTTAGAAAGGGAGAGAAAAAGGCAGGGTATGAAACCAACTCAGTACCAACACTTTTACGAAGCAAATTCAAGGCAAGCAAGGCAGGGTCTACTGTAGATCACAAAGTTCAGAGGCCAGGCCCACTCGGAGAGAGGCAAGGCGGTATGTCCCAAAAGTATCACAGTAGAAATGCACTTCAAGTCTTTGTAGCAAAATGTCACAGAAAGGTTGGACCAGTTTTAGAACTAAAGTGAAGAAGGTCTGGAGGCGACCCAGTGGAAAGGTAAGGATTTAAGACACCTCACGCTAACCGTCACAAGGGAAGCCAGGCGGACACAGTACCTTGAAAGTGAAGAGACAGCTCCGGCGGGGGCAGTTGTTCCTGGTGGTGGATGCAAGTCGGGGCTTTGCCAGAAGAAGAGATGATCTCGTCGTAGAGGAAAGTTGAAGATCGTTGCACCACCAGGGAAGAGACCACCCGCGGAGTGCTCAGTCACAAGGCACCACCTTTTGGTCGCGGTACAGTGATTAGTGGCTATCCGGTTGCCGGGGTGCTCAGCACGGGCAATCCGACCACTAGACATCCTGGAAGCGAAGAAAAAGCAAGGGACTGGTTGTTCCCACCAGTCAAAGGGAAGAAGACTCTCTGGCGGGGAGATCTCCTCTGTCGTTGGGAAGTGGTGAGTCGGTTCAGCAGGGCTCCACCGGAGGTGTCGTCGTTGCAGGTCGGCTCAGATTTGCCCTCGTTGGATTCTTAGGTCCTGTGGCGACTTCTGAAGTTCCAGTCCCAAAAGCCATGCTTTTATGCAGAAAACCCCCATTCATTCAGCCTAGCTGTCAATCAAACATGCTAAGTGGTGAGCGGGGCGGCTCACCACTTGGGCCAATCACACTAGAGTGCGACTTGAGTTGGCAAGGCAACTCAGTCCAGGGTGCCTAAACCCCCTCCCACACCCCCTGTTTTACCCAGACAGAATGGCACCACTCTGGAGGGCTTCTGTGCAGAAGCCCACCAAAAGTGGAACAAAGGGCTCAACCTTTGGTTCGGAGTTACAGAGGCGAACACATACGCCATTTTAAAAACTGAGTTCTGGCAGAAAATACCAACCGGTGAATTCATTTTAATTAAATAAACCGGCGGTATGTTAGAGACTAATGTGAAAAAAGTATTAGCCTCGAACAATGGGAAAATCCCATAGGAATATATTCGGGGTCGAATATAAAAAGTAGTATCCTCTGCCACCGGCCAAAACTCGATGAGGGGGGACGGGAAGTGCCCCCTCGAATAACAGACCATGGGGTAATCGAATTACCCTTACCAGTACGTCCACAATAGGATGGTTTGTACTGGTTCTGTTAGTAAATTTAGGTCTAGTAAAGCCAATGGTGACTTTACATGTCCTGGGAGACAGTAGTCAGTCCCAGGGTATGGAGTCTATGGTGGGGGTCCCCTAGGACACCCCAGTGTTACGGCACGGAGGGTGCTGTGTAACACACATAGCAAAACACATGAGAGCCTATTGAGTAAAAGACCCCATAGCCCATAGAACACATTAACATTCAAAGAAATACCACAAATCATGTCCAAGATTGGGAGAAAAAGAGTCTCACTCTTGGCAGGATGAAAAAAACAAACTCCAGAAATCCAGCAAAGCTGCTTGGGAATCACTAGGTTAGGAAATTCAGCCTAAACAGATGATTCTCCCTAACATGTACTAACGTTTGGTAACTATGTTGTTAGAACAATTGCAGTATGCTTCTGGTGTTTGGCACATTAGAATGGGTGTGAGGAAACAGTGCATATCTAGGTTATTTCTTTGCTGCAAATGTTAATACAAGAAGTGCTGTGTTTATGGTGTAATGTTTTGTATTGTGTTACAGTTGTTTTAAAGATTAGGAAAACCGTGGCCTAGTGGTACTGCAATGGCAGATTGTTGCTGTAGTAGTGTTTGGTGTCTTATAGGATAGGTTGGGAAAGAAGGGTACTTTATAGGTAAGGTAAAGTGTTTTATGTAGATACTTTGGTGGTATACATATATGTCTGAGCAGGCAGAGAATGGTGGCCATGTAAGGGATGTAATGAGTGAGGTTGGAAAGTGTGACATTTGTATGTAATGTAAAATGAAAAATTCTGACTGTTTAAATATGTTTCTTTTAGGAGCATTTTGATGAAAGTAAAAAAAATGGAGATATCCATTTAAAGCAGCACTGTGTGTAACTATTTGGTGAAAGAGAAGAAAATCACATCTAGAAGATGTACAGTACATTTTTTAGTTGCACTTTGTGTGTGGAAGTGTAATATGTTGGTAGTACATGCACACTTGCCAACCTGACCCTTTGTAATATGTAGGTTCTTATAAAGTCTTAGTGTTTTTCTTTGACTTTTTGGAGGTGTACTTGCACATTTTAAATTAGAAAACCTGCAGTGCAAGCCCCAGCATGCGTAGAAGAAACTAGGAGTGGATACGCACCTACAGTTTGCAATGGGTGTAGGTAGCAAGTACGCATGTACTGTGAAGATATTGAACTTCCACACAATAAGTGGCACTTAGAAAAGTTGGAGAAATGTTTTGCATCTGCTTTTTGTTTGTTTTACGAAATAAGTTACACACAGTAGTGCTATAAATGTAAATGTGCATTTCCTAACTTTAGTGAAAATGTTCCTAAAAGAAATATTTTTAAACACGCTGTATTTTCCATTTTTCTTTTAATTTCAGAGTGACACTTTTTCATCTTGCCGTCTAGGCCTGGTTAGTTTTTTTTGCATTTAGTCTGAGTTGTGTAATGGGAAAAGTGGTATTAGAAGTCACAGGATGCAAAGAAAGAAACTAAGACTTCTATGCTGCTATAGTTTGGAATCAGTCATGTTGACAAGTATGCATATACTGCCAACATATTAAACCTGCACACACCAGGTGGCACAAATGCTGTGCACATCTTTTTTATTTGATTTTCCTTTCATTTTAGAAAAAAAGTTACACCCAGTGCTGCTATAAATGCACAAATGCATTTTTCAACTTTTAAAAAGAAACATTTTTAAAAGTACAGCATTATAAGTAACTTCCACTTGATTTGAGCAAGTGGTAAATGCTGCAATACATAGCATTTGATAGAGTGGTTAAAAAAGAGAATACGATTATTGAGAAGCTTATTACAGGGTTTGTAGCAAGAACCCTGCATATGGAAATCTGTAGAAGAGTTAACAAAAATACTTAAATCTATACCCATACTGGTACTATGCCTTGTTAGAATGAGATGTTATTGTATCTGCACATAGAAATATTGGAGAGATGTACAGTAGTTATTAATGCAGGTGGCTGTGAATATCAGGAGACAGGAGTACATCTGAAGTGTTGAACTGAGATAGTAGGGAAACATGTTGAGTTGTTTGATGTGATTGGTGGGTGGATGCGTGACTTCTTGAAAGCAGCCAATGAGGGAGTGTAACATGAAAGTGGAAAGGTTAGAAGGGCTGCCTGTTCTGTGGGGTCACAGACACTGTGGTAGTTCAGAGACAGCATGTGCCACATACAGGTCTTTTAAGGATGCCTTGCATGGAAAGGGGACTGGTTGGATTAGACAATGAGGTATTCTGGTTATGGTTTACAGGAAGAGAGGGCAGTGGATGTTTCATTGTTGTGTATAGGGAAGATGGATGTGGCTATTGCTATGAAAATGCTCACTCATTGGAAGTTCAGAGATTGTTGGATTAATAATTTGAAATTGTGGAGGAAATATTCTGGGCTACGTCGCTCCACTATCTTTGCAGGATGCAATAAAGGATATGTTGCAAGGCTTAATGGACCTATTTCCATGTGGAAAGATTATTTTTTCACTAATACATCGAAGGGAAGTATGAAGGTGCCCAAATGTCTTTTGTGCACAACTAGAAGAAGGTAGGTACCATATAAATGAAGGTGTACTTGCTTTTTTGAATGGAGTAGGCATGGCATCTTTTGAAAATGAAAACATCAAGTTGGATGGTGTAAACAGTTTTCGGAGTGATTAACTGAGTTTTACTGATTTTGGGAATCAGTTGCTTCTTGTTAATATTCAAAATGCACTGAGAGGGTTTATGTGAAAAAGCTATACAGTGCACATGAAAACATTTGTAAATAATTCTAGGGGATACAAATCAGAAAAGTTAAATAAATTCAAAACTGAAAAAACTGTTCTTTTAAGAGCCACAATTGTACAATATGTTGTTTAAATGAAGTGTAAAGCTCCCCATCCCCTTGAATTGGATGTTCTGTCCATGGACACTGCGTTAGTACACAAACGGCTCGTGCCACATCCAGGTCTTTTAAGGATGCCTGACATGGAAAGGGGATTGCGGACACCATGGACAGTCATGGATGTCCACGGACTTCGGGAGATAATCCAATCAGGTTTCCTGGGCGTGGTGTGCAGGAAGATTGGCTATGGCTATGGCTTTGAGGAAGCAGACTGTCTGGACTGTGGGAGGCTTGTGGATCCATTGGCTGAAGGTGTGTCCTGAGCACTGTGGATTGTCTGACAATCTTGGATTTGATGAATTTCAGGTCTCCTAGTATGGAGTTCGTGGAATGAAGTGGGCAAAATTCCTCCCGTTTCGGGAGAATATGGTTAACTTGAAGCATCCAGACTTCATTGTAGTGTACTCCAGTGGAAACCGTTTGGGCTATGTTACCGGAATTGCGTTACAATTTGCAAGGAAGGATACATTTGGAAAGTTGGTAGAACTGTTTCCACATTCAACAACTATTGTTTCTCGGATAGCTCAGAGACAAATGTGAATGCGTTCGATTTTATTTTGTCCACAAACCAAAAAAAAGGCGTAATGGGAACAAAGTTGCATCTGCTTTTTTGTGGGATGTTGGGATGATATCTTTCCATGATGAAAATATAACATTTGATATTGGGGGTCATTCCGAGTTTGGAGGTAAGTAACTGACTTTACCGGCATGGAGTAAATACTGTGTCCGTGTAAGTCAGAAGCTGCTAATAGAGGGCTATTACGACCTTGTTGGCACGAGCTTTGCGCCATGCCGGTAACGACATTACCGGCATGCCGCTAAAGTCCCCAAAAGGGCCCTTAGAGCCATCAAATAAAGCGCAGATTGCACAACCGGCATGAAGCAAAACGGCAATAGCGGTCACCGCTATTAGCGGTCACCGCTAATAACGGTGACCACAAATAAGTGGAACCAGAAGTAGCGTCATCGTACAGGAACGGGAAAGAGCACGGCGGCCATCATTAAAAACACAATCCATTGCCATCCTCATCAGCCATGACCTGTAGGATATTGCTGTGTGTGAAATCCAATCCACCACAACACCACAATGCCCAAGGCAGTTAAAAAGGGTGCCTCCCACCAGCGCAAGGAGCGCTTTAATGAAGATGAATTGACCATGCTCGCGGAGACCCTGGAAGAACATGCAGATGTCGTGTTTGCCCAGAACATCAAGAGGGAGGCCATAATAAGAAAGAAGGAGATATAGGCACTAGTGGCGCAAAAAGTAAGCGCAGTTGGCAACAACCCCCCCCGCATAACCAAGGACTGCAGGAAGAGGTAGGATGACTTGCGCCTGCAAGTCCGCAACATCCTCTCGGCCAACAGGAGCCAGGCCATGTCAACTGCCGGAGGAGCAAGCTCTCCCATAAAGTTGTCCCGGCGGGAGGACATATGCGCAAGCCTGATTGGCATGGAGGCCATTGAAGGCGTGGGAGACATGGAGTGTGGAGCCACGTCATCTGTAGAGGGAGGTGAGTGTCCTAAGAAAACACTGTAATGCAGAGTCTCAGGCTAGTCCACCAATATGGAGCTATAATAAAAGACATTAAAAAGAGATAAGAGGCAATGAGTGACACTTAATACCAACCAGGAGAAGCATGGTCACAGCTGAACTGGACTATTACTTACTGGGGATCAGTGAAAGAATTAGGTCCCATCGACAAGCGCCCCTACCAGAAGTAGCAGGACGGATAGCTTATCATCAATAATTGACAGGTGAGCCTTATGGGCCGGTACATGCCCACAGGAACCAGGTACAATAGTCACCGATCAGCACACTCAACTTCTCTCATATCCACGCAGGAGCAGTGTCACCAATTGCCGCCGGTCACAGCTTATCTGCAGAGGGATAGGCCTGACGGGGGTTATCTAATTCCTGAGAGGGCTGCAACTGTGCCCCAATGCCTCCGCAGAGACCAGGTGAGCGTAACAGTAGCACATTTTGAATGTTCTTATTCTGACTGTCAGTGAACAAAAACACCTGGCCTAGATATGTTAGTCAACAAAAAAAGTGGCCAAGATATGTGATGTCAAAAGTGATGTGATCAGTGACATTTGTGATGTGATCTTTGTTGTCATGGGTGTTAGTATTAGCAGTGCATGGTAGTGGCATGAGTAATGGTTGCCTAGCTAACCATAACTGGTGGTTTTTTCAGTTTTACTTGTAACCATAAGGTCCCTGTAACGCTTATCTCTGTGGCCCTTCAGGAGTGCCTGGTCGAGTCTGTCATCGAGTACTGGTCCGGTCTGTCAGTGTATAATGCTGGCCCTTTGTAGCTCGGCCAAAACACTCCCTCCACTCTGCTCACTGCAGGCTTAATCACCCAGTGGACAGAGAGTGGAGAGTGGTCTGTATTGATGGGCAAGATTCCGGGTCACTCTGTATTGCAGGGTCTCTTGGGAACCTCTTGATATATTGTAGGCATAGTCCATCAGTGCTTCTCTGCAGTATAACCCACTTATTTCAATGGATCATGGTGGCCCAGGCCAGCTGCGGCGCACCTGTCTGCCTCGGGGTATGTCTCTTGGTTGTGGGTGCTAGAATCCGTGCTGGTAAAGTCTCGCTATGGCACCTGTGATGATACTGACCGAGCGTAGTGCCTGCGTGCCTTCTTGTATGCAGAGGCACTCTTTCTGCTGTTGTCCAAAGAAATAAATGTTTATGAGTTGCTGTTTAGCACCCTAGCCCAATGTCAAAACTGTTCTTTGCCTTCTTTCAGGTCAGCTGAATGTCTGCAGCTGATGAACATAAAGATAACCGTGGGGCCCCGCTTCGTGGAAGAAGCGGACAGAAGTAAGTACAATGATGGGGTTGTGGGAGATGATGGATTATCTCTGGCTTACTGCTGTGTCCTTCTGTCTTGCAGGAGCTGCGGGCGTACCTCCATGGGGGTGCGGACAAGCGTCATCAACCGCTGGATCCCATGGTGCAAACGGAGCTGAGGAGTGGCATCAAACGCTGGATCCCGTGGTACCAAAGGAGCAGTTCCTGGGGAGTTTGAGGTGAGCCTCAGGTAAGTCTGTTTTAGTAGAGATGACAGCGTTAGGTCCTTGAAGAAAACGCAGGGTCCATTTCATATGGATCATAGCAGGCAAATGTCATGCTGCTTCCCAGCCAAAGAAAACGCTAAGCGCTGGGTGTGGCCCAGGGCGGGGTTTATATAGCCCTGGGCCCCACCCAGCACCACTAGACCACCAAGAAATCTGCTGTAGGCCCACTAGGGGCCATTTTGGATCCTGCTGGGTGACCTCTCCGGGGGCCATTTTGGAAGGGGCAACTACTGGAAAACACCAGCAGAAATCTGTTTCTGCACCACTCAGCCACCCTCCTAGACCAGATGCTGCCGATATTGCTTACTGGGATTTTGAGGCTCATGACAGTCCCTTTAAGAAACTTTGTTCACATAATTTCATAGGTTTTTATTAGTGCAGCTTAACCATAATTTCCCTTTAACAAAGTTTGTTCACTGAATACACATATACATAAATAACAAAATGCCACTATGGAAACCATTAGAACATATTAAATATTACATTATAGTTAAAATGGATGATAAAAATATCGTATGTATACCTCTTTTCTATGTGTCTCTTCAATTTCGACCACTTCAGTAGTACATTCCTTGTACATAACAAATTTAAAGAACATTGATTACATTGTTAAACAATGTATTGCTAAAATCTTTGATCTTCCAAACTTCATTTTGAGAAAAAGCTGATTTAATTATTGTGGACCTTACAATATAAATTAACCTATATAAAAAATATGTGGTTATTCACCTGATTACATTTTAAAATAAACTTCTTAAAAAGACATATTTGAAAACTGTTCCTGATAACCTTCAGAAATGTCACAGGGAGTTGGTGTGAGATCATCCTGCAAAACATACTGAATAAATTGTGGGCCCTTTAATGCGTTTTGATGTTATTGTGTTTACACAATTCCATTTTTCTCTAAGCAACTTAAGTTTATAAAGAAAAACATTCACCATTCATATATTGAAGGGGTCTATGTTATTCAGCGACAAAGTACATTTTTTTTAATGGTTTACTTTCATTCTTGTATGTGTTTCTGCAATAAATACATTGTTAGTGGAATGCTTTGCAATTTGATGGCAGTATTGCAAATTATTTTTAAAAGTTATGTTAAATGTGAAAAAGTTATTTTTAATCAATGACTATTAGTATAAATCAATAAATGATCACTTATAATACCTCATCTTCCAGATCGGTTGCAGTAGAAGAATAGTACATTGTTAAAGTTGCAGGCTCTGCCTATATAAGAATAATTGTAATAATAAAGATGTAACATAAAAAACACAAGTAAAAGATGGTCAATATTGACAAAGAAGCCTACAAGCCAGTTTGTATCAAAAGCTAATATTATGCATAACAATAATCAATATGTTTTAAGTTGAACTTGAACAAATACATATTTTGTATAGTCGCATCTGAAGGAATATTCTAAATTACTTGAAAGGTGAGTGAGGTTGATGTTGACTCCGGTATAGTAGTCGATGTAGCATCACAGTCCTTTAATCCATATATCTACTCATACCATTGTTCAATAGAAAATGGACATTAGTATTATAATTTATACCACATCAAAAACTATAAAAAAACGTTTGTGTGCAAGTTGCTTGGCATCACCATTAGGATGTTGGATGTGTCTGTGGTTTCCTCCATGGTAACGGTCTGTAATTCCATCAGTGCAGTCTACGTAAAGACAAACATGGCAATTTAAAATAAATTACCGATTTCTAAAGGACGCAATGTGAGTGTATGTATGGAAAGGCTCACATTGCACTGAACTATTAGAGTATCTTTAAAGTAGGGATACACAAAGTAATCTAAAGTTCAAAATGTACAAACCACAGTACATCATGACGAGAAAGACACTTGTCTACTGAAAATATTCCCCAAAAACTGAAAACAGTTCATTATGTTACCTGTTCACAGACTATTTCATTATATTGAGTGGTCATTTATAAGACATATTGGGCCTCATCACGAGTCGGGCTGTAGCCCTTAAATGCGGTGCTAACGGTATTACCATCGCATTTAAGGGCTAGCCCTATCACGAGTTGGGCGCTAAATGGGCTGTTTTACTGCCAGCCTTTCTCTGGAGGTGAAAATCCCCTGTTTTCAGCTGTATTAGCGCCTGCTGTATTAGCCTGCAAAGTTAGCGCTGAAAATGCCCCATTGAATCCAATGGACCGAATGGGGATTTACTGTTAACACCCAACCCGTGATCTGGCGGTAATACCGCTGGACTGGTCGGTGTTAGGGCTATTACAGTCAGGCTGTATTACAGCCCGGATACAGCCCAACTCGTGATGAGGCCCATTGGGCCCATTGGGCTTCATCACGAGTTGGGCTGTAGCCCTTAAATGCAGTGGTAACGGTATTACCGCCACATTTAAGGGCTGGACCTATCACGAGTTGGGTGCTAAATCAGCTGTTTTACCTCCAGCTTTTTTATGGAGGTACAAATCAGTTTTCGGCTGTATTACAGCCGGCTGTATTATCCCGCAGTATTAGCACCGAAAATGTTCCATTAGATCCAATGGACTCAACCAGGAATGGAGATTTACCATTAAGACCCAACCTGTGATCCAGTGGTAATACCACCGGACTGGTCGGTGCTAGGGCTATTACAGTCGGCGGTATTACAGCCAGGAATACAGCCCCACTCGTGATGAGGCCCATTATATAGGCACATTTAGAAAATGGTCAAATACATTTAAAAATGGAATGTCCACTACTCACCTGGGTCAGCGTGTGCTGAAATTCAGTTGGAACTGCATTGGGAAGTAATTTGCAAAGGAGTCTGGGGAAATGCCTTTTAGTGCACTAATATTGTACATATCTTCTGAGAAGTGTATGCTGCAGATGCGGAATCGATTGCCCCTCACGCCATACAAGACATCCTTGGCTCTGCTTTCAATTTCAGACACTGGAAATCCACAGCTCAAGAGTCATTTTCTTATTAAACCTAAATCCTTTGGAAATACATGCTTGGCTGTTATTAGTGCAACCCAAAACGATACAAGAAGGCATTGTTGGATTGTCCCTTTGATCTGTTAAAGAAATACAAATACATTTTACTATTAAAAAAGTATCACAGTGAGTAAATCATACATCATATTCCCTTAATAATAAAATAATGAAAACATGCACTATGAAAGATTACATTTGCAAACAATAATCTGTAATGTTATGTGCTAATTACAGAGATAATAATAAATAGGACAGTTAATAATTGTGTAGACTTGTTTAATAAAAATATAATGAGAATAGGGTATACATTGAGTGTAAAGCAATAGAAAGTAGCCTAGCAGAGAAGGTTGACACTACAGAAAACATTAGTAAATGTTTACTAACCATTACTTAGAAAAACATATCTGCCGACTAAGCAAACAAGGTAAAAAGTGGAGAGCTGGCAATATCCGTTGTCGATCTCACAGTTGTTTTATTTTTTTTTTTTATTTTTTTTATTTCATTTAGTTTATACAAACTTTTTGAAAACGATTTCCATCCTACACTTACATAGAATCAGAAAAGCAGAGTAGAAACAGATTACATCAGTGTCACATTGGTTTATACGTCAGTTTTAGTGTCCTTTGTTGCTAGCCTTAGTGCTCTACATTTCCAGTCTATGTTTAATTTAAGGATTTTGTTTCTTCCATGTCGGGGTCATCCACGTTTCTTTGTTCGCCCCAAACTCAATCTCTGCTTTCATGACACATATAAACCTTGTTTCTGCACAATATCGACCTGGTTGACTTAGACTTTTATCACAATCTCCAGGTTTTGTAAAAAGTTGGTCAACTCAAAAATGTCCTTTTCTCGCGGGTTATAAAATTTTCGCCACAACTCTTCTCTGCACAAAGTAGAGTATTGTTTTACTAAATTTCCTAAATGCACAGATCTCATGTCTTTCAGGCTTTTAAAATACAATGTGAGATGTTTAAGCGTCTCCTGCTGTTTATTGCAGAAGCGACAACCTAGTAACGCTGTCACTTTCCGAGCTCTTACGGCATAACTTACCCTTGTATTAAATAAATTAATTCAGAATTTCATATACATCACTCGATGTCTAGCACTAGGTGTTCTCGTCAGATATGGTAGCATTATATTCCGATCTTTGGCGTCTATTGCTGCATCTTTCATAAGTTTATGCCGGTTTTCGATCGTCAACTGTCAAACACCAGTCCAACTCCCATAACTTTTTCTTGACAAAGTTTGGATTGATTTCCAAAGTTTTTTGATCAGCCTAGCTCCATTAGCTTATTTCTGTAGCCGGTTGCCCATTTGCACAAAAGGGATTCTGGATTTCCCTTCAGGGCATCCTGTAGTATTTTGAACTGGGGGAGTGCAGTCATCTATAGTTTTCTTGTTAACTCACAAAGGAGAATGTTTGATTTTTTTCTTCACACCAATTAGGCCTCTGTGACAATGGTTGACCTCCTCAATCCCACCAGGACAGCCCCCTTGCAAGTGCACACCCATAGATGCGAACTGTCATTTATAGCGGAGGGGGATAGATGAGGAAGAGGCGAGTGTGAATGGCCCGGAACACAGTCAAAGAACACAGACATATGTTCATTGCAGGGACAGGGTCTTCAAAGGGAGTCTGGAGACAACAGGTCTGGGGTGACCGTGTGGATAAGGGTCCCCATGTGAAAGAACCCTCTGTGGTGTACTAGGTATTCAGCACCTTGAGTGTTCCTATTCTCACAGCCCCCTTGCGAGCGCACGCCCACAAATGCAAACTGTCATTTTTGCACTACCTTGTAAAATGTAAGGCTTTATTGTGCTTTAAAAAGTACCTATCCTTACAAAGTACTGAAACTACTTGTGATTTCAAGTAGGGATCAATTCGAAATGTGCACGCACATACGCACATCCCAGCAAACACAATTTTGGAGATACTTCCAAGTGATAGAATAATGTATTCAATTTACAGAAAAAATATTTTGTCAGTGATCTATTCAAGTTATATTGATTTTGGGTAACAACATATTATAATAGCTGTCTCGGTAATAAAACACACAACATATATATAGAGTGACCGTACCTGTTACTTCGATTACAAGGGTGAACTGTAGCTTGAAGTTCGTACATAAGGACCATCATTACTTGAAACATGCATCGTGCAAGGCAGGCAGCCCTGAAATCCTGCAACTCTGTAACACATTGCAGGGATTTGTCTTCTTTGGCAATGTAGGCCAAGCAGACAGAGCTTTCTCTGGAGCAGTAGTTCTCCACCAGAGTAGGCATAAGCACACAACCATGGGTGGTAACCAGGTGGAAACATGTTCTATGGGCCTCATCACGACTTTGGCGGTAACCCTTAAATCCGGCGGTCGCGCTATTACCGCCGAATTTAAGGGTCCGCCAAATCAGGACTTTGGTGGATTTCGCCCCAGCTCTTGGCTGGGGGGAAATCCGCCAAACATTCGTGCTACTACCGGCGGCGGGAAATCCGCCAGCGGTAAGAGTGTACATTTTCCCCATTGAGCCCAATGGGGAACGGGGCATTCCCGAATGGGCTCAATGGGGATTGGGGAATTACATTACCGCCGAACTCGTGATCCGGCACTATTAGCACCGGGGAGTTTGGCAGTAGGGCTAATACCGCCAGCGGTAATACCACCGGCGTTACCGCCAAAGTCGTGATCAGGCCCTATGTGACTGGGTTCAATCTCTGGTGATTGATCCTCATGACATTCATCTGATTCCATACCATCTTGAGTTTTCTCTCTTTCAATGATTTCCTCTTTAGAATATTCAGGCTCGTACAGTTAGTGCTGAATTGTTGCCATAGTTCCTGAATAGCGAAGAAGTACAGAAGCAACAGTGGGGTAAATAAAATAGTTTTTGTTTGTATACATGAAAAGAAACAAGGTGTCCCATTAACACTGAATGTTAAAGAAAGACAAGCGAAGAAACAGCCATGTTACAAAAACACATCATGAAAAGACAAGATCAATGGGTTCAAACTTTAGAAATTTGCAAGGACACATGTTTACATATGTTAAAGACATTGGCCATAATAGAAGAAATGAAAAGCAACTACTGAGTAGATTAATTTTACGCAGCATAAGTATTGATTTTGCAGTGTGTTGTACTTGGCAGATAACTGAACACAGCAGAAACAAGTCAGGGATGCTCCAAATAAAATACACTGACACAAAGGAAAAAATCGGCTCCAACATTGTGTGATCATAAAGGATTTACATACACTTGTCGAGGAATGAGGCGTCTTGGCATTCCCATGGGGACACATCAATAGATTGCGCACACAGGACATTCACATGATATATGAATTGAGGTTGTGAAATGGGGCGTGAGGGTCAAGTGATGACAGAGTTAGGGGCAGGTGATCTGAATTAGTGCCACAAGGGAAGTGGAAGTTAGGGCGATGGATCAACAGATAACATTAGCACAAGATGGCGATACCGGACCCGTCGTTTCCGCATGTGTTAAAGTGAGAAAAACTCAGGTAAGGTGCATTGGATTTTTTAAAAAGAAAGATTGATGTATGCTCAAAAATACACACCTAATCGATTGGGCCAATATCATTTCTGAACGAACGTCCGCGCATGGGCTAGCAGCTTATCACTGAAATAGGGAACCACCACTGTGGTAGTTCGGGGAAGCTTTTCAATAGGGTGGTCCCCTATTCAAGTGTAAAGTGTCCCGCTCCTGTGTTAGTGTAGGGTGCGTTTTAATGAAATAGGGCAGCACCAACACCCCAAAGCTGGCCTAATGGAGGCACTCTGTTTAAGAGCAAAGCTCCTCCCTCTGTGTTGGTGCACCCACATAAGGGCAGGGATAATTTCACTCTCAATGAGGCACAACCATCACACAAGCTCAGGGAGGTCTTCCCAGAGCTGATGTGGTGGTGGTGCCCTATGTAATAGTCATGATCCCACCACTGTACTGAGCGCCAGTACAGGGAGGGCTTTAGGATCAAATAGGGTGCTACTGGCTTCATCACGGGAAAGCTTATCAAAGGCTCCCCCAAACTGGTTAGGCAGTAGTGCCCTACACAATTGAAAACCTATTCCTAGGGGAGGAGTTTTTCACTTATGTAAGGCATCACAGAAGGGCCAGCATGGAAGAGCCTTCATTTTTTACAAAGGATGTCATGACTGCTGCTGCCATTGTATTGCATGGATACCTGTAGAGTGTGGACTATGGCCAAAGGTATCAAGGTGCTAGCAACCACTGGCAGGGGAGGGAGAGCTTTTCAAAAAGTCAGATGTATTGTCAAGCTCTTTCAAAACTGATGATGTTCAACAATTTCCCAATGGTACATCAGGAGGGAGTTCCAAATAGTTTGAGCCAGAGGGAAAAAAGATTATCCTCCCGCTCATACCCTACAGTGACAGAGAATTGGAAGCAGAACTTGTGAGGAGGAACAGAAAGATCTGCCTGTTTTATATAGAGCAAGATTAGAGCAGAGATATTTTGCACCAGGACCATGAAGGGTGTTAAGCTCCAGACATAATATTTGAAACTTAATCCCACTACAAATCGGAAACCAATGAAGCTGGCAAAGCGTATCCAAAGAGTGATCCTCAGGGCTCCGAGGGCCAGTTGAGCTGTTGAGTTCTGTAGATTATGAAGGCACTAGAGCAGAGCAGCAGTCTGCCCAAAGTAAATACCAATGCAATAATCAATGCAACCTATAATCAAAGAGGTCCGAGACTCTGCTCTCCCAACACTTTCAGCTTGACAAAGCCTATCTGGCGTACAGAGAATATTTGCACCTCTCTGAATCCAAAAGCAAGAAGTTTCAACCCTATGCTTTTGACCACTTGTAGAGGCTCAGGGCAAAGCCACAGATAGCCATGCCAATAGTGGGAACTCCATAAGGTCCCAGTGGTATGGGAAGCAACCACTAGAGCCTTGATTTTATCAGCATTTAATTTTAGCCAACTCATGGCCATCCATTCTCCTATGCTGTTCGAAAGCTTACAGGGGGATCTGTCGCCGGGGTATTTAGATGAAAGAGGACCTGCATGTAATCTGTTTAGGTATAAAAGTGTACCCAGGATCAGCAATAAGGCTGGCCAATGGACGCAGTTACAAGTTAAACAGCAGAGGATATAAAGAAGAGTCCTGCGGGACACCACAACTCAATTCCATCAGTGAGTAATTTAAAATTGGTCAGACAAAAATATAAGAACAATAAAAGTGTATAGCCTGCAATACCAATCCCCTCCAGACTTTGTAACAGAATTCTGTGATCAATAGTATCAACAGCCGCAAAGTGCTAAAGGAGAATCAACACTCCAACCTCTAAGTTTCAGAAAATATTGAATCAAGAGTGTTCCCCAGATTGTGCAATACATTCTTAGCATAAGAATTGGCAGCTATACTGCCCTTTATAAATGTCATGGGTTTGGTTCCCTGGGTGATCTTCCAAGGCGTACATGCCTAAGGTCGCCCCTGACAGTAATAATGTAAGTTTGAGAAATGATTTAAGCCTATCCATCATTCTTTGGAAATACTTTAGCCTGCAAATTAGGAACTGGTGGTCTGCAGGAACATGAGTAGCAGGCAGATCCTGGAAGAATAGGACAGCTTCTGGATGTAATAGGAGGCAATATGTATCTGCTACTTAATACCCAGCAGGGTTGATTCTGAATTTCTAGCTTGAATTCAGTTTGACAGTCATGGAAATGGAAGTTAGCTTCAGTGAAGGCTGGTGAGGGAAACAAGTTAGCAATCAAGTGGACTCCTCCAGGAGCTCCATCCGACTACACCCGGCTCCATGGGTGCTGGGGAAGGAGACAGTTAGCAATTGAAATCAGAAGAGAAACAGACAGGTTAAGTATCATGTAAAATACTTTTTTTGTATTATCAATATTCCACTTCCCTTCGCAACCTGGAAATAAATATATGCATTATAAAACACACAAATGCAAAGTTGACAACCATATTTCACTTTGCCACCACCTGGAAACAAATACAGCTTATACAGCATATACATATACAATATGTACAATATAGCTTCCTTTACCAAAACCTGGAAACAAATTAGTGGATTACACATAGTAGAAGCATACAATGTATAATCATTTCTGCCCTTTTTCAACTACTTGGAAACCAACAAGTATACTATACACCATTAACCTAGAAATACAATATGTACAAGCCTATACCTTTATTTATTTATCTTAATCTCATTTTCATTTACACACCTCACATTCATACTTTCATGCACACCTACTCACCTGTTTTAATGGGTACGTCCACTAAAATAGTAGCTTGCAGGAACAACTAATATATTATTTTTTTACACATGTTGGTCTTGATGAAATGGCTCTACTTTTCTCTCTCTTCTGGTTTTTCCAGCCTATGCCATGCTTTTAATCCCATGTTTTTGGTGAAATGGCTCGATTTGGTTTATTTGGACAAAGTGTTCCACAGCCATATCTCTTTCCTTCACCATGATTCTGAAGACAAGTGAAACTTTGTCCTCAATTTTGGACGGGCCATGGCAGGATGCCAGAAATTTAGCATTCTTGTTTTTGCTTTTTGTAAAATTAAATTTGAATACTTGGTCCCCACCTTCATGTTCCTTCACAGAACTTTTCTTGTCGTAGTCTGATTTGACAGCTGCTCTTTCCAGATTTCTCTGTGCAAATGCATACTGAAAGTGATTTCTCTCATTTCCCACATATTCATGAATTGTGGATGCACTTACTAGGACTTTTTCATTTGTCATGTTCAATAAGTGTAGTGGCAAAACCATTTTCCTCCCTGTCATAATTTCATGTGGGCTGTGGCTTGTGGATTTTGATGATGTTGACCTAATAGCCATTAGCAACAAAGGAAGTTGCAAATCCCAGCTGGACCCTGTTTCAGCTGCAGACTTTTTCAAAATGTCAACGATTGATCTATTACAACGTTCTACACCACCGGAAGAAGACGGCTGACAGGAAATATGCAGTTTCCTTTTCACTCCCAAGATTTGCCAGATCTTAGTCATTACTGCACTAGTAAAATGAGTTTGACATTCTGATTCTATTCTTTGAGGCAAACAAAATCTAGAGAAAATGGGATTCACCAGTAATGTAGCTGCTGTTTCCACACTGCAGTCAGGTGCTGGAATGCACTCCAACCATTTCAACATTAGACAAGTGACTGTCAGAGAAAGGGTCTTTGTTAATCCAGAAGAGGAGTGCCTGGATATCTCAAGTCAAAGAAGTCTGTTGGTGTCACCCAGGGTCCAGAGGAGAATTTGTTACTACAGGAAGCCTGTTGCAGTGTAGCACCCAGAAGCGAGAGTGCCATGGCATAGTGCTGCTTGAAACCCAGAGCTGGGAAAGTGCCAAACTGCTGAAGAATACTTCAGGGGACATCCTTTCCATCCTCAGTGACCACTTTTCTCCCAGCAGAGAAGGTCCAGGGTTGAAGAGTGCAGAGGAGAGTTAGCTGGTGGGTTCCACAACACCAGAATCCAACAAAGGTATCCCGAGGATCCCAACTTACTGAAGGTCCATAGTACACTCCAGTGATTGAGGCCAGATCACCAGAAGTCATCCAGAGGTTAGTGCTGCAGCTGCAGCACCAAAAGAACCAAGCATTTGAAAACCGTAAAAACAGTTTTAAAATGTTTACCAAAAAAAAGGTGACCTCTGCACTTGTCAAAACCAGAAGTCATAGAAGGCCACAAGGGGTCTTACTCTCATCTGCCAGCATGGCTTTGAGGATCCCAATTTCCATCTTCCCAGGACTCCTACAGTTGGAGAAATTGTCAACCAACGGAGAGCACTGCAAAGAGTAAAACTGCTGCACTTCAGAAATAATGTGTTTCCATTTTTCTTCTCAGACTCAGCATCCCAGTGGCTCCTTCTTCCAAGGTGGCGTGGTGGGGGGTCCATGCTCAAGGTGAATAATTGAGTGAAACTGAGAACCTCTTCCACTTCACCTGCCAAGACACCAAAGATACTGTGACAAGGAAGAGCATCTTCTAGCCTCAGGAGTTGTGTATGGGTCCCAGATTTGTCTTGGATCCGGTTCTCCTGTGACCTAGCAGGCACTGTGAGGGTACTTTAGGGTGATAGAACCTTTAAAAAGAAAGTAGAGTTGTATTTAACGTTTTTGGTCTGGGCTGTAATATACAAGATACATTACTCTCCAATGTTTCCATGGTAGGTTGCCCAGGTGGGGGATCCTCATACAGAATTGTGTATCTAATCTAGAGAATGCATTCTGCCACCGTTCATAACTAACCTGCCTTTTCATTACTAATCAGTGGTGTTACACCTCACTTAAGGATTGACATGCCAATTTAAGACAGTCTGAAGTTGGTGCATTTATTACTGAATGTAAGCAGTGTGTGGTACCACATAGAGTGTATATATATTTTCATTCTTTGAATGGAATTGCCTGAGCTCAAAGTGTTATTATTTATACGTATATATTGAATGCATATATTTCACTGAACCTTACTTTATATAAAGAAGTAGTGTTATCACTTAACATAGTTTGCAGATATTCCCTTATGGGGTCTTGGGGACTCAATGTACTGAATAATTTCTTGTCCAAGCTACCATTTAAAAAAAAAAAAAACTTGGCTGGGGTGCTATGTGTCTTTGTCCCAAGCATATATATGGCAGAAGTATAGATACCCCCTCCAGTCTTTACACACATCCATCCACATATACAGTTGGGAGATCCCTACATGCCTATGTATTGAATGCCTTGTGGGGAGGTTGTTCAAATGCTGCCACATTTGTTTCTAACTCTGCATCATCTGTTGCACTCACAGCTGCATAATTATGTAAGTCTGCCAGCTCTTGAGCAACTGGGCTCTTTTTGTTCTATCCATATCTCAAATCCAGTGAGAATCCCTGCAATGGCAATGTCTATGATGTGATTCTTTACTGAGCGAAGTTCCCTGATCTGATTCTTTTACTCTGCAAAAATTGCCAAGGCTGGTGTTTTGTTTCAACAATTATCCATTCCTCCTGAATAATGGTATGGAAATGTTTAATTCTCCCCCAGTGGTCATCACAAACTTTTCTTTCTAGCTGTGACAATGCTTTGCTGCCATATGCAATGGTTTTGTTATTTGAATCATGTTTTTGATATAAAACTGCTGATATGTGAACCCTATTTCTTAAAAGAAATAGTGGTTCTTATTTGGGTATGCTAAACATGGGTAATTTATCAGACTTTTTACACTTGGATACTGTCTGACATTGTTTCCCCATTTCCAGGGTATTTCCTGCATCAGTAATTCAGTCAACCGTTGTGTTATATTTTCATGATCTTCAATACATGTCCTGTTGTGACTCATCATTCCTAAAAAATCTCCTCAGACCCTTCAGATTGGTGGAATCGTTTAACTTCTGAATAGCATCAACCATTTTCTGTGTGGGTTTAACCCTTGCTCTGTCACTTCATGTTCCAAAAAATGTACCCTTTTTCTGCACCACTGTGCTTTTTGTAATTATACCTTTGCTCCAGATTTTGCAACTGGCTGAGAACGTCTAATTTCATTAAAGTGTCTTTTTATGTTGTCACTCTTGATCAGTACATCATACACATAGATCAAAGATCCCCTCTCGGCTGCATCTGGGAGTGCTTTGCTCAGAAATATCCCAAACTCACTCACACTATTGATACACCCAAACGGAGTACAATGTCATGCATACTGTAGTCAGTTAAATGAAAAGAAAATAGATTTTGAATATCTTCAGCTAGTTGCAAACGCCAATACCCTGCTATAAGATCCAACATGGTAAATACCTTTGACTCTTGAATCTGTGCAAGGCCTTGATCAATAAATGGAAGTGGCCACCTTGACACAGGTACCCTCTTGTTAAGTCCCCTCAAGTCTGCACACAAACACCATTGACCATTGGGCTTTAACACACCTAATGTGGATGTATTTGAAGTACTGTGAATGTGTCAAATCATTTCTGCTAGGGACTCCAAACAGGCCAAGAGTAGCCTATATTGTTGCACAAATACAGGTTCCATACCATATCCTTCTGCCAGTGGAGCAACATGCAAATCAGTTCACCCACAATCAAAGGCACCTTTGGCAAATACCTTTTTGACATCCATGAATATTTTTCACAACCCGTCCATCTCTTGTTCATTAGTGCAATCATCTGAAGCTTGAATTTGTTCCTCTACATTTTATAGAATTCTGGGAAATCCTCTAAAGGAGGGACTTCTGAGCTTTCTTCTAGTTCTGTGACAGTGGGCCTCATTACGAGTCTGGCGGTACCCGTGCCCGGAAAAACCATCAGGCTGCCGCCAGACCCGTAAAACCATTTCACCTCCGTGATTGCCGGAATCCCAGAGGTGGAATTCTGTAAATCCCCATTCACATGCAGTATAATAGGACTCCATGGGGATGGGGACAATGGAAACACTGGTGGTTTTAATCCCGCCAGGTCAGACCATTCGGGAGTCATGCCTCCCACCTGCAGGACTCTGAATCAGCCAGTCCAGAAACAACGGTGGCGGCATTTTATCTCTAATAAGATATTTCTCTTTATCTTTATTTGGCAATTATGCTTACCAGGACCAGAGAGAGGACTAAGCTTGCATGGGAAATGCCTTTGGCCAAAACAGCTGTCTTTTTCCCACTCTCAACTGCTTGATTGGCATCCAGTGAGACCCTGACCAAGCTCCCTCCTTCCTGCACTGAATTGTACTGCAGTCCTTCAGTAGCTCAGCTGTGCACACAGACAGCCAGCATACAAAACTTGTTAAATGTTCTCCTTCTCACCTCTTCCTTCCTCTTCCATCCAACTCACTCTGGCGCCCCTTTACATTCTTCCTTTTGTGTATTATTCCCCAACTTCTCTTTCCGTCCCCATTGCCTATATCTCCTTAAAGGAGGTATATGATTTTACCACCCATTGCCATGAGATCATCCAATTTAGCACATCCTCTGTTAAGCCAACATCCCAGTAAATTTCCAAACTCCTTCTACTTCTTGAACAGGCCATCTGTACAGCACTCTTTCTCCAGGCGCAGATAAACGTGCAACATTTTCATCTTCTTTAATTGAGCTTCCTGCTCAAACCAAGAGTTTTTATAAAATGCATTCCACTGTCTGCCACATACACTGCAGTTCAGCTTCATCTTTGGAATCTTCTGTATTTCTTTCTAATCCCACATCATTATGTGAATGATGCCATATTACCTGCGGCCTGCAGTGAGGACAATGGGTAAGCAACCTGATTCTAATTAGTAATAGATTTGATTGTTAAGATTAATGGTTAATGGTTAGCAATTCTCAGGTTAATTGATAGACCCTGCAGTACACAACACTGTGCATTGCTAAACCCCAAATGACCCCTTCTTTGTTTTGGGATGATTCTCTTTAGTGTCTCACATCAGCCCCAAATCACACAAAAGCTGCACACTGGGATTTCTTTTACATTGGTGCTTACCTTCCCCATTGAGATCAGCGGCTCTATTGAAATTAGTGTACGGATAACATCTATGCACTAATTATACCTACATTGATCACCTCTTGCAAATTGATTAAGGTCACCTGGCCTATGTTCTGCCTATCAGCAAATAAATGGTTTACGTTTCCAACGGGTTTTGCTGGAAATCCTTACAGCTACCTTCTAGCCTTCTTTGCACTACCGTTCCTTTCTTTCCCTTTTAACTCATAGATTACTCAGGCATCAAAAGCAAAGTGCAGATGAAGACAACAATTATTATTTTGTTGTGTTATGACTGGCAACAATCCAGGACCCTTACACCCCTTTCTTTAGGTAAATACAATACAATGTTAAGAGGGTAATTCATAGAATTCAGCGCACAAGTGGCGCACACGGCTGGCGCACAGTGTGCGCATGCGACATTCTGCGCCAGCCGTGTGCGCTAAAATCCATTTCTGCGCACCGCGTATTCATGGATTTTGACATCCAAAACCAGCCGTGGTGCAGAGTGGCGCATCGACCCTGCAGCAGCGCCAGTTATGGCCCAACCCCTCCCCGTGCGCCATGTACAGCGCACAAATCCCGGACATAGCGCACAGGCTCAGAACTTCGAAAAACACCTGTAAAACTCCCTGCGCACCCTTCCGAATACACGTACTCCGCTGCACGGGTAGTCTCACACGCGATTGCCCCTGTGCGAGTGGGGTATGTGTATTACTGGGGTTCACAGGAAGTGTCACATGCGATTGGCCCTGTGTGAGCGGGGTACGTGTATTACTGGGGTTCACGGGAAGTGTCACATGCAATTGGCCCTGTTCGAGTGGGGTACGTGTATTACTGGGGTTCGCGGGAAGTGTCACACGCGATTGGCTCTGTGCGAGCAGTGTACATGTATTACTGGGGCTCGCGGGAAGTGTCACACGCGATTGACCCTGTGCAAGCGGGGTACGTGCATTACTGGGGTTTGCGGGAAGTGTTACACGCGATTGGCCCTGTGCGAGCGGGGTACGTGTATTACTGGGGTTCGTGGGAAGTGTCACGTGCGATTGGCCCTGTGCAAGCGGGGTATGTGTATTACTGGGGTTCGCGGGAAGTGTCACATGCGATTGGCCCTGTGCGAGCGGGGTACGTGTATTACTGGGGTTCGCGGGAAGTTTCACACGCGATTGGCCCTGTGCGAGCGGGGTACGTGTATTACTGGGGTTTGCGGGAAGTTTCACACGCGATTGGCCCTGTGCGAGCGGGGTATGTGTATTACTGGGGTTCGCAGGAAGTGTCACATGCGATTGGCCCTGTGCGAGCGGGGTACGTGTATTACTGCGGTTTGCGGGAAGTTTCACATGCGATTGGCCCTGTGCGAGCGGGGTACGTGTATTACTGGGTTTGCGGGAAGTTTCACACGCGATTGGCTCTGTGCGAGCGTGGGTACGTGTATTTCTGGGGTGCGTGTGAAGTTTCACACCCGATTTTGCTGTCAGAGCGGGGTACGTGTATTTCGGTGGTGCGCGTGAAGTTTCACACGCGATTTTGCTGTCAGAGCGGGGTACGTGTATTTCGGTGGTGCGCGTGAAGTTTCACACGCGATTTTGCTGTCAGAGCGGGGTACATGTATTTCAGTGGTGCGCGTGAAGTTTCACACGCGATTTTGCTGTCAGAGCAGGGTACATGTATTTCGGTGGTGCGCGTGAAGTTTCACACGCGATTTTGCTGTCAGAGCGGGGTTTGTGTATTTCGGTGGTGCGTGTGAAGTTTCACACACGATTTTGCTGTCAGAGCGGGGTACGTGTATCCAGTGTGGAGCGCGGGGAGTCCTACACATGAATTGGCAGTGTGGGTCCTCCCAGGTGTCCCCTCTACCCCCTCCACGGCCCCTGCAGCCAGCCCACACCACCCTGCACCCCTGGTCATGTCCCGCAGGCAGGCCATCCACCATGGGCATGCCCCCCAGCCAAGCCACATGTCACTTTGCAATAGGATCACCAACTCATGTCCTCCAGCACCCCCACCCCCCAGAAGTGAGGGGCACCTGCCAACAGGCCCCCACTCATGTCCCCTTGTACCCCCACCCCCCAGCAGTGAGGGGCACCTGCCAGCAGGCTCCCACTCATGTCCCCCTGTACCCCCACCCCCCAGCAGTGAGGGTAACCTGCCAGCAGGCCCCCACTCATGTCCCCCTTCACCCCCAGCCCCCAGCAGGGAGGGGTACCTGCCAGCAGGCCCCCACTCATGTCCCCCTTCACCCCCAGCCCCCAGCAGTGAGGTGCACCTGCCAGCAGGCCCCCACTCATGTCCCACTCATATCCCCCTGCACCCCCACCCCCCAGCAGAGAGGGCACCTGCCAGCAGGCCCCCACTCATGTCCCCCTTCACCCCCAGCCCCCAGCAGTGAGGTGCACCTGCCAGCAGGGCCCCACCATGTCCCCCTTCACCCCCAGCCCCCAGAAGTGAGGGGCACCTGCCAGCAGGCCCCTACTCATGTCCCCCAGCACTCCCACCCCCCAGGAGTGAGGGGCACCTTACAGCAGGCCCCCACTCATGTCCCACTCATGTCCCCCTGCACCCCCACCTACCAGCAGTGAGGGGCACCTGCCAGCAGGCCCCCACTCATGTCCCCCTGAACCCCCACCCCCCAGCAGTGAGGGGTACCTGCCAGCAGGCCCCCACTCATGTCCCACTCATATCCCCCTGCACCCCCACCCCCCAGCAGTAAGGGGCACCTGCCAGCAGGCCCCCACTCATTCCCCCCCAACATGTCAACATGACCCACAATCATGGCCCTCATTGCCACCAAAATCCCACGGCACGCCACCCCTACCCAAATAACCAACCAAGCATAACACCCCACATTGAGATGCCCATTACATGAAACAACCCAAATGGCATGTATGTACATCAACACATGTCCTTCACACACACACAATGGGTGCCAGTGAATGTGAAAACCCACATTGTGACATGCATGAAACCAATGAGAGAATACCACACATTGAAGTACGGGAACACATGCATTGAACAAAAAATGTGGTGAAAGAAAATCAAATACCAAACAATGGACATAAGGAAAACAATGCAGAATGTCACATAATGATAAAAAAGGAAATCAGAATCCAAAATATATGAAATCAAAAATGTCTCCAAAGTCTCCTTCGGACAAAGCAAATCGAAACAGAAATGAAAAAGTAAAATCAATTGCTTCATGGAAACATCAAAAAAGAAAATGCTGACAAATCCACACTCCAACTCCAGTGCCCTCCGCATGGAGTTCTCCGCCCTGACCATTGTGAGCCGTGCCTCTTCCACCCGCTGCTGCTCCGCATCTATGGCGTGGCCCAACCGCTGCCACACGGAAGACACTTGCAATCCTGGGTCCTCCTGCCCTCTGGCCGATGCCTGCCTCTCTGATGTTGAAGGCCCTGAGCCATCATTGCTCCCACCATGTTGCTGCTGCTGCTGTGCCTGTGCCTGCACCCTTGCTCTTGCTGCCTGCACGTCCTCCTCCGGCTGGGGTACAGTTGTCGTGGTGGCCACCCCTGCTGGACGTCCAACTCCCAACTGTGGCAGGGATGTGGCAGGGATGTGTCCTCCACCAGCCTGGCTGCTGGGTCAGAGGCAGCTCCACAGGGAAACCAGGTGATACATGGGTAGGAAGATGGCATGGAGGACGACTGGCGCGTAGGGGGAATCCAGCACTGGTGACCCGTCCCAGTAGGTCAACACGGTCAAAGAGGCATCCGAGATGACGTGCAGTGTCTTCATGAAAACAGCGCAGGTCACCTTGCATGCCCTGTTGACACAACGCTATCCCATCCAGGACAGGCTCAACATGGTCCCGGATAGCCACGTCCACAGGGAGAGGAAGGCCAGTTGTTGTGCACCCATCCCCTCCCTGAAGACGGGTCTGGACGTAGGGATTCCTGCTGGTGCCGGATGATGCAGTCACAAGATCAGGGACAGGATTACGCACAGGCACCTCCGCGGTGGCCTGTGCTGCCTCCTGTCTCTGCCCCTGCACTGCACCACTGGCACCAGTCTAATCCCAACCTTCAGACCCCGCCGGTGTCCCTTCCAGGGCCTCCTCCTCCTCCAAACCCCCCACCAACCTGGATGACTCCATGCCATCTTCCTACATGAGACCCTGTGGGGTATCAGCTGCCCCTTCTGCTACCAAGGAGTCCATCTCCAACCTCTGCCTTGGACGCGGCACCAGACTCCTCTCTCCCCAAAGTGATGACAATCTGGGATTAGAGCCGGGCCTTGCGTCTCCGGCTGGTGGTGCGATCCCTGCCGCTTTGCTCCACAGCACCCTCTCCGCCCTCTTCATCAGTTGACGCTGGAGACAGGGAAAGATAGAACATAGGCATCAGGGCACTGTACAATGGACTGATACACACATGACAGTTGTACATGAGTGGCAGTGTCAAACTTCAGACATGGCATCACACTCCCTAACACACATGTCATTTCTACTCACACACATGAGCAATTCCACAGCAATATTGCACCAGGCAGCACCATCCATAAACATACAACAGCATCAGCATCCGAAGGTGAGCCTGACGTCACATGAAATACAGGGAGTACACAACACATGCACACACACCAACACACTTACATGCATGTGTGCATGTCCACCCACCGTCAGAGTGATGAGATCGCCATCCATGTCACATCTGGAATTCAGCCTTCTACATGTCAGTGCCACATGCATCCATGTTGCATCACAGTTGCACACTTGTCAAATACACACACATGCACATGTACACAGTGCAGATACATGCAGCTGGAACCAACATCCATATGTGATACCACAACCATGCCAACGTACATACACAGTAATTCAAACATGTGTGATCCCACATCTGCATTTGGCCTGCATGCTTACCCACAAATACACCATCCATGTGTCTCACACATGGGAGGACTCGCATGTGTCAGCCTCACACTTCTGTACATACACATCCATACATGGCCCTACAAAAACACATGTGCAACCTGCACACTACTGGCACACCACGACACGCACAGCGTCCAATCAGTATGCATGTACACTTACCGCTCGAATCCAGACGGGTCTGTCTCTAAAGGACCTGGATGTGGAGCGCTGGGCATATGCGTTCCAGGACCCTCATTTGGTGGTCAGACAGGTGGCCCTGGTTCCCCTTGGCATCTGCTGCCTTCAAGAGGCACCGGGCCTTGTCGAGGGTCCTAGACCTGAAGTCCTCCCAGCACTTCTTGACATGTTTGATGTCACGGACTGCCACCCCCTCCTCGTGGATGGCAGTCATAATATCCATCCAGATCCTGGTCCGTCCTTCATAGTCGGCACAAGAACTTCTAAAGAGGGCATCATACTGCCCCAGGACACCAACTTCCATGGCACTGAAGCTGGTGGTGCTCTGCCTCTCTGGCTGGGGGTTGCCAGTGGTGCCAGATGGCGGTGTGCCCGACATGGCAATCCCAGAGGCAGGTGTGGGTGGGCAACTGGGTCCTGGGGCTGGGCTGTGGAGCGATGGTATCCCAGTCGGGAGTCTTCAGTTCCAGCTGGGGTGGTCACAACAACTGCACCCCTGCAGATGGATGATGTGCATGCAGCAAATAGCAGAGCACATGGGCAGCAGGCAGGCAGGCAGCAGCAGATGGCAGGTGGGAGCATGCTCGGTGCTCTGGGGGGCAGTAATTCAGCCTTCTGGGCAGGAACGTGGTCTTCTGTGTGTTGTTGCATGGCCAGCTTGATACGGAGTGATTTGGCACGTGAAAATCTTGCACGTCTGCATGTAATTTGAGGAAAGGCCCTTAGCGCGTAAGCATGTCAGCACACGTACGTGGTTTCATTGGACCAAAGGCCCTGTGACGTGACTCTCGTAGGCGTTTCCCTCGTGACGTTGCCATAGTAGCTCATGGCGCGTGAAAAAACTGCACATCCACGTGTGAATGTGTGTAATCCAAGGAAAGGGCATACGCGTCTGTGACATGACGCACGCGGGTGTTTCCATCAACACGGGTGCATGTTCATCGTACATGTCCAAAAACTGCACGTCCGAGTGTCAGCTCGTGGAATTGGAGGAAAGGGCCTTAGCGCGTAAACGCATAAGTGACGTTGTACGTGTGGGCCGCTTTAAAAGGTACATGTCGGACCCCATTTCCTTGTACGTGCTTTTCGTGGAGAGCGAGTGGGTGAATTCTGAACTTCTTGTCGGTTCACACGCGATTACTTCACAGCGTTTCAAGTTCATACTCCCTGTTACCTCTGACAGCGTTCATTTTTTTGTTGGGCCTGTTTCCTCAAACAGCGTTCGCTTCTTCTTTTGTCCTGTCTCCTCAGACAGCGCACAATTCTTCTTTTGGCGGGGGTGTTGCCAACGCGCACATGCGCATTTTTTTCACATTCTTTTTCCTGGCAGATGGTGAGTCGCGCACACATTTACCAACTGTGCTTGCCTCGTGTGTTGCGTACCCCTTCAGAGGTCATTGTAGGCTGCATGTAACACGTGTACGCTTATTTATGTGTTCCTGGGTGCCACAGCGTAGTGCGGGTTCATTTTTCCATGCACGTGGTCTACGAGGGGTTGAGTGCACGTTATTTTTTGTTTTCGGGGTGCCTGTGCATTGTGTGACCCGTCATCCTACCCTAGGGGTCACAGACAGCCTTGCTAGAGCACTAGGGTATGATTTCCATCTAGTACCCTACCCCTTTCACCCCCAATTGCCCAGGACAATTGTTTACTGCTACTCCCATACGCACAACAACATCAGTGCCATGGTTGGGAGGCGACCAAGTGGTAAGGGCGGCAAAGGTGGCCGACCTCCAAAAGGTGGGCATGGTGGGCATGGTAGGGGACATGGCCAGGATTTGCAGGGTGCCCCTAGACCCCCATGTGTGGAGGACCAATCAGGGACACCCATGCCCCCCCATGGTTGTGGGAAACGTAGCTGACACCATCCCAGCTCAGCCCTTGTTGGACCAGCCCATTGTGGCACCTGACCCGGCACAGGATGACTCCCAGGCTGACTTCCAGGTCAGCAAGTCTAAGCCACGTATGGTGGTGCAAGTTGGTGTCACCAGGCCACATGGATCTGGGGCAGTGATGTCATCTGCTGCCCCAAGTAGGCAGGGTGGGGAGGCTGCAGGGGCAGCTGCAGCTCTATCCACCCCAGCTCTGAGTCTCCCAGCCGGGACAGTGTCGGTCCAGGTCCATCAAACCGACGTTGCCCCTGCCAACATCACACTTCAGCCAATGCCTGCACCAAGACCTATGCACACACCCAGTACCCAGTCCACCGGCACTTCTGCCCCTACTGACCAGAGCGGCGTAAGCCACTCAGGCTCTGCTCCACCTTTGAAAAAGAGGAAGTAGAGTGCTCTGGCACTAAAGGCTGAGACCCCAGGCACGGCTACACAGTCCGGCACATCAAGGAAGCCTAGCTTTAATGATGCCGAACTTGATGCACTTGTGACCTATGTGTCGGCACATAGCCACGAAATGGTTGTGACTGCAGGGTGCAAGACCGCACCTGGTCAACGTAGGGCACACTGGCAGACCCACGCGGACCGCATAAGTGCACCTGGATTTGTGAGGCCCACAGCTGATGATTGCTACAAGCGGTGGAATGACCTGAAACGCAGATCAAAGGACAAGCTGGCCTCAAATCATGCCGCTACTCTGGTGACAACAAACTCACTGAACATGAGTCTGTTGCTGGAACGTCACAGAGGAACAGATCCAAGGCGTAGGAGAGCTACCTGATTATGACACATTGTCCGGTGAGTGCCCATGCATGTGTGTGTGATCCATGTCTATGTTGTTTGGGTGACGGGTTCTGATTGAGTGCCAGGTGAGGGTGTGTACTCCTGAGTGTTATGGGTCACCCATGTGCTTCCTCCAATACATTCACGTGCCTTTGATTTGGGTATGACAGTATCCCTTCTGCCCACAGTAGCCAATTAGCCCCACATTACTGCTGTTGCACTTAAACTATCATCTTGCAACCACATTGTTCTGATTGTTTCTGTGTTCATTCAGGCTGATTATTTAGATCATCCCGTTTTTCATCCCTAATGCCACATATGTGACATGCTTCTGTCATTGTTTACACCCCACATTGTGCCACTTTAGTTACCTGGTTATGTGAATGATTAGACCATTCAGGGCGTGGGAGTATTGGCCTGCTGAAATTTATATTTAGGGCCTGTTTGCATGTGGAACATGATAGTTGTTTCCTGTCACGTTGAAGTGACCAACCATTGATGTGTACATCTGCCTACAATCACTTTCTTATTGTACACTGGATGTGTTGCAGTGTGTGCACCTCCTCAGAGGTATTCTTCCCTTCCTCTCCTTCCCCCAGAAGCTCACTGTCTCCCGAGCCCTGGTTCTCTCAAGGCTGGACTACTGTAACAGCCTCTATCTTAATCTCCCTGCCTCCACTCTCCGCCCTCTGCAACTTATCCAGAACAGAACTGCGAGACTTGTCCTTGGCCTCAAGCCCAGGGACCGTATCTCTCCAGGACTGAAATCTCTTCACTGGCTCCCAGTGGCTGCGAGGATTAAGTTCAAAACCATCTGCATTGTCCACAAGGCCTTCTGGGGCCTGGGGCCTAAATACCTTCAACTCTCTCTTCCTAAATATCTTCCTTCACGAGCCCTTCGCTCATCCATCTCTAACTCCCTCATGGTCAGCCGCTTCTCTAAGCAACGTGCTGGGGGTAGATCTCTCTCCGCAGCAGGGGCCTCCCTCTGGAACAGCCTGCCTGCCTCCCTGAAACTTGAGGAGAACCATCTCCGGTTCCGGAAGCACCTCAAAACCTTCCTCTTCGCTTCTGCCTTCTCTCTCCCTCTCCCCTGCTAAACCTGCTTAACTCCCCACTAAATTCTACACTTAACCTGCATCTGGGCCACTCTCAGCGACCTCGGTCCTGGGCCCAGCCACTCTCCACTTGCACTGCCCCCCTGGCTCCCCCTGCACTGTGGGACTGTCACTGTATCCCTACAGCCCCCTACCCAGCACTTGCTCTGCACTTACCTCGCACTTGCCACCAGCTGGCCCTTTTTATTTATTATCATTTATTATTTTATTACGCCACTTACCTTGTACTGCACTTTTCCCCCCACCTCCTCCCCCTGCACTTTCTCCTTTTCCCCTTACCTCTGCACTTGCACGATCTGAATGACACCTGGCCTAGTAGGATCGTTTGTCCGTCTTCCCCTTGTTTCCCTCCCTCCCTGCCTCGTCGCGCCTTGAAACACTTGTGTATAGGCGCGTTACAAATACCATATCATATCATATCATGCATATTTTGCAACACTATTCTGCATTAATCTTCTCATCAAGTCAATGTGACATGGATGTGTGACAGTACACATTCACTGACATATCGCTGTAGTTGTCTAATTTACCATGGCTATGCTACATGACATCTGTGTGCTGACATGTGTCATGTATGTGTATTGGACATGCCACTCACAGGCTGATGTGTGATGCCAGTGCTAGACAACATGCTGGGAATTTGTTGCTTTTCCATCTTGGTGTCCTCATTGTCTGCCTTTTTGACTCCCCTTCAAACTCATTGACAGTGCATGCATGTCAGGGTTATAGTCATGTGGGACATGTGTAAACCATGCACAGGATATCTGTCTTGTCAGGCCTATGTGTGTGCTATGGTGCTCATGCCTGTTTCCATTTCTTGTATTTCATGTTTTTGCAGGTGACGACGCACTTGATGCTGGTGAGGTTCAGGAGATGGTGCAGACCCAGGAGGATTCTCTGCCACGACCAGGCACCAGTGGGGGACGTGGTGCGGTGGTGGGTGAAAACACTTTGGTACTGCAGAGGGGTGTCTCTGGGTGCAGCTCCCCAGACCTATATTCAGGTGCTGAGTCGGATGATGAGACTTATGTGCTGTCGAAGGTCGGTGCTTCTGGCAGGGATTCTGTTCTGTCCAACCCACCTGCACCAGGGGTAGAACCCTCTATGGGGATGTCAGTGTTGGTAGGTCCGCCTTTGGCGGTTATGGATGCAGGGTCACACTCCACAGCATCTGATCCTGTTCCTGGGCCAGCAGATCAGAGGGGGAATGCAGTCCTGCAGCCTCAGGCAGTGCCAGCACAGCAAGGTGCAGATCACCTTGCCCCAAAGAGGTGTGGTGCCCGCCGACGCGGTGGCTGTGCGCCACCAGGCAATACTGTATGGGAAAACTCCATGTACGGTATGGCAAGCCAACAGGCAGCATCAGTAGAAATTATGGCTCAGGCAATGGAGAGGGTGGCCACTTCCATTATCCCCCCTGAAAGGCAGATGGAGTAACAACAGCAGGCAACAGACTCCATTTGCCAATCACTCAGGGAAGACTTGTTGGCGTCCAACAGGGACCGATGTGCGGCACTGGAGACTCCTGACAAATACATATCAATAGAGTCAGAGGGCCACAGGGAAGCCCTGAGGGTAGAACTCCATAACCTCAGGCAGAGTCTGCTTGAACTTGAGGCTTCCCGAAATGTTGGGGCAGAAAAGCAGCTGGAGCAGCTTACACGTTCGCTCTCAGCTGAGCTGCAGGCAAAACGTGAGGAGATCCGGGCATCACGCAAGGCCATGCGTGCAGAAGTGCAGGCAACCCATGAGGTGCTGCATGGGGATCTCCACACTTTAATCCTCCAGAACCAGACCTTCCAGACCCGCATGCTTGCTGCCATGGAGGACCATACAAGGGCTTTGCGTGGGTTGCCTCCCATAGTGCCACCACCTCCTGAGGCAGAAGCAGAGGGTGAAGAGAGCGACAGCATTTCTCCCACAATGGCATAGCCGTGCAGGCCATGACCCCATGGAGGTATTTTTTTTTGTAACATCCATGCAGGTGGGTGTTGGTGTGCACCCTGTCCTCGAACCTCCTTGGTGCAACTCCCCCCGGCCCTCACATGGGCATTTTTGATTTTTTCTTTTTTTACAGTGTGTTACCATGTGTGGCTCCTGTGGGCATCCACTGTATTCCGGCTGGGCACATGCAGGCTTGTCCTGAGTTTGGGTTAGATGCTTGGGTTCGTGACACACACACCCCTCCTGCTTCCCGTTTCCATGGGCTTGCAAAGGGTGTGACCAAGTGACAGTGACTTACACAGTGACACTGGGCTCCCATGAGCTGTGTGGGCAGTCTGTAGTCAATGCTGTGTGGACATCCCTTTTGTAATGGTGCCAGTGTTTCCACGTCCGCCTACAGTCCTATGGGACTCCATGGGAATGGGGATCTACCAAATTCCTCCTCCAGAATTACCGGGTCACCATGGTTATAATGCGCCGGTGATTCCGGGAATCACGGAGGTGGAATGGTAATACGAGTCCTGCGGTAACGTGCCGGAATTTCAGGCACGGTTACCGCCGGACTCGTAATGAGGTCCAATGTCTCTCATTCTCTAATTCTACCAATTCACATTATGTCCTTTCTGGGTTTATTGTTGAGCTGTGGCAACCAGTCTCTGTTTGCAGCTGGTCTGGTGGTCACTCAGTCTGTGTTTTGTAATCTTTTGCCTGTGCATCTGTTCTGTTTTGTAACAATATTAAGTAATCTGCACTTTTAAAGTATCGTTCAGTGATCTGAACAATTATAGTTTGATGTGCTGTCCTAGTTATGCGCTGCAGTAGATGGTATCTTGCTTCTCTGAGACCTGCTCTAAGTCCCTAGCCAATTTCTC
Source organism: Ambystoma mexicanum (assembly GCF_040938575.1). NCBI lineage: Eukaryota > Metazoa > Chordata > Amphibia > Caudata > Ambystomatidae > Ambystoma > Ambystoma mexicanum. The sequence goes on along the minus strand of NC_090930.1, from coordinate 364,041,113 downwards.
CTCCTGTCTCTTGTTTTCCACACTGTCAAACTGTTGGGCACTGCTGTCAAATGACCACAGTTATATAACATAGTGGTCAAAGGATAATCTAAAAGTCTTTGCTGTTTGGTCTTGCAGTGTCTGGTAGTTGAGGCAGTTGGGTATTATTGCCATTGGTAAGATATCAGAATGTTCAAATGCACCCTTGGAAGTTGAATAGCAAGCATAATCCTCCTAGCTCTGCCCTATACTGATGATTTGGCCAGTTTCGAAACATACAAAGTACATATTTGCAGAGCTGCAGTTGCAGAATATTTATGGGAGGTTTCATTCTGAATACTCTCTTTTTGATGTTTTACCCAATACCTCACTCCCATAAGGTAAATTGAGGTAATGGTGCTTTCAAAATGTTTGAGCATCAATGATACAGGCAGATTAAAGCTTGCTAGTTACTTCAGGGTGGCATAGAATGCATTCAAGGCTTGCATTTTGGTCCTTCCAGTTTACTGCTTCCATATGCCTCTCCTCAGTCCCAAGTAACTAGTTTGTAACATGTTCAGCTTCTGTGCCATTAAGGAATACTTTTGAATGTGTTTCTCTGTGTTCTTTACTTTCGATTAGAATACCATGATTTTGTCATTTTGTAGGTTAACCTTCATGTCCCAGGTCTCATAGTTGGACCTGTACGATTAAGTTGTAGTCCTGCCTTTGTGGGTGCCTGCATGCTCAGGTCACCAGAGAGCAGAATGGATTTTATTTCTGATCTATTCATTCTCATACTTGGAGCAGCTTAGGGAGGTAATTTGATGCCTCACTCCATGTCCATGTTTAAATGACCAGGGTTGCATGTAGTTAATCTTTATGTTTGAGATATACATGGATGTTAGTATGTCATCCACCTTCTCACCTGTCCCAGCCTGCTATAATTCAAGGTTGCAAATCAATGGGCATATACAAAAACTTAATTCTAACATGATTGACTTTGCCTTTGTTTGCTTGTACAAGACATCTGAATGTGGGGGCTACTTTTGGGGATTAGTCTAACTAGTATCCTAACCATAAAACCCTTCACTGGACCCCAGAGACCTTAGGGCTGCTTCATAACTTCTGTGGAACTTTTACATGAACTATTGGTCAAAAGGCCCCAGAAAACCTAGGGCTGGAAAATTTTAGGTATGCATCATCTCTGTGGACCTGAAGTGCATAATACTGATCTAACATTTCCTTTGCAGGAGTTTCTGATATGTATTATGCCCTATAACAAAGTGAACACATATAAGTGTTTAGTTTAATAGTCTTGTGTGATAACTCTACTTGCTAGTATTCATTTTTCTTAGTGTGTTTTGGCCATAAATACATAACTGTATTTGTATACACCCTGTCTAAGTGCAATCTGTGATTCCCATTGTGTAACCTCATTGTGGACCCTTTACAAGCTCACCACCTCTGAAGATCTTAGCCTAGACCGCCTGTCACTGCTACCTAAACTGGTTTGGCTACATCTTCCCAAAGTTGTTCCTGTCCCAATATGGGTTGGCCTTCTATACATCTGTCCACCAGGCCAGAGTATAGAAAATCAGTACAAACACATACTTATTGGGGTTTTAACTTAGATGTGTCTGTTGCAGCCCTGATGAGTATTGTATGTATATCTCTGACAATAGACTGATTGTAGCTTTTATTTGGATAGCTGCTGGTCATGTTTCTTAGTTCATCTTAATGCAGAGATGAGTGTAACTGGATCATGTTTTACTCATCTAAATGTGGAAAGCAGTTTGTAAGGTTTGCAAAGTTTCTTTGAATGGTCTTTTCTTGTTTGGCCTTTCAGCACTGAGAATGCTAACTGTTATTCTATCTGATGCTACATTCTAATGAGTCCTGCATACCAGGTGCATCCTGAACTCTGCGTGCATTTTAGTTTGTGGGTGTTTTCCATCATAGTGTCAATGACAGAGTGTGTATGAGTGTTCTGTGTCTCTACTGCACTGTTACTTTTGCTGCCTCACGGAGCCCCTGTTACTCGGAAGAGAGTCTGTTTTCCTTCTTCATCCAAATGAGGCAGTCCTAATACACTCAAACACTCCTGCCACACCGGAGGGTGGTGGAGTGTGTATGAGTGTTCTGTGTTCCGTGGCTCCGGACTAAACGGGAGCCGTTAGTGGATGGACTAACATTGATACCATTTTGCTTGACTACTATATAACTCTTATCAACCCAAGTAAGTGACTGTAAAGTGTATTTTACATCACCATGGAAAAAGTGGAAGCTGTTAATGGGATAATTATGTTACGCTGCCAATCTTACTTTTGTTTTACGCTTTCCTTCTTATTCGTGTGGTGACTATTGGGATTTTCCCTTTCAGTAACGCAAATTTAGTTTTGCTTCGGTTACATAGGTTAAATATTATTGTGACTTGTGAAACGCCTTTGGGTTGAACGTGAGACATAAACTGAAGGAAATACACAGATAACAATTGGCCTCCTTGACCTAAATATCAAATTATACAAATAAAAGACTGAAAAGTGTAATTCACATTCCCGGGGGAAAAACAGAAGCTGTCAACGAGACAACCATAATATACTGCTAATCTGACTTCTGCTTTACGCTTTTCTGCCTATGCCCACAGTGACTGCTGGGATTATCCATTTGAGCCACCTGAAATAAATTTAATCCTGGACACTCATGTCAAAGTTCACTTCAATTGTGAAGTAATTTGACTGTTGTAAGGAGTTGCACATTATGACAAATCAAGCCACTCTCCGAAGTGCTGGTTCTAAAGGCCTGCGGTCAATGAAGATAAAAAAATCCCAAAATTGCTGCTCAGAAAAAGTATAATAGACTCAAACATATGCTTCCTGCACAACCAGAGACCTCTGATTTTTTCACAAAATAATCCACTTCAAAAACACATCATTCATCTGCAGATGATTCACCTGATCATTCACTCTCTAAGGCTATTGCTAACAACAGCTCTTTGAGTAAATTGGTTGTCAATCTTAAACAAGCTTCTTTGGGCGGCGAACAAAACTTAATTGACCAAATTAATGATGATGACGCTAGTTGTCTAATTCACCGGATTTAGAGGCGCTTGTTTTCTCTTCAGCCTCATCGGTTAGTCAAGAATCGTGTTGTGAAAGCGATGCATTTGCTCCTAACAAAGTCTTTTTTCTGAGTCTCAGTGTACATAAGATCCGTCTATATGAAATTGTTGCTAAGATTGAAGCACACTCTATCTTCCAAACTTCAGTCGCGAAAGAACAACGTGAAGCACAGCTGATTCTATTACAAATTCTGTAAATGCTTTCTGCACTTTCTACACAACCTGCAGTATCTTCTGATAAAAGCAATTTAACAAAAAAATAATCAAAATTGCAGCGTATCAGAGAGCTCACTCATGGAAATGGAGCAACATCTCACTCTACTAAGGTTATTGTGCAAATACCCGCAGAAGCTAATAATACTAGAACTGATGAGTGGAACTATGAGGACATTTATATTCCCCCTCCAACAAAAACAAAAGACACTCCAACTTTAAAAAATAAAGATCTGTTTTGGAGCATGCAGTCACACTCTTTGGGTAAAAAGGTCACTGACATAGTTGTGAGATCTAATCAAGAAGGCCCAGACCCACCTAAAACAGACTGTCCTCCTAAACATATTATAGTTGAAAACACTATGCTAGATGGCTCAACTCAGCAAGCATTTTTACATGGCCCAATTAAGAATGTTGGTATACAGCAGCAGGGGGATCAATTATATTCTGCTGGATCATCGACAGAGAAAGTGAGTAGTACATTCTCCAATTCTGAGAATCATAGTCAAACACATCTTAATGCTGCGTTAGTTGCTGCTGAGCCTCATATAAAAATGCAGAAATGGGAAGACAGACTACAAACAGATAAAGCAGGGCCAGCTGTAAATAACGGCTTACCGTCTAAGACCACCTTACCAGAAATGTAATCCTGTGGTAAACCCATGGAACCAAGTGGTGGTGATGGTGTCTGAATTTCGAGGTATTTCAGCAGATGTACCACCAGAATAGCACCAAAACTCAGTGGAATTTAGAGCAATTTTGTGGGGCAAGTTGAAAGCATAACACAGCGTAAAATTATATCTTATTAAGCCATGAAAAGGAAGCAAAGGGAGAAAAGAGAAAGTCAGTTGGCGGATGCTGAAAGGAAGCATTAGAATCTGACTAAGAGCTACCACCATTGCCAAATGATTTGAACATTTGAACAATCTCAACGCTTTTATGTGAACTGAATCCGGAGTACAAAAGGAAAGCAGAGGGGAAATGCAGGAGTGCAAATCATGCCTGCTGGGATCATGGAGAGAAAGCTTCAAGACAATTGGCCTAAAGATTGAAACAAAATGGGCAGAAAATACAGATTGCAGTGATTGGACATGGGAAGGATCTTTGGTGACCTCTTCAAGGGACTTCCCTATGGAATGTTGGTACTTCTCCATTCAGATGTATGAGGAGCAGTTGGGAGTGTTAAATGGAGAAGTGGGGCAATTCCTGCTAGAGTCTTAGTGCCTACACTAAATGCAAAGCAGGGAGTAGACACACAAGCTAAGCCTAGCATAATACATCGAGTCAAACTGTGACTCACCTGGATGTTCATTGTATTTGAGTGATTTGTGAATGGCAGAACTTTTAAGAGATTTGTATGACAGATGTGGGTTAAACTCTTGATGATTTAATGCTAATGAAATGTTTCTATAAACATTGCGTTGAAGATGTCAGGCATTTGTCTGCTAGAACATGTTCAGAAAAACCAAGTACAAAGTTAATGGAATGAATCAGAGCTATTACTATCAGGGATGCTAAAAGAAAGCAACATCTCTAAATGACTTCTGGCTTTCACCTGGCTGTTCCTTTAATGTAGAAAATTAACTCTTGCTTTGCAGCTGACAAAAGTTGTACTATTTAAAAATATGTTTACATTCCTTGAAAAACACACAGGAGACCTTTTCAGAAAGGTGGCATCTGCATTTACAGGGGACTGTACCTCAGCATAATTTATGGACTGGAAAACTCACTTGTGCACATTATTGCTTGGTGCCTGTATGGTGCTCCCTGCTCACACGTGGATGCATTTCATCTTAAGGGGCCTTTGAATGTGAAATGTGTACAAAAAGAAAAAAGCATTTCCATCCCTATTTGAGGCATAGTAATGTAAGTGGGACAGCAGTCATTCATGCCAATTCTGTTCAACATTTTTATAAAATATGGATGATTGTTTTAGAAATGACCCTGTCATGCATTTGCATTTCCCCAGCACCTGTTTCACGTAGTTATAGGGGAATGTGTCTCGTTTACCTTTTAAGGTGCATCTGATTTCTGAATATGGGATGTTCATTTAAATATGCAGAAATGTCTGCTTATTTGTTCAAATGTGTAAAGGGGATGAGCAAGAAAATCTGAAAATGCAGATCACTGACTCACACAATCAAAGGAACTTTTTGTATAGGTCACATCTGTTTTGGGCACTACGTCATGACTGCTTAACATGTGACTGACTCTGCTACAGTTGTACTGGCCTTTCAGTGGTCTATGACCTGCAACCATGTACTCACGGTATTATTAAATACATAACTCCAGTAGTCCTCATGTGAGCAAACACATCAGGTTGAAACTTCATGCATCCCTAATGCAAAACTTATTCTTCCCTAGCCTCATAGGCTTTTCGAGTTCCATGACTGTTACGGATTCCCTTTATTGATATCGTATAATCTTCAATAATATTCAGTTTGTCGACTTATGAAGGATGGGAAGAAGATCTAGGCATGCCTGACAAGTGACTAACTCAGATGGAATGACGTGCAATCTTACAATTCTCCACTTTAACTTTACTAATTTGATCAACTGCAAGAGGATGACAGGCTGAGTTACCTTGATTCTAACTTGAGACCTGCAGGTTATACAAAGATATTGGCAGTAGGTGAATTAGTCTACTGAATTACCTTATTGCAAAGCATAATGTGCATAATGACTGGAGGGGGGTTATCTGTACTCCTGCCCTATATATGGCAGAGTAGAAGCACAGAGCGCTCCAGCCAAGATTCTCTATATGGTAACTTTGGGTGAGCAATCAAGGTTTAGGCTCTCAGGAGGTGATGTGGGCTGGCTCTTAAGTACAGTGTAGTCCCCAAGCCCCCACAAAGGAATGTCCACACACTATGTTAGAGATAACACAGTTCTTTATATAAAAAAGGTTCAAGTTGTATACACACACAATAACACACTTTGTGCTCAGGCAATAGTATAGTGATGAATATGTACAATATCTATGTGGTACCACAGTTAATTCTTGATTCCATTAAAATGCACCAACTGCTGACAGTCTCAATGGCATACAAATCAAATAGTAAAGTGAATAAACAATAGACATAAGAGGGGAGACAAGTTGGATTAGAAAACTGGCAGAATACTGGGTCGCTACCACTAGACACAGTTCTGTGTTAGGATCCCCCACCTGGGCAATCTGTAAATATTAACAAGCCCAGTCCATATATTTTTTAAGATATCTTGGTTCCTTCTAAAAAGGTTCCCTTACCCCAATTTGCCTGGTTTAGCAGAGTTAGACGTCGGGTCGTCGACAGATCCTTCTTGAGTGAACTCCATTTAAGGCAGGAGTCATGGATCGTCGAGATTCCTTGAATAAAAGGACAACAATGTCGTTGAGGCCGCAGCATCAGTCCTTGTGGTTATCGTCGACGATCGGTCGTGGACAAAGATGAGGCATACGGTGCACCTCGATGACGAGAGTTTGTTGCCGCAAAGAGTACTGAATGAAGAAGTAGGCCCAGCAAGGGTGTCAGGTCATCGGTGTTGGGTGTCTGTGATATGGACCCGACCTCGGATAGCTTTCGGATCATTGTCAACGTCTTTGTGGACTTTGGGTGGTGGGAAACCCAGCAGCGGATTCTCCTCTGTTCATCAGTGAACTTGATTTTCTCTGGCAGGACAAAATAGTCGATGGTGATGAGCAAGGGAGTCCTTGATTTCAAAGTGTCTTAGTCAATGGAGTATTGCGGATCCGGTCAACGAGGTTACATCGGTCCTCCGAACCTCGGTTGATGGTGGAGGTGGTCGATGGCCTTGACGTCCTGGCACTTCACTTCAGATTCCACTGCAGTCCCTGTCTCCGGTCCGCCGTCGTTTCAGGACTGACTTCCAGGGAACCTTGGTGAAGGTTAGCTGGTGCAGAATGTTCCCTTGTAGCTCAGGAAGAGCTCTCCTAGCCAGGTCTTCTCTTGGATCAGTCCTCAAAGGCACAACAGCTTTCAGATTGTGTCGAAGGAAAGCAGCAGCAATTCTTCTTCTTCCGGCCTGGCTTCAAGAGTAAGCATCAAGTCAGCAACCCCAGATAAACTGTTCTGTCTCTCATTCACACTGCTGAGCCACGCTCAGGGAGCCAATCATTCAGAAGGGCATTCAGCAGGCATACAGCCAATCTGGTTCACAGTGCATTTGGGCCATTCTTCTCCATCCAGACACTCATAACACGTAATGTGGATTGGGACAAGCACCCAGCCATTCAGCACTCCACACTGCATTCTTGCCAGTTTTGGGCAGGGCTGTCTCATTCATTGTGTCACACACTAGAAACCAGACACCCATAACATGAAATGTCTATTGGTCACACACTCCATTCACCCAGGTCCCACCCCAAGGGCATACCCACAACCTACAGTCATTGCGAAGGCTCCAGCCAGTCTGGCCTGGACTTCCCCATAATGCCATATATGGAACTTCCACCCAAAAGCCAGTCAGGGGAAGGGACAGACTCAGGGTTTACCAAGGCTTTGGGGAAACAAAGGTAACAGGCAATATAAAGCAAGAGGTCACAGGGAACATCTTGTCTCCTGTCAGGAATCAACTGAATTCAATGGCAGGGCTTGGGTATCCCAAAATGGAGGATACTCAGAGCACCTGTCAAATTCAGCATGGAGCTGCCACTAGCCTATACCCTGCTAAGTGGGCCACACACAGGTGCCCAAAAACAAACACTAGGGGTACAGGGTTGCACTCCCACCCATGGATGCCATAGGGTATACCAAGGGTTTCTGTTCACCACAACCAAAAAGCGGAAAAGCTGCACTGCCAGGAGTCCCACATGGGCTGCTCTGCAGAAAACAACACAGAACACGCATGATAAAAGAGTAAAGGACAAGGACATGGTGAACCGGTCCCGCCAATGTGTTTCCAGCATCACAATGTGCTGTCCTGGTTGATGAACATTTGCTTTTATAAATGATTACATTTATTCTTATCAACCCCCGATTCATCCTCACCAGATTCCTCCCTTTCCTCTATCCTTCTTCTCACTCCCTGAAAACCTTTACATTATCTTGTATATTTTTTCCTCAAGGATAAGCCTACACATGCCTAAACGTCTCCTAATCTTCCATAAAGATGAATGGCATTAAAGTGATATTCTGGCCAAATTGTTCCGTTAGAAAAATCTGTAGTAACCCCTGAAACTACCTAAATCTCACTAGATAGATTTGTGAGGCCACACATAGCACTTTTGAGAGACTTAATAGAAGCTCTGCTTCAATTGGAGACGTCTGTCAATAATGGAGTTGACACATGGCGACATTCCACTCTTAGATTGTCTCTCTGCAGCATTCTTTCTACATGAGGTCTTCAAAGAAAACACAACTTAAGAACCTATTGCCCCATCTCAGTTAAAGGCTATGATCAGTGACACACATTGCTGGGACAATCACTCAGTCTTTGGCAATAAAGTGATTATGAAGCGCTATGCTAAGGTACTTGCAAAAAGACTAAAATCAGTGATAAGAACTCTGATAACAAAGACCATGCCCCTTCATATGAAGAGATGAGATTTATAAAACCAGTCTGTTACTCAGCTTGCAGAGACTTACAACACACTGTGATATCATGTCTTTCTGGATACCTGAGTGGGCGATGTCATGGACAGAATGTTGAGAGAGTGTTGAGAAATGTTGTTTGTGAAAGGGGTTCTAAAACCAGGCAGTTGACGATGTAAGCATGGGTGGTGGGTGCCAATGGGATCCTTTCCTGCACCCGCTTACTCTGACATGTACCTGTCCTGTTCTTAACCTCGTATTGCCTGTGTTGGAATAAAAACCTCTGAAGAACTTATGTGCTGACTCCAGCAGTCTCAATTCATTACACACGCATTGATTAATCCTACACTTGTTACAAGTTATGGATTTTGCGAGAGGTTTATCTTTATAGTGAGTGCACTATATACCGGCCGAGAGGCATGTGTGCAGGCAAATGGATCCTGCTTGCCTTTTCTGAGTCAATGCGTTTGACTCTTTTATTGGAAACTCAGGCAGAAACCATCCATCCCATACATATACAAATTGGAGCCGAATGTACAAGGCGCTACACACTGAATCGGTTAATAATCACAACATACTAGGATGTCACTCTAACCAATGCTTCTGGAGGCATTGAGAGCTTTTGGAAGATTGTCAGGGTAGAAAATACACCAATCAAAGTTGAAATGTCCACTGTTTTCAAGGACTGCTTTCAGGCTAATGAACACAGGTGGTAAAGGGTATGGGATACTTACAGATTTTTAAAACACTGGGGATAGTCTTTTCAAGAAAACGAACAGTAATTCTGAAGTCTAACTAGGAACAACTGATCACTCTCTTGAGTATGCTAGAGAGCTGAACAGACAGTTCCCCCAGAATATGAACAGCTCGCCCTGCTCTCACAGGATCAGGAACTAGAACAACTGTACTCTAAAATGGGTGGACATATTTGAGAAACCCTACAATCCGTCTGATTCAACAGAAGCCAGTTTTCCATGCGCACTGGACCCAAGCAAAATAGTTACACATTGATTAAATGCATGCAGGCCTTTTACTCCTTCCATTTTCCACAACCATCTCCCTGCCAGATAGCATGCTGCACACCATGCTCAATTATACTCAGTTACAAATGCTTAGCACTCATTTGTGGGTCTAGGACTAGAGTGATGTTTCATTTCCCTATATGTTTTGCAGCTTGTCATCTGCTCACACACGATCATTTGCTTTTAACAGAGCCCACGCACTTATTAAGGTGTAAATGAGCGGTTCCCCATGCACTGGCGTGTAAGGGCAGCGGCATAGACAGGATTGTGTGACATGCAGGGCCTGGAGCTAATGTAGTAGGGTCCAACCTAAGGGCAGCCCGCAGACGGAATGGTTTTGTTCTGCCATTGGCTAAATGCGCAGAAACAACAGATCTTAGTAAGGGTGTACAAATCAATCACGGCGGTTTACGGGGGTTCTCCCCCCAGAAAATGTTTTTTATAATTACTAACATGGTTGCATTTTACAGTACACTTTCTTTGATAAATCAGTTTAAAAGCCACATAGATTATAATCAGTTTTTGAGATAACACATGAAAAAAAATCCATGAAGTGCCAAGTCACCAACAATTCACAAGAGCTTTTTCCAATACATTTTCTTAATGACTTTACCAAGTAAATGCCAGTACTCGCAAGTGATACAGATATGTTCATTCTGATTGCTCACAAATGTCCATTCTGGTGCACCTATACATGGCAGTATTCCCACATAAGAAAATAGTAATGTTTGCTTTGCCCGTAATTACAATATTTATACTGTAACAAAACATGTTCATGCTGGCTCTTATTGTATATGTCAGTATCCCCATGTATGAAAATAGTCCTTTACTTTGCCTTAATGCCAGTAAAACGAGGGCATGTAACACTAAGAAAACATATCCTTGCTGGCTACACAAATCCCTCCCCATATAAAACCCGTCATGTTGTATTTGCCCTATAACACCAGTATAAAATGTCATGCCACAATAAGTCAACATTGCCTTGCAGGCGGCACAAATGCCCCCTCCCCCCATCTAAGGACATTTATGTTGCCCTTGACGTTACCACCAGTAAACACATGCCATGCCATGTAAAGGAAACTTTCCCTCCCTTCGTCCTGGTAACAATTCCAATCAGTCTAGATTTGCCCTTAAAGCAAGTGCACAGTTCCATGCACATTAGTACCCAACCAGCAATATTGTAGGGCCTTCCCCTGACCCCCACTCCTTCTTCACATAACACTCAAGTTGGCTTTGCTTTGCCCATAAACACCAGTAAAACATTGAATGCTCCTGCCACTATCAACACATATTCATGCTCCAATGCCCCTCCCTGAGCCCCAGCCTCGCATACATAGACACACACATACACAGACACAGACACACACACACACACACACACAAACACATGCATACAATCACAGATACACAAATACACACACACATACCAACATACAAAGACACAGACTCATGCACATTCACCAGTTCACCCACCAGTCATCCACCCATATAGCTCTTCTATGATTCACACACGCACCTAGAACATTGAAACTGCATTCTCATCCACCCGTGCTCTAGCACCCTAGAATACATTTCAAACTGCATTCATTCAATACAAAAAAAAAATACAATAATGTGCATGCACGTACAACCCCTCACATACATACATACAGTTACTCAGCCCCTTAAACAGCCCCTCGCATTCTCACACACATACATACATTTCTCTCTCTCACACACACACACACACACACACACACACACAAAATCACTTTTTCCCCCTTCAGATTTGCCACAACGCCAGCATCAGCTGCTCTGTAGGCCTCCGACTCCCGTAAAAACTAACCAGGAAGAAGGGTGGTTCCTGACATGCGCTTAGCAGAGGCCACTCTCTAGCCCTAAAGCACCCCTGCTGCTTAAGCTGCACAGTGTCATCTGTAAATGCCCAGGCAGCACTGCTAATTGGGCATTTACAGATGTTGGGTGGGCCACGCCTGCTCAGGGCCTACGTTGTCTATGCCTCTGTGGAAGGGCCCCTTCTACTCTACAATATTGTATTGTATTGTATTTATTTGTTTATATAGCGCTTTACACCAAAGCGCTGCACAATAGAACAACTTAATACATAAAACATTACGATATAATGATAGAAGCCAATTACAAAATGAATTACAAAATGAATCAATCAAAAAAACAGCAAGAAGAGCAATTAACTGGATGGAATAGGCAGAGTAGTGGAGTAGGACGGTGTCCAGTCATAATATCGAATGCAATATTTTCGAAAGTCAAAATGTCGAAAAAAAAAATGTCGAAAATAAAAATGTCAGATTACAAAAATGTCGAATTTTTTTCGATTTTTTTTCGAATTAATGTTTAAATAAATAATTAATTAATTATAGTTTATAAAACATAGTTTTTTTAAATGGTTAAAGGTATATCCATGGTGGGTGGGGGGGTGGGGAGGAGGTGGGGGTTGGGGTAGGGGTTTGGGATGGGGTTTTTTAATAATTAATTTTTTAATTAATGTTTTATTAAATACTTTTTTTTTAAAATTAAAGGTATATCCATGGGGGGTGTTGGGGGGGATGGGGAGGAGTGGAGTGGAGGGTTGGGGTAGGGGTTTGGGATGGGGGTTTGGGGGGGACCCCCCCAATAAAAAAACGTTAGTATGTGTGACATTTTAGATAGTTATTTTAACATTGGTTTTTCGATTTTTTTTCGACATTTTTTTTTCGAATTAATGACTTTTTCTATTATATGTATGTGTTTTCGACATTTTTGAATTCGACATTTTTGAATTCGACATTTTTGTAATTCGACATTATTTTTTCGATATTATGACTATAAACCGAGTAGGACTGTGTGGGAGGGAGAGGGGTAAGGAGGAGAAGGAGGAGGGGAGGGGAAAAGGTGAGAGTGGGGGGCTAGGGGAGGGGAGGAAGATATTCAAGGGGAAAGATAAGGAGGGAGGGGAAGCAGGAAGAGGAAAGGGTTTCAAGGAGGAGAATGGAGAAGGTACCGGTAGAGCGGATTGCGAGAGGTAGGGAGTTCCAGTGCAGGGGAGCTAGAAGTTGAAAGGAGCGGAAACGGGAGGGGGCTCACCTGTGGCAGATATGTGTGCTATACCAATCATTATTAACCTGCATATTAAAGGCATTAATAGTTACAGAAGCTTACCTCGGGATTTTGCCAGATGTATGCCCAGGGCTTTAAGTGGGCCGGGGCCTGCCGGGGCTGGGCCCCGGCAGGCTCTGAAATTTCGTTTTGAGGCGGGGCCCTGCCGGGGCCCAGTAATCTCCCCTGGCAGCCCCGGCCACTACACGAAAAGGCATTTTTTTCTACAGCCTGAAGCGCTCGCTCGTTTGCGAGAGCTTCAGCCTACAGAAAAAAATGCCTTTCAGCCATAATGGTGGCGCCGCACCTGCGAGGCATCCCTTTAATCAAGAGATTCCCGTCGGCCGGCGCCACCATTATGGAAAAAACGTGAGGCCGCTGAAAGCAGAGGCCTTGCTTTCTAAATACTGGAGCTGCCGCGCATTCGCGGGAGTTTCAGTATTTAGGAAAAAGGCCTCTGCTTCCAGTGGCCTCACGTTTTCAGCCTTAATGGTGGTGCTGCCCCTCCCCAGCTGGCGAGGGGCAGCACCACCATTAAGGCTGAATAGGCAGGCGCTGTCCCCTGCCAGGCAAGCCTACACAAAATAAATGCAGAGATCAGCACCCTCTCCCCATAGGGGAGAGGGTGCTAATCTATACGAAAGGCTGCCTGGCAGGGGTGGCAGTAGCCCATTGAGCCCGGGCTCGTTAAGGGGGCGTGGCCTAACGGTCCATCAAGACCCCCGTTGTTAGGCCACGCCCCCTCAATGAGCCCCGGCTCGATTTGTAGTGCCACTTAAGGCACTGTGTATGCCTATTGCTTGTGTTTATACAAACTTTGTTTTGCTCAATTTATTTCTTAAATGTTTAACCATAAAAACCAGTGGGATACTCCGCCACCATGCCCCCACTACCTCATTCACTACCACCAATATTGCCTAACCCCAACTCAACATGTCCAACTTGGGGCTGGGGGAATAGACAACCAAATGTGAGCTAAAACAATGGTTCTAATGGTTGGTCGATGACTAGAGCTTTACTGTATTTTTGCTAAAGATTAGTGTGTATTGCCCGTTGTTTTTAATTACTGTCATTAAATGCATACACCACTTGCCTAGGGTTATATTGTTACTTTGTAAATAGCACTACAAATGTCAAATGATTAATATTTGTATGTCGTCTTACACTTTGTATTCTGATTAGTTAAAGCATAAGATAAATGGGAAAACCAAATACATTGCTTTTGATTAGCACAATGTTGAATACATGTGCTTAAGTGTAACAACATGTTACTATTTTTTTTCTATTCGCTTGAGGGCAACTCACATACTCAAACTCAGAAAACAAAATAAACAAAACGTGCAACTGTGTAGCAATACATAGGGACCTAGGCGTATATCAAAATTGATCCCTCAATATGGTGCTACCACCAAGACACTGGCAAAATTGCCTAGGAATGAGCGTGGAATGCCACTGGAAAGAAGGACCTCCACAAACAAGCAGAAGTAATGCTTTCCAGTGTGCCACACCTACTGTGGAGATGTGTCATGAGTGAGAAACAGGAAATAATGTAGCATGTGCCACTCCACTAAAGTCCCATAATGATCCCAGTTCCTACTCTGCTGAGTGAGGAACTCAGGTTCAATAGTGGCCCATCCCCTACGTCACATAGCCATGTAGCCATATAGCCATGTATAATGAAAGAATGGTTAATAGCCAATACATAGCAATTAGCCTTTTCAATATACACAGCATAATAACAAGAACCTCTGGGTGCCTTGGGTCTTCTGTTTCCTAGTAATATGTCTTAATAGACAAACCTTGGGTCTACACATTTGTGTGTTCTGTGACTCTTTGTAGGGTTTTTGCCATCTCGGACAAAAACGTAGCAAGCAATGGACATGAAGATATCAACTGGTGTTACATCCTCCAGGTGCTGCCGACAGGGAGCCGCCAGCTTTGCTTCATTTGTTTTATGCTTGAGGCCTAGTGTAATAACTGTTTTATGAGGAAAATGGTGCCTCGGTTGTTTGAACCTGCTGTTGTGTGGCACACTTTTAACTAACAATCATAATGCATCATCGTACCCCCATTCCATCTCCAAAACCTCCCTACATATATGTCTCCCATTTCCATCTACATTTCAATGTCACCTTACAAGACTCTGGGCCTCATTCCGAGTATGGCGGTAAGGGATAGCGGCCACCGGTAACGAGACCGGTGGCGGTAATCCCTTACCGCCATACTCCGAGTTCCCTCTGCGCCCTCACCCTTAACGCCTGCTTTGAGCAGGTGTTAAAGTCGAGGGCGCAAAGGGGCCTCCAAGCCAATAACGGTGACCGTAATGAACGGTCACCGTTATTTGCATCTTCCCCATTCCCATTGAGCCCTATGGGGGCTCATTTGGGAATGGGGAAGAGCCTTGGTGAATGGGGAATTACCGCCCCGCCAACCTTGGAATGGGGCGGTGATTCCGCCATCCACCAAGGCGCTGCCGGTCCGGGTACGGCGTCAACCAAGGCGTTAATAGCGCCATTGGTTAGCGCCGTACTCGGAATGAGGCCCTCTGTTTAGATCCTTCTCCCGGTGCTCAACCTCTTGCAATCAGTTGAGCAGGACATTGAAGACCACACCATAGGATTCTGATGCAATTTGGGTTACAGATCTACAGGCAGAATGTAAGTCTCAACTTCTGACTGGGAAGCGTGAAACTCAACATGGGAGTTCAACCAAACAATTAGGAGCCTCAAACCATCACACGCGGGTCCAAAGTACTTTAAAAGACTCATCAAACTCTCTGATTCATTGTTTGGGGATTGTTTGACTATAAAGTGGTGTGGCGAGATTAGGCTCTTACTTTGTTGCTTTTGTTGGCTTTGGGAGTGTTTTGGAGACTTTAATTTGCTCTCAGTAGAAACTCCTTGCGTAGTTGCTGCATTTTTGTCAGTGTGGTACTAGGATGTAGAAAGTGCCTATGTGGTAGCACAAACACATTGGATCATAAAAGGACACGTTTGAATGTTGTACTAGCAGTTCTAGAATGACTCCATTGGTTTGTGGCTCCCAATAAATTGATGTGCGGCCTCCAGTTTATAAGCACAGTGCTAGAAGTTATAGAGTGAACATGCTGGTTGGCAGAGTGAAATTAAATTAGGGTTAAGGAAAAACTAAACTTTTATTTTAACAATGCAGTAAACCACTACAAGTTAGAGTTACTCACCATTACCTTTCCCTCTTCCTTTAGTTGGCTTCTACACACATCTTCATTACCCAAAGAATATTGTATCTGATCATCCAGATGATGGGCCTGGTGTTTATTGCTGCTGTAGGTCCGTCGTGTGCATCATTGGAGTTTTTTGTGTGTTCTGACACACTATCCTGAACAGCATTAGACATCCATGCAATCTGCAAGATAGATGAGAAAGCTTTTGGTTTTCACAGTTGATTGAACAAGTACAGAAGGCCACATTGACTGCTTCCCAAAACAGAATTGCTTTCGATTGTAATCACCTCCCAAGCAGGCATGTATGACTCCCGAATGGTACATCACGCTGCATCTTCCCTGCTCCCACTTTCTCTGTGTGCTCCTGCTCCCCTAAATCAGCTTTAAACAGCCAACTCTTAGCACTCTTATCCTGATAGTTGGCTTGATCGGCCTAAATGTGCTTCCTGGAGATTAGCAGTACATGCCTAAAACCCTTAACTGGCAATCACATCACAATGGTTCAAGGGCATGCATATGCACATCTTGGATCCATCAAACAATCATGTTTTGACAAATTGTAATATCTCCTATCTACGGCATCACTGGAAAAAGATGGTTATCATGAGAGATACTAATTTCCTTCTTTCGAATCAGTTACATCAAATATTCTGCCAATGTCTACACAGGCATCCCTACTACTACAATCACATCCCCTATTACTCAATACTTTTTTTTTATATTTCCAATTGTCAGTCAGTTTGTTTTCCTAACATTATTCCAACTTTTTTCACCCTCTAATCTTGCCCATCAGACCAAGATCCCAAAATCGGGACACAATAGATTCCTAGCCAGACAAGCCCAAGTGCCAAAAGACTATTGCTCTGTTGATGGGTTCAGTATGAAGATTCTTAACATTACATAACTACCACGTTGGCATGTGTGAAGCACATATGCATCAACTGTATGGTTTGTAGTAGTCATGCTGAATTTGTGTGTGAGTACCCCAATGCATACAACAAGTTTGACTAGGTGATAAATATATACCACTGCCTCTTGTAATTTGTCCACTGTGCAAAAGCTTTTTATAACTGATGACACTTGAACGTGTTTGATATCTTTAGGCAAATTATTGCTTGGTGTTCAATAACCCATATTGCATAACTATCATACCAAACTGGGTTGTTGATTTCAGATGTGTGTTTCTCTCTTCCTCTCTCAGCAGGGGTTCTAAATGTATTTTGTCCATCCTAATGCATGGAAAATGTGTCTTATTGCATATGATAACAAAATTCTTTACCTCACATTCAAGTGTATACTGTTTAAAAATTGCCACCTTGACTTTAAACTTTAGGCCACGAAACTAGTCCAGGAAGTTCCCCATATTCCTCTTCATCTCAACAAGGGGTAGATTAATTTGGAATGTTAAGAGCTGCTTCATGACCAGTTGCAGTGTCGGCATTGCCAGCTGCATCATTCCTTATTTATTGTATTGGACAGTTCTAATTCCTACAGATAAAGTAGTGACAACACCTTGCAGAGTGGCATAGTGTACAGGCTAACATGCTGCACATATTGTCTAACATGTTCCACTGTGTAGCTGTTAGGTAAGGACCAATCCGTTACTGGGACTGGCTATTGGGGATGGGAGGATCGCTCGGGTGCAACGCGTTTGTCTTGGAAGCAAGACAACACGCAGCAACGCAGGTTTGAAACCCTGGCTCGCGCTTACAATTGCATTTATAATTATTGCAGTTGTCAGTTACTTGCATACTTGCATTAAACTTTTCTTGCAAATGCTCCGTCAAATATAATGTTGAATTCCACCAAGTCAGCAATGTCATATTCAGAGGTTGTGTATGACTGCCGATTATCTGACATGTTCCTGGAACTGTTGGAGTGGTTATGCTGGAAACAGATCTTTTGGGTCACACATACCATCTCATCAAGTGACTGTACTGGTTAATGAAATGGGTCAACATAAAGTGGAGGAAAATGGCATAGCAGGGTAGATGCATGGGTTTCCCTATCTTTAAGGCATCTGGAGCATCAGACCTACTGTCAGCTGCCACAAATCCCACATGCAAATTATGGGGAGTGATCCAGTTTCCCAAAATCGAATTAACCTTCACACAGTGATCAACTCCTCTGTTGGACTTTGCTGTCAACCACTTTCTTAGACACGGTTGCCTATCATTGAATGGCACTCTGTGATTGCTCTACTGGACTTTACAGGAAAAGGTATAGGAAAATGTGACCCAGTGTTTGGTGATGATCACAAAATCAGTGCCTCCATCACTGGTCCACATATTCACTGACTGGTGGACTTGTTTACCCACTCAGGCCTGAATCTCAAGTTGGCGCAGTGAGCGTGCTTAAGAGCACACATCACTGCGCCAAATCAGGACACCCAGACTCCACCACTATTCTCAAATGGGCTTGTGGGTCCTCGTAGTGCATGACAGTTCAACGTGGTCATTGCACCTGTTTGTGGGCAGAACAGACTCAATGCAGAAATCTCGGCAGAAATCTCTGCAGCACTTCTGCAAAATAACAATATAATCTTTATTTTACAAAACTGCTGCCGAGAACACAGCAAAGTCTCAAAGTTGTTCCAAACTTCCAAACTATGTTTGGAAGTTTCAATCAAAGTTCTAAAGTTCCAAACAAAGTTTTTGGTACTTAACACCTACTTGAGAATCGGACCCTCAGTGGTCCACTGCCACACCCACTGATTCCAGAACATGATCATAGAGGTTTGGCATTGCAGTTGGTATAAATCAAATGGAAGCAGATGCAACGTTATTGGGTGTGAAAGAATGGGGCATCCTTCTTTTCTCCGATGATGCGGTTTTGGTATCAAAGGCCCTGCTGGCCTACAAAAACAACCAACCACAGTCTCGGCTAGATGTGAATAAAAATAAATAAAAATACATGTATCCAAATCTAAAACAAGTATTTGTACCGCAAATACATTTCGTAAAGGCTGTACACATACTTTTGTTTTATAGGAGATGTTATATTAGGGCAGGTGGAGGGTTGTGATTACTTATTCCTACATGCAGGGAACCCAACTAGTTGAGGTAATCATTTAACAAAATGCATGACCATGTTAGCCAGAAGAGGAATGGCAATGATTAAATGTGCCATTCAATACCATGGGCAGACTGTCTCTCATGCCATAGAGATTTATATAATGCAGATTATTCCAGCTGAAGTTTTTGGTGCAGCCATTTTGGGGCACACAGAATCTAGAAGAACGACTTTTGAATCTGGCAAAGAGTGCCCCCAATGTCCCAATCAGAATCGAACTGGGCCGGAATTGTATTTAGTATCTAACAAAAAGGTTACTGCTAAAATTACGGAATGCCCATGAGATGGCGGTTTATTGTGAGGTTTGGTGTGATTTGTTATGCCAGAAAAGGGTTACTGGTTCCTTTATTAAAGCTATGTCAATAAAATTGAATGGACCCCTTCTGTGGTGCATCCCTGCTAATTTGGGTCTTGTTTATAAAACGAGGGTGTGAAATGCCTATGATTTGTGACACGCTAGAGAATGATGTAAGCAGTGTACTTTTAAGAATTTAGTTGCACAATTTGTAGACATTAAAAGTAATTTTCACTGGAAATGTATTAGGATAATACATGCAAGAAAAATGTGAAGACATTACTGGTTAAATTTAGATTAGAAATACCTTTTCAACAATATATATCTCGTTGGACTATAGGTCAGTGGGTCAAATGTAAAAATTGTATAATGTGGGTTGAGGGTGTGCAGCACTTTCTATGCATTTGCCCTTTAAATATCAATCAAAGAAGGTCCTACTTAAGAACGCTGTTTAATGATCAGAAAATAAGGACTAATAATGAAGCTAATAAGCTACTTGAAACGACTATGTTTGAAACATGCCTAATTGTAATTATGAAATATTTAGGGGCTATTGGTCATTTCGAATGGCAATTTTAAACTCGATCGTATGAATTGTTTATGACTGTTTTCCTGTTATCTTTGTATAGAATGTAATGATTGTTCTCATTGTTGAATGTAATTTTTATGGCTTTGGATGAAAAATAAAATATGTTGGAGAAGAGATTTGGCATTGATGTTTTTGTGAATTGGGGTGAGATTTCCAAGCAGTGTTCAGCAAGGCCGACCTGCCCTCTGAAGTCACGGTTCTCAACACTGTAGAAGAGCAGGAAATAGTTTTCCAACATAAACCAAAGTTATCATTGAGGAGACACATTTTTCATCTACTTTGTAATATATTTTAACATGCTCAAAAGCATTAGAAATGGTGCCCTGGGAAGATGAGGGGGGACAGTTGTCTGCATACATTGTGATCCAAAGTCATAAAATGGTACTCCAAGAGGGTTCGTTACTATTGTTTAATTACCAATACTCTCCAGTATAATAGTGCAGGATTGTGTTGCAAATGAGTCCGTTGCCTGCAGTCATTCGGATGGACTATGACTTGTCTATTGTTTCTTTTGCCAATCATTTGGATGATGGCACCTAATGTGGCTTCAAACTTTGCTCACAAGATGATACTTTGCAAATATGGCCGGGGCAAAATGTGCTTTTTACGTTTTACTTTATTGTTATTAATATTAGTATTGTTATTATCATTATTATTATTATTATTATTATTATTATTATTAATAATAATAATACATCGAAGATCTGGCATTTCTATGCATTATTTTTGGGGGTTGGTTTTAATTTTCAGTGGGTGCTGTTGATAAATGTGCTGGTAGTGCAAAGTCACTTTGGACCATGCAAAAAATCCATGAATAGGGCCCTTAATGTTTCTCATGTTCTTCATTGTTTCTTTCCAAGGAAATCAGGTGGGGATTTGTTAAAATACTGTGTGCATGTCATCTGTGGATTGCTACCTATGTTGCTGTAGTGATTTCGTTTCTTCACTTCTGCATCTTGCGTCTGAGATGGTGGAGGCTCAACATCTGCTTCCTCATGCTGACTGATTCTTCCCTGGTGCATGTACACAAGCAGTGCATTGTTTGCAACCAACTAAAACCACCATACACCAATATGCCTACATACTCTGAGGTCTTCCATTTCCACATCCTGCTACATTGAAGAACTCAACTTCTACTAACGAAGCAACAGGAGCCAAGCAGTAACTTGGGAAGTATCTTTTTTAAAAAATGTTTTGTTTATTTTTATATATTTATCGTGCAATAGCCAACAATTGACTTTAAACACTTTTCACAGACAAACATACACCAAAATAAAATTACAACGTTAAAAAAAATTGAAGAACATTCAAACCCCCTCAAAAAATTCAACACACTCTATGGAAAATATTTTAAAAAAAACAGCAAATAGGGGAAGAACTAAAAAAGAAAAAATGAAAAAAACAGAGAAGGGAGAGTACGCAAACGGGAGAACACATTTGCTCCACAATGAAAGTCTTTGGTCTCATAGAGACTAAATTTAAATAAATTGGAACACAACATCAAAAAGAGACTATAAAGTGGAAAAAACGAATCCGTCCCCCTGTGGCATCCAATCACCCTTCACCTCTTTCTCTCCTCCTTTCCACTCAATCCTTAATCAAATTAAGTTCCCTCAGAGCTCTAACAAGTTCCATTGAGAGAGCAGACTCATGACATGAAGATAGTCTCCCCCAAAATCAATGGTATTTAACCATAATGCATGATGGACAAACCTACCAAATCTTCTTACCCTCATACTCCAAGTGCCTGGACAATTTGATAGTAAATGTTTAGATGTCTGATTACCAGTACTATCACATTTATCACAACTCAATAGTATGTTCCCTTCAATATCCCTTGTAGCCTGAATCTCCAGGGTCGGAAGAAGATTTAAACGAAATCTAAGGATAGCTAAACCCAGCCGCAGATCCGGAGATTTTTTTAGGTAGCAGGGAGCATTGATAATAGTTTATCAATCACTGTAAAGGAGGCAGATCTCTTAGCCCTCCTCATACTCTCTATGTTATCAATCCAGTCCCGCTGTTTCATCTTATCCTTCACCCTGTCCGGATTTCCCAGCAGAAGATCAACATCACTACTTTCACTAATATTTCTGAGAATCTTTGCTGGAATTTATTCAAGAAACAATTTTTGCCCAGTTTCAGCTCTTGCACTACTTCCTCAAATAAACAGTTTTTGGGAAAATCTAAGACCACTCTATATAGGTTCAGCCATTTCCATTAAAGCCATGATCTAAGTGAGGCAAGACCTAATTCATACCTAAGGGCAACTATTGGGACAGAGTCCGGTAAACCCAGTGTGCGTTTCCACAGTTTAGCTTCAATTGTGTCCCATTCAATATCCAAAGCTAAACAACTATAGTATAAACCAAAAAGAACTATAGGAACGACCTTGCCTATATAGAATCTCACTACAGGAAGTATCGAGAATTTACAGAATTGAGTCGGAATTGAATTGAGTCTTGATTTTTTTCATTTGCGCTCGCAACTTTATTACAACTTGGGAAGTATCCTGCAATGCACTCATGCACACCCTGCTCTGCGAAGGGTGAACTACACACAGACAATTGATAAACGCTGCCAAGGCCAAATGCTGCATGAACACCGAAAGCAAGTACACCAAAAAACGGCAGAGAACACTTGGAGGCCATGAAGCATTAAATTCAAACACAAACATACTGTGGTCCATGAAGGAGTCTAACACCATGCCATGTATCATCATGTTGAAGCTCTTCAAGATCTGCATGGACAGAACTCTGCAACACCAAATTTGACTGTACTGCTCGCATCCCATTTCATAAAAAAACACTAGTGACTTGCCAAGTTTCAAGACTCTCACTATGAAATGTCTGTGTGTATGCCTATGTTCTCTGAGGGCCTCATAGTACATGGACTCCAAGCCTGTGTTCTAAAGTCCCTCCCAACTGAAGCAGATGTCCTTAGCTAGTATTCATCCACAGCCTCTGCAGTCAAGGCACCTTCTCCTCAACACTCACCACCAGCCAAACGCTTGAAATTGTCAAGTAACCAAGGCTGAACCTTAACTAGCTCAACAGCTATTGCACCATTCCTAGGTTTAAGCCATGAGGACCTAGTAGCCTTGCAATACCTTCTACAAAAGGAGGGCAACAACATCCTTCAGATCCAGCAGTCTTGCTACCGAGCCAGATGCCGCACAGGCACTTCAACCATCTGTATTGTTGTTTGGACAGTTCCTAATGTAAATGCCTTTCAATTTTAAGTACATCAGTTTGGGTCATTCACACTTAGCAGTCCCTGTTTCAGGCATACTTCATGTTTTGCCGGTGCATATGATAGGGCCAATCACAGTCTGCTTTTGTAGAGTGGTTGGAGGGGAGTGACTCTTTGTTGAGGAAGTTGGAATGATTGTTCCACTCACTCACTGCATGTTCCTGTTAATCACATGTCTTGGTGCAATGTGGGTCCTAAGTGTTGTTTTGGGTTGCACTTGGCGAGTGTTGTGGGCATGTACATTGCTGTGCTTCTTACTTTGCGCTGTTGGATTTAACACTGAATTTTTTTGTGTGAAGCAATTTGCTACACATAATTTTACTTGGCAAATTCTTAATGGTGGCGCAAACTCTTAAAAGTATTTTAGCACTTTTTTTTGTAAATCAGGACCATATTCTGTCAATACATGTTTGCACTAGAGGAATGTTTTCCCCAGTCCTAGTGCTTTGCTCTGGTGCAAACATTCATAGAAAGAAATACTTTTGTACTTGGCAGACTGTGGTCCTAGTGCTAATGGCACTTTCGTTGATGTTGCGTTTCTGTAGCCCCACCCATAAATTTGGATTGGTAATCTGAGCTGGATTACATGAACTTTGTTTTGATGCAAGTGCAATTTTGGAGGGAATTAGCAATAAGGCCAAAACTGTCCCTGTGCAAACAACATATACATAGAATACGTTTATGAACCAGTGCAACGTTTGCCCCAGTGCTATTACCATTCTATATTAGCTCTAGAGCGCACCTTTCACTGTCACATGAATGTATTGAACGGATATAACTTTTTGCATTCATACCATGCTACACTGCACTTGGACCAGTGCAAAATCTCTATGATCTGGCCTGTTTAAAAATGGTACAGTTAGTATTACCACATTCTGCGATGTGTTCCTGTGTCTGGTGACCTCACTATGTTCCAAAATGTTGATGCAGTGAAGCTTGTATGCAAGTTCTTACCTTCATTCCAGGATGTCCACGCTGCAGACCAAATTACAGAAAATGATGAAACTGAGAGGGCTGGCAAAATGTCTGCCACTGCAGTCTGATTACATGCCATCCACTACAGGAGCAGCATGCTACCCGGTGTAGGTTACTTTCAATCAGTGGTGGGAACCTCTGGCAGGTACCAGCAGCAAAAGCGGAGTTGAAATGGGCAATTAGCAGTGGAATGCCCATGCTAATCCGACCACACACCCATTTGTGTTTACTTCTACCCACTGTCGGTGTTTTTAATACAGAACGAGATGTTAATGGAGCTCTTGAAATGTGATCAGGATATGTAATTTGGTTCACATATCCGCTCGATATAACTATATGACAAGTTCAGATATATATTTCTTATTCAGTCATTTGCTCTATAAACTGGCTGCTAATGGACCAAACCTGTGCTAATTCAGAGCTGCTAACAGCTGAACTCAAACTGGTCATGCTTTGCAGCGGGCACCTGCGGGTTTTGCAGAGACGCTGATTATTCCCTCCTTTGATGGGGGTGGGGGGGTTCTGCATCCTCCGCCTCCTCCTCAGCCCGCCACATCCTCCCCCACCTTGACAGAGACAGTTTCATTAAGCGGCCCATGAGAATGTCAGGAGGGAATGTACGGCTGCTCAGTAAAACAGTCTGTTCTGCTTTTCCAAACACTTACTCAATGGGACTTGTCATACTTGTAAACCCACTCTACACAGGCGTTAACCCTCACGTGGCTGGAATAAACATCCTCTTTATCATCCATAATGATGTGTATTTAACATTATTCCACCGGGAAATGTTCTGGTTCTTAAGTAAATGATGGTGTTTTCACGTGTGCTCAATTTCTGTTGTAAATGTTCATGATATTATTGCTTGTGACTTCGACATAGGCTGTATTTACTAACATCATGTATATATTATTAAATATTATTCATGTTCTACAGTGATATAAAATGTGGCACCCAAATATTAAACCTAGATTACATAGTTTATGTCTTTCACCGAATGATTTCCCCTAAAGACTTTGGGGGTAATTCACAGAATTCAGCGCACAAGTGGCGCACGCGGCTGGCGCACAGTGTGCGCGTGCGAATCCCTGCGCCAGCCGCGTGCGCCAAAACCCTTTTCCGCGCACAGCGTATTCATGGATTCCAGCCACCAAAACCAGCCGTGGCGCACAGTGGCGCAGCGACCTTGCAGCAGCGCCAGTTACGCCCCCAAGAATGCCTTCCGCGCAGGGAAAAGCCATCAAAATCCCCAATCCAGCGCAAAGGCCTGCGCTAACCCTGTACCAGCACGGCAAGCGGGCTACGTGTATCACTGGGGTGCGCGGGAAGTACCTCACGCGATTGGCCCCGTGCGAGCAGGGTACGCGTATTACAGGGGTGCGCGGGAAGTTCCACACGCGATTGGCCTGTGCGCGTGTATTTCAGGGGTGCGCGGGAAGTTCCACACGCGATTGGCCTGGGCGTGTGTATTTCAGGGGCTCGCGGGTGGTTTCACACGCGATCGGCCCTGGGGGAGCATGTGCGTGTATTTCAGGGGTGCGTGAGAAGTTCCACACGCGATTGGCCTGGGCGCGTGTATTTCAGGGGTGCGCGGGAAGTTCCACACGCGATTGGCCTGGGCGCGTGTATTTCAGGGGTGCGCGGGAAGTTCCACACGCGATTGGCCTGGGCGCGTGTATTTCAGGGGCTTGCGGGTGGTTTCAAACGCGATCGGCCCTGGGGGAGCGTGTGCGTGTATTTCACGGGTGCGTGAGAAGTTCCACACGCGATTGGCCTGGGCGCGTGTATTTCAGGGGTGCGCGGGAAGTTACACACGCGATTGGCCTGTGCGCGTGTATTTCAGGGGTGCGCGGGAAGTTCCACACGCGATTGGCCTGGGCGCGTGTATTTCAGGGGCTCGCGGGTGGTTTCACACGCGATCGGCCCTGGGGGAGCGTGTGCGTGTATTTCAGGGGTGCGTGAGAAGTTCCACATGCGATTGGCCTGGGCGCGTGTATTTCAGGGGTGCGCGGGAAGTTCCACACGCGATTGGCCTGGGCACGTGTATTTCAGGGGTGCGTGGGAAGTTCCACACACGATTGGCCTGGGCGCGTGTATTTCAGGGGTGCGCGGGAAGTTCCACACGCGATTGGCCTGGGCGCGTGTATTTCAGGGGTGCGCGGGAAGTTCCACACGCGATTGGCCTGGGCGCGTGTATTTCAGGGGCTCGCGGGTGGTTTCACACGCGATCGGCCCTGGGGGAGCGTGTGCGTGTATTTCACGGGTGCGTGAGAAGTTCCACACGCGATTGGCCTGGGCGCGTGTATTTCAGGGGTGCGCGGGAAGTTCCACACGCGATTGGCCTGTGCGCGTGTATTTCAGGGGTGCGCGGGAAGTTCCACACACGATTGGCCTGGGCGCGTGTATTTCAGGGGCTCGCGGGTTGTTTCACACGCGATCGGCCCTGGGGGAGCGTGTGCGTGTAATTCAGGGGTGCGTGAGAAGTTCCACATGCGATTGGCCTGGGCGCGTGTATTTCAGGGGTGCGCGGGAAGTTCCACACGCGATTGGCCTGGGCACGTGTATTTCAGGGGTGCGTGGGAAGTTCCACACACGATTGGCCTGGGCGCGTGTATTTCAGGGGTGCGCGGGAAGTTCCACACGCGATTGGCCTGGGCGCGTGTATTCGAGGGGTGCGCGGGAAGTTCCATACGCGATTGGGCTGCGTTTGGGTATTAGGGGTGCGCGCAAAGTTTCACACGCGATTGGGCTGCGTGCGGGTATTAGGGGTGCGCGCAAAGTTGTACACGCGATTGGGCTGCGTGCGGGTATTAGGGGTGCGCGCAAAGTTTTACACGCGATTGGGCTGCGTGCGGGTATAACAGGGGTGCACGCACATTTTCACACGCGATTGGGCTGCGTGCGGGTATTAAAGGGGTGCGCGCGAAGTTTTACACGCAATTGGGCTGCGTGCGGGTATTACAGGGGTGCGCACGAAGTTTTACACGCGATTTCAGCAGGGTACGTGTATTTCAGGGGTGCCGGGGAGTCCTACATGTGATTTTCCAGTGTGGGTCCTCCCAGGTGTTCCCTGTACACCCTCCACGGCCCCTGCAGGCAACCCACACCACAGGGGACTACCCTGCATCCCTGGTCATGTCCCGCAGGCAGCCCACCCAACATGGGCATGCCCCCCAGCAAAGGCACATGTCTCCTTGCACCAATGATCACCAACTCATGTCCCCTTGCACCCCCACCCCCCAGCACTGTGGGGCACCTGTCAGCAGGCCCCCACCCATGTCTCCCAGCACCCCCACCCCACCAGTCACCAGGGGAAGCCTCCACCAGGCCCCCACCCATGTCTCCCAGCACCCCCACCCCTCCCAGTCACCAGGGGCAGCCTCCACCAGGCCCCCACTCATGTCTCCCAGCACCCCCACCCCCCAGCCACCAGGGGCAGCCTCCACCAGGCCCCCACCCATGTCTCCCACCACCCCCACCCCCCAGCAGTGCAGGGGCACCCACCACCAGGCCCCCACCCATGTCTCCCACCACCCCCACCCCCCCAGTCACCAGGGGCAGCCTCCACCAGGCCCCCACCCATGTCTCCCACCACCCCCACCCCCCAGCAGTGCAGGGGCACCCACCACCAGGCCCCCACCCATGTCTCCCACCACCCCCACCCCCCAGCAGTGCAGGGGCACCCACCACCAGGCCCCCACCCATGTCTCCCACCACCCCCACCCCCCCAGTCACCAGGGGCAGCCTCCACCAGGCCCCCACCCATGTCTCCCACCACCCCCACCCCCCCAGTCACCAGGGGCAGCCTCCACCAGGCCCCCACCCATGTCTCCCAGCACCCCCACCCCCTCAGTCACCAGGGGCAGCCTCCACCAGGCCCCCACCCATGTCTCCCACCACCCCCACCCCCCAGCACTGTGGGGCACCTGCCAGCAGGCCCCCACCCATGTCCAACTCATGTCACCCACCACCCCCACCCCCCAGCACTGTGGGGCACCTGCCAGCAGGCCCCCACCCATGTCCAACTCATGTCTCCCACCACCCCCACCCCCCAGCACTGTGGGGCACCTGCCAGCAGGCCCCCACCCATGTCCAACTCATGTTCCCCACCACCCCCACCCCCCAGCAGTGCAGGGGCACCCACCACCAGGCCCCCACCCATGTCTCCCACCACCCCCACCCCCCAGCACTGTGGGGCACCTGCCAGCAGGCCGCCACCCATGTCCAACTCATGTTCCCCACCACCCCCACCCCCCAGCACTGTGGGGCACCTGCCAGCAGGCCCCCACCCATGTCCAACTCATGTCTCCCACCACCCCCACCCCCCAGCACTGTGGGGCACCTGCCAGCAGGCCCCCACTCATGTCCCACTCATGTCCCCTTGCACCCCCACCCCCCAGCACTGTGGGGCACCTGCCAGCAGGTCCCCACTCATGTCCCACTCATGTCCCCTTGCACCCCCACCCCCCAGCACTGTGGGGCACCTGCCAGCAGGCCCCCACTCATGTCCCACTCATGTCCCCTTGCACCCCCACCCCCCAGCACTGTGGGGCACCTGCCAGCAGGCCCCCAGCCATGTCCCCCTGCCCCCAGGTCCTGACGATACACAATCATGGCAGCAATGGGCAGCATACCCAGCACAAACACCCAGCCAAGGATTGCATCCACCCACATAGCAAATGCAATTACATGATACAACCCCAATGGCAAGTATGTAAATGAACACATGTCCGTCACACACACATACACAATGGGTGCAAGTGAATGTCAAAACCCATATCATGACATGCATGAAACCAATGAGAAAATACCACAAAACAAAGTTATAAAAACATGTATTCTCGAAGAAAATTAAGTAAACTAATCAAACATACAACAATGGGGATAACAAAATAAATTGTCCATGTCCGATAAGTAATGTAAAAATCCAAAAAACAAAGGAATCCAAAAACTAATGTTGTCCAAAGCAAAATCATGGTGAAAAAAAATAAGGAAAAACCATTGCCTCATGGTGAACACAAATATAAATCAAAAAAATGTATTTTAAAAAATCCAACTATACACAAGAATATTCCAGGGTCCATGAGCCCAACACTATAAATGAAACCTACTACTACCTAATAAAAAAACTACATACAGAAAAGTGGCCATTGTCCGAGCGGTCCAAAAAAATCTCAAAAAATAAAGGAAACCTAACACTAACTAACTAAAGAACTATATACAATGGCAGCGGGCAAGTCCTGCAGCTCACTCTGTGATGTTGCCGGCCAGGGCATCATCGAACTCCATGTCGATGTCCTGGAGGCGGGACTCTGTCCTGGCCCCGAGGTCTCGCAGGGATAACCCCATGTTCACCTCAAACTCCCTGCGAGCTTCCTCGAGGCACTCAGCCCGCCTCAACGCCCGACGCATGGAGAACTCCGCCCTGACCATGGTGAGCCGCTCCTCTTCCGCCCGCTGCCGCTCCGCACCTATCCGCTGGACCAACTGCTCCCACACGGAAGACACTACCATCCCAGGGTTCTCCTGCCCTCCGGCCGATGCCTGCCCCTCTGATCTTGATGGCCCCGAGCCATGATGCCTCCCACGTCGAGCCTGCTGCTGCCTCCGACGCCACTGCCTCTGCCAGCACGACGGCATCCAGGATGATGGAAACCACCGACGCCGTCGTGCACGTGCCCTGCCTGATGATGCCGTCACATCCTCCATCTGCTGGGGTCCAGTTGCTGTGTTGTCCACCCCTGCTGGACCTCTGACTCCCGACTGTGGCAGGGATGGGATCCCCACCGAGCTGGCTGCATTGATCAGGGCAGGTCCACAGGGGGCCCTGGTGGCATCTGGGCCGGAAGACGGCAAGGAGAACGACTGGCGTATAGTCTCCACAGAGGAGGAGAGGGCCGCCAGATTGGCCGACACATGCAGGAAACCCCCGAACATGGCCGATCCCAATTGGGCCACGTCGGCACGGTGCTCTTCGTGATGACGTGCGTGCTCCTCCTGGGAAGCACGCACGGCATCACGAATCACAGCCGTGCGCATCGCGACCCCAATCAGGACCTTCTCCACACGGCCAGGGGTCCCCTCGTCCGCAGGTGGAGGGGAGTCAGATGACATGGACATCCCCTCTACCTGCGGACGGGCCTGGGACGGGGCATCCCTGCTGGTGCAAGGTGGTGCACCCACAGGTTCAGGGACAGCGACATGCACAGGCCCCTCCACGGTGACCTGTGCTGCCTCCTGCCCCTGCCCCTGGACTGCACCACTTGCACCAGCAGGGATGCCCCCACCAGGCCCCATGTGCGCCTCAGTGGCGGCCTCCTCCTCCTCTGTGGAAACCACCAACCTGGATGGCTCCTCGCCGTCTACCGCCATAGCAGGCCCCTGTGGGGGCTCACCCACCCCTTCCGCTGCAGCCGTGGGGGCATCCCCGCCGCCTTGCTCCACAGCGCCGTCTCCGCCCTCTCCTTCACTAGCCGCTGCGTAGAGGGAGACATAGAACACAAGCATCAGGGTACTGTACAATGGTCCCCTAGACAGGAAGCAATAGCAGATGAGTGCCACTGTCAAAGTACACTTCCATCATGTCACACCACAACACATGTGTCAGTCCAGGCAAAACATACAGTCATGGTGCGTGCCATGGACATTTCAATGCATGTCCAATGGACTCTCGAATCATACAATGTAATGGGACTCACATGCATCATGGGTCATGCCTATCACATGCACACACATCACCTCAGTCACATCCATCTGGCCCCGTACACCCCAATCACAGTGCATACAAGGATGACTAGGCTGCATCAGTGAATCTGTACATTGTCACAGACATGTGTCATGCATCCATGGCACTCACAAGTCACAGACACGCAGGTCAGGCACACAGACATGGATACCACATATGTATCTGGCATCAGCACCCATCCCTCGCCCCCACCCATGTCCAGGAACAGAGACTGCCATGCTCTCATGTGTGCAATCTGCACAGGGCTCCCCATGTCGCATTCAAACACATGCAACAACCGTGCGGTTCACACATTACAGGTCGCACATGCATTCCCATGATGTCCCTGCACACATACATGCATACATGGCCTATGTCACACATGCAGGCAAGTATCAGACAAACAGCACACTGCAACATGCCCTGTCTCACACAGCAATGCTTGGCCACTTACCGCTCAATTCCAGACGGGGCTCCCTCTCAAGGACCTGGGCGTGAAGCGCTGGGTGTGCGCGTTCCAGGACCCTCAACTGGATGGAACTCATGCGGCCCCGGCCCCCCTCCACGAGGCGCCGGGCCTTCATGAGTGTCCTGGACCTCAAGTCCTCCCAGCGCTTCTTGACCTTCTGGATGGTGCGGGTTGCCACCCCCTCCGCATTGATGGCAACCACACAGTCGGCCCAGATCCTCTCCCGTCCTTCCCTGTTGGCGTGGAACGATCCGAAGAGGGCATCATACTGCCCCAGGACTTGCTCCACCAGGACACCAACTTCGGTGGCAGTGAAGCTGGTGCCCCTCTGCCCCTCTGGCCGGGGGTTGCCACTGGGGTCAGATGTGGATGTGCCCGACATGGCAACCCCAGGGGCAGGAGTGGGTGGGCAACTGGGTCCTGGGGCTGGGCTGTGGAGCGATGTTATCCGAGTCAGGAGTCTTCTGTTCCAGCAGGGGTGGACACAGCAACTGGACACCTGCAGATGGCTGATGTGCAGGCACCAAATGGCAGGGCACGGTGGCAGCAGGCAGGCAGGCAGGCAGGCAGCAGCAGATGGCACGTGGGAGGCTGCTCGGGGCACTGGGGGGCAGTAATTCGGCCTTCTGGGCAGGAGCGTGGTCTTCTGTGTGTTTTCGCATGGCCAGCTTGATACGGAGTGATTTGGCACGTGAAAATCCTGCACGTCAGCGTGAAAATCGAGGAAAGGCCCTTAGCGCGTAAGCGCGTCAGCACGCGTACGCGATTTCATTGGACCAAAGGCCCTTACAGCGTAAGCGCGTCTGTGACGTTTTGCGCACGGGCGTTGCCCTGGCAGGGCTTGGTGATCCCGCGTGCCTTTATGTTCTGTACGTGCTTTTCGTGCGGTGCGTGTGTTTTCCATCCGTTGGGGTTCACACGCTATTACTTCACAGCGGGTGTTGGCTACGCGTTCTTCTAGACGCAAGGCAGACGGTGAGTGGTACCCCGCTCCCCCAGGCCCGATCGTGTGAGGAACTTCACGCGAACCCCTGAAATACACGTAGCCCGCTCCTCCAGGCCCGATCGCATGAAAAACTTCACGCGAACCCCTGTAATACACGTAGCCCGCTCCCCCAGGCCCGATCGCGTGAAAAAGTTCACGCTAACCCCTGAAATACACGTAGCCCGCTCCCCCAGGCCCGATCGCGTGAAAAACTTCACGCGAACCCCTGTAATACACGTAGCCCGCTCCCCAGGCCCGATCGCGTGAAAAACTTCACACGAACCCCTGAAATACACGTAGCCCGCTCCCCCAGGCCCGATCGCGTGAGAAAGTACACGCAAACCCCTGAAATACACGTAGCCCGCTCCCCCAGGCCCGATCGCGTGAGAAACTTCACGCGAACCCCTGAAATACACGTAGCCCGCTCCCCCAGGCTCGATCGCGTGAAAAACTTCACGCGAACCCCTGAAATACACGTAGCCCGCTCCCCCAGGCCCGATCGCATGAGACGCAAAACCCTGAAATACACGTAGCCCGCTTCCCCAGGCCAGATTGTGTGTGTGACTTCCCGCGAACCCCCGGAATACACGTACCCCGCTCAATCGCGTGTGTAACTTCCCGCGCAACCCCGAAATACACGTGCCCCGCTCACACACTTGCTGTATGTTGCCACTTTTGTAATGCGCAGGGACGCTACCGCCTGCCTTCGTGTGGCGGACGTGTATCGGCTTGTGCGTGTCTTTCGCTGTGCGTGGCTTTGCCCTATTCGATTCCATGAATACGTGTGGTTCGGGTGCGTGTGGGCGTTCCGTCTGCTTCCCTGCAGTACATCCCCAGTTACGCCCTTGTTTTCGCGAGTTGTTCCCCATTCCGCGCGTTACGCCCCGTGTTCCGTCCACTTTCTGGTGTATGCGCCAAGGTTGTGCGCTTTCACTGTGCGCGTCACACACGTCTTTTGGGATGTTGCAGTGACGTGTGCACCATGCACGGGTTTGGCGCACATCCCGAGGTAAACACGCGCAGGGACTTCCATGAATCGCACGCGTGCGCGTGCGCCTGTTTTTTTTCGCTTGCGCCTGCTTGCGCCTGCTTGCGCGAAGATTTTCGGCGCACGTTTGTTCCATGAATCGGCCCCTTTGTCTTCAAATTTGTTTCACTTAAACCTTTTTCACCTACTCTAGATTTATAACACTATTCGCCGAAATCCTGTAGACCGAATTTTAAGTTTTTATATTTTTATTTGGGGGTCCCCCAAAGCCCCTGTTTTCCACCCTTAAAAACACCCCAAACATTCCCAAAAATGTATTTATTTTTATTTGCGTGCCCCCCTACTCCATTTTGAAATTGTAATGTTTTACCCCATCCAAACATACATACATATATTTTAGATAAAAACAAATTCAGTTTCTCCCGTTGGAGACCAGTAAGACCATTTCAAAAACCCTCGACCACAGGAGACTTCAACTCAATCATGCTCTCACGTCCATGGCTGACCTAACCCCCCCATGACCCTCTTCCCCCCAGCAAGAGGATCGCCCGGACCAACCCCCTCACCTGAAACTCAAGTTCACCTCCTTGAACGTTAGGGGCCTGAACCCCCCCCCCCAAGAGGAAATCGATCCTACAGAGGCTACAAGACAACGGGTCGTCGATCGCTTTTCTGGAAGAGACGCACCTGATCCTGGCTGACTTCCACGCCGACGAAGCAAACTCTTCCCACTACACTTCCTCACCTCTAACGGCACTAAGAAGGGGGGCACCGCTATTTTATTCGCAAAAGACCTGAAGCCTCCGATCCTTGACTCACTACAGTGCCAGGAGGGTCGCTTTATTGCAGTCAAATGCTCCATCCATGGCCAGCTCTACACCCTCATCTCGGTGTATGCCCCAAACGAGTATCAGGAGAGCTTCTACCAGGACCTGGAGGTCTCTCTCCTCCCATTCATCGAGGGGCATGTCATCATGGGAGGAGACTTTAACGGGGCTCCGGACCCGCTCAAGGACAGATCTCACCCCCGTCTTCTAGAGATTTGAAGTTGGCCGCTGGCTTGCTCCACTTGTTTCGCACACTAAACATTGTGGACTCTTGGAGGGTTCTGTCCCCAGATGAACGGGACTTTACCTTCTATTCATATGTGCATCGTACCTTCTCCAGAATTGACCGAATCCTGACCTCCCCACAGATCCTGTCCTTCACTGATGATGTGATAATTGGCCCCCGGATCCTTTCAGACCATGCCCCAGTTACTCTGACCGTGCGGTCTCATGATCCAGACCCCCCTCCGCGCCGCCGGTGGTGCCTCTATGACCCTATCCTGGAAGACATGGCAGTGAGGGACTCAATCGCCAACTCCATTAGGAACTTTTTCGTTGAAAACCGGGACAAGGACACTTTCCCGGCTAACACCTGGAAAGCCATGAATGCGGTCCTCAGAGGCGAGCTGATTGCCCAGGGAGCTGCATACCACAAAAGGAAGAGGGAGTCGCGCGATGCTTTGGAAGCAGCAGTCCGAGAGGCTGAGGCTACACCTAAAAGGACGTGCCCCTAAATCCTACAGGATCCTGCAAATGGCCAGGAAACGGCTGGAAGCCCACTACGTTGAGGCTACGGCGAATCTGCTAACCAAGTCTAAGCAATGTTACAACGCTCACAACAACAAGGCCAACAAGCTCCTGGTTAGCAAACTGACAAAGGCGAACAGCAGAAATACTATCTTAGGCCTCCGTGATCCGCAAGGGGTGATCCACTACGCTGACCATGAGAAAATACGCTTAGCAACAGCCCACCACCTGGAAATAATGACGGCGGCCCCGAGAGATCCAATTAAGCAGCACTCATACATACAAGAGGCGACCCTACCACACCTGCCCCCGACAGCCAGGGAAGACCTGGAAGCCCCGATTACAATCGAGGAGGTGGAGGCGACCATTAAGAGCTTAAAACCCAGAGCCCCGGGCCCGGATGGATTTTCCACTCGCTTCTACAAAATCTTCCAGCCCCAACTAGCGGTCCCCCTGGCCCACCTCTTCAACTCATTCATGGCCACTGGCACGGTCACCCCAACGATGCAAGAATCTATTACAGTCCTTATCCCCAAGCCCGGGAAAGACCCTCACGATATTAGCTCATATAGACCCGTTGCGTTGCTGAATATGGACGCCAACATATACTCTAAAGTCTTGGCCACTCGTCTGGCACCTATCCTCCCTAATATTATAGACCCGGATCAAACAGGCTTTATAAACCACAGGTTCACGAAAGACAACATCCGCAGGGCCCTGGATCTCATTGAAATCGCCACTCGGGATTCCCAACAGCTAGCCCTATTGGCATTGGACGCAACTAAAGCGTTCGACAAGGTGGACTGGTCTTATCTGCGCCTCACTCTGGGGGCCTTTGGCTTCGGCCTGACCTTTCAGAAGATGATCCTGGTGAACTACCAGTCCCCCAGGATGAGGCTAAGAGTCAACGGCTGCTTGTCGGACCCAATCTCCCTCACGTGCGGAACGAGGCAGGGATGTCCTCTATCCCCTCTGCTTTTCGCTTTGGCCATGGAGCCGCTGGCTCAACGAGTCCGGAAGAACCCCTGAATCAGTGGCCTGAGCACCGGCGCTGCGCAACATAAAGTGGCCCTCTACGTGGATGATGTTTTGCTTACCATCACGAACATTGAGAGATCCATGAGTGAGGCCTTAACTGAAATCCACAACTTTGGGATGGTCTCGGGATTCGCGATTAACTATCAAAAGTCGGCGGCGCTGGGAGTGGGCATGACGCCAGCTGAATGAGAGGAACTGGTGAAGAGAGGTCGGTTTCAATGGAGCATCAAATCGATCCCCTACTTGGGGGGTCATATCCCCGCACGCCCAATGGAAGTCTACCGAGCTAACTTCCCGCCACTCTTCGAGGGACTAGAAAAGGATCTGACCCGCTGGCAACCCCAAGAGATCTGCCTCCTAGGCCAGATCACGGCATGCAAAATGAACTTACTTCCTTGCTTCCTCTATGCCTGTGCCGCCCTCCCGATCACCATTCCGCTTCCCCCCTTGCAGCGGCTCCAAAGGAAGATGGTGGACTTTATTTGGAAGGGGAAGAAACCGCGCATCCCGCGGAGAACAATGATGGCCAGCACGAGATTGGGAGGCCTGGGGGTCCCCGACCTCCGCAAATACCATATGGCGGCACAGCTGGCCCACCTCTAGGCATAGGGACTTGCTACGGGTCGACCGAAATGGGTGGAGATCGAACAATCCTGCCTTTCTCTTCCCCTTCGCTTCCTCCCGTTCTTACCCACAGCTTTACGCCGCAGCTGGCCGGGCACTCTCACAGCTACAAAACAAACAATTAGGGCCTGGGAGTGGGCTCGCAGACACCGGGGCATCCCAGGAGACTTGAGTGCGCTCTCCCCAATCTTCCTCAACCCAGCTTTCTCCCCCGCGGCCCGTCCCCAAAACGTCAGAAACTGGGTCGCAGGGGGCCGCGCCACTTTAGGGCAACTTTTTAAAAGGGACACCCCCCTAACCTTTGAACGCTGCAAGATGACTTTTCAGTTAGCGTAAACGGATAGGTACTCCTACGCTCAGCTCAGACATTGATGCTCTCACCCACAGACCCGAGTGGCGGCCACAAGACCCCTTACCTCACTGGCACTGACGGTGAGCGACCTACCGGCCCGGGGGAAAATATCGACCCTGTATAGGCTGCTACAGGAGGACCCCCTCTGGTCCAGGCCTTCCTACATGTCCCAACGGGAAACGGACCTCAGACACGCCATTGAGGACCGTACATGGGTGGACATTTGGACAAGAACGCGGACGTCTTCCCGCTGTATAACCAACAGGGAGTGTGCCCATAAACAACTCCTGCGCTGGTATTACCCCCCTCTACGCCTTCATCACTTCCAACCAGCACTAAACCCTCTCTGTTGGCGACTTTGCGGCCTCCCAGGATCCTACTTTCACATGTGGTGGACCTGCCCCCGGGTGCAGGAGTTTTGGTCTCTCTGTCTAGCCACCATTAAAGACGTCACCCAGGCGATCATTCCGCTCACCCCCGAACAGTTCCTTTTAGGGATTCCACTGTCAGGCTCACACCCGCGGTCGGGGAGAAGAGCGGCCCTGATATCCCAGTTCCTATTAGCGGCTAAGATCACGGTGGCCCGCACCTGGAAGTCCGCGGACGGACCCTTGATGGCTCTTTGCTGGGTCAAACTTTGGGATATTTTAATAGCCGAGAAAGTCACAGCAGCCAGGGCGGGACTGCTTCATCGTTTTCGAAATATCTGGGAGCCAGTGCTAGACTATGACTGGAATTATCCGGCCCTGACCCACAAACCGCCCCTGATCGCAAGGGCCCTTCACGCAATGGAGGACCCACCAGTGCCGCCGAGTCAATCTGACTAAGGCTGAGAACTATGCTTGCTGGGGAACGTACAGGGAGGGAGTTGGGGACTCTGGGTTACATGACCTGAGATACTACATGTAATGTTCTTGTATAATTTCTCCTGTGTGTCGATTGATAAATAAACAAATTTAAAAAAAATAAAAACAAATCAGTTAAAGATTTTTTTGATGAAAAAATCTTTCAATTAACATTTTTCAGTGAAAAAGCACTTGATAAAAAATCTTTAAGTGAATAGTCTGTATAGCAGCAACTCTGTATTTGTGCAAGTGCAATTTTCCTTGGTATTAGCACTAAGGTAAACATAGCCCTAGTACAAATAACCTATTCCTTTAAAGTGTGTGTTTTTTTTAACATCAGGGCAAAGTAGGCCTTAGCGCGAATATCTATTGAAATTAGCATTAGGGTAACGGTTTCCCTGTTGCAAAATGTCATTAAAAGAATTGACCATATTGCATAAACTTGGCAATGGTGCAAGTGCAATTAGCAGTAGGGCAAACATTGCTCTGCTGCAAAAACAATCTTGAAATGCATTTTTGCACCAAGAAAAATTGTTCATTGATGCTAAGAAAAGGGCAAACCCAGCACTAGTACAAAACTGCATTGAATGAATCGTCCTGATTTACGTTTTGTTCAGTGTGATGTTGCCATTAAAAACCCTTTGTTAAATTAGGCCCCATATGTTTGTTTCATTTGGGTATGGTTTACACTACTGCTAATTGCACCGACATACGGTTTCTGTAACGTGTCTGACATATTTTTGCACTACGAAAATATTTTCACTAGTTCTATACTATGCACAATTGCACTTGCACCTGTGCAAATATGTAATCCGGCACCATTTTAGCATAAATCAGAAATCTCAGGGGCAGCACTTTTTTTTCTCAACTTTATCACATGTATCGGCATTCACCACGTAATATCAGTGTTATCTAAATGGGCTATAGCTGCAGAGACATCTATATGGGGGTCAAATGGGGGTCATGCCATGGGGCTCTACCTTGGGGTGGCTCACATGGATGCCTGAGTCAAAGCAATCAGTGCCCATTTCTTACAAAACAAGCCAGGATGTGTCATGGAAGTTTGCCATGACAAAGGGTGCCGCTTGCTGATTGGCTGTTTGGTGTGGAGGGGCTCTAAGGGCGTCTCAACATCTATACGCCTGCTACGTGCTGCCTTGGCCGGGAGTGACAACATGGAAAGTGAGTGACTGGCATAACCTCGAGCAAGAGGTATATAGGAGACCGCCGTGCTGTTGATCCCTATAGAGCCATTTGGGAGAGGTCAAGACTCAGAACTGCAGATAGCAAGTGACCAAGCAGCAAACAGTGTGTTGGGGTAGGGGGCAGTTGGACTAGAGATGCCCCGCTAGCTGTCGAGGTGTTCCCATCATAAGGGCGTGACAGGTACTGATCCTGGGATTCCTCTGCCTGAAATTTATAATCAGAATTTACCACCTCATCCCGTGTTGCCATAAACATGCTGGGGTGGGGACTTGGACTATGGGTGCCCCTCAAACTGTTGGCTGTTCCCGGCTTGGGAATTCATGCACAGACCATTCAGTGGTGGTGATGTCATTGATGCTTTTCTATTGGCCATCATATTAATTCATAATACGCCACCTACATACTGTTTTAAGCTTGTGGTTTTAACAAGTGTATATTTAAAATTGTTTAATCAAATGAATTTGTATAGCAATATACTATACAAAGCTAGTCACTAAAGCAGGCTTTTTTTACTGGCAGCCACATCAGTGATTTATAGATTTATAGATTGCATGTGCACTTTTTGAAGATTGTGGTTTAATTACTACATATCAATTTGTTTAATTTAATCAATATGCCTTGTAGCATATTTTAGCCAACTTGTTCAGCAAAGTTATGTTGTATTGCACTGCATTTCAATGTGCATCCCCAGGCCACAAATTGGATGCGCTTGCAAATTCACAAAAATGAAAGACCCTCCTCTGCGCCTGTTTGGACTAGGCGAAGGGGAAAACCCAATGAGTGATAGGTTCATTCAGGGAGGTAATTTCATCAATATGCCTGGGGTGGCGGAAGTGACATCACACGACCTTGACCTCTATGACATCACAGGAAGCAATGTGACATGACTGTTCACCCCTTGACAAAATTGGAAGTGGCATCACATACCATTGTTCCTAAGTACACTACGACAAATATGGTTACAATATCACTGTAATGTGATGTACATTGCATAGAAGAATGGATCACCATATGTATCATTAATGTCAATGTGTATAGCCCCATATTACCAAATTACTGTGAATGCAAGCAAATGTCCAAGGTCAAATGAAAATGATGTGTTATCATTTAGCACTAAGAACAAATATACATACAAAATCAACCAACCTGTGTTGAAACTCATTTATCAACCTCAGAAGGATGAAAGGCTGAGTTGTCTTCGCCGGGATTCGAACCTGCAACCTGCAGATCACACACACATCACAGCAGCGAGCGCTCAACCCCCGGGGCAACCTTACCGACTAGAACTATCTTATCGGCTATAGTAAAATTAAATTACATGTCTAAATGTGCTCAAAGTCAGTCAGCTATTCACACTCTGTAGTGAGAATTAACAGCATGCCAGTTCATCTGCAGGTCTGATGCAAAGTTGGCAACATGTCAAGCCTGCGTGGATCTACTTTACAGGCTTCAGAGTTTGTGAAAATACATACCTTTGGGAGGGTTCAAAACTGGGTATAAAGAATTAAGCGCAGGGAAAGCAGAACACTCACACTGCATTCCTTACTCTAGGCACTTGTTACCTCATACATGCAAACAAACATCCTGAACTGCATGCCAGGAAAGTTAGACACTTCACAGCAAAGGATTAATTTTGGCACAATACATTTTTTTTTTTTTAATAACACGCTTAGTCCTTCAGTTGGGTTTCTAGGTGCAGATATGGGATTCAAATCTGTGCTGGTCTTGTTTCCAAGACCAACACGTTGCCCCTGTGCCATCCTACGTACAAAATGAAATCAAGGGCCACTTTACGTGCTATGGTCAAATATTTCTACACTGTACACAAGCTTTTAGGCACAAGGATTTTGTTAAGTGACTGAGGACACAGAGATTAAATGTCTTGTGATGTTCGTAACAGAGCTCCACAAAGCTCTTAATAACGCTGCCCCTACCTATTTTACAGCTAAGTTTCAGACAAAAATCGTCCACAGACTAACCAGAGCCGGCATTGCTAATGGTCTGACCATACCTAAACACAAGCATACCACTATTCTCTGTAAAGGCCGCTAATGCTGGAACTCTCTGCCTCAAGATTTGAGAGCTGACCAACCCTACCTACACTTCAGAAAAAAGGTGATAAAACACATCATCGATACAGACCCTTAGCCTCTGACCTGATAGATCATGCCCGTTGTCCCTGTTCACCTGCGTGCCTTAGTGATACACGGAGGCTCTGACTAAGCATGGCGCATTTCTGCACACTGCTCATGTTTATTCTTGTAACCACAAAGGCCACATTACCTCTGTATATATTTGCACATTCTGTATACTCTGTACTTATGTAATTTTTGTGTATATATTTGTATATTCAATGTATATTTGTAACTATGTAAGCTTTGTATCTTCATACTGCTGCGCCCTCTAACCTATGGGTCTGATGCGCATAACAAATGAATAAACAAACAACGGCAGAAAACAAAATGCTTAAAATGCAACTTGTGAAAAGCAAATACATAGTCCGAAATGCATGCTTATTCTACTCTAAATGCTTTATGGAGGTTTTTAACTTCATTGTGAATTTGAGGTGTTTAAGAACAGACTAAATCAGTGACCCCCTGAATGAAGTGTGTCTGATATAAACCTTTAATGAGTCTAGCAATTATTGTATAGAATTCAAGAAAGACAAATTATTTGCAATTCCTATACTTTCCAATTCATGGTTACTGCTCAGCGTTACCCTTATTGAACCCCCTGTTTTTTAAAAGATGCCTGAACGCGAAAGTCAGCAGCAACTCCGGAAACGAATACATACATGGCGCTGGACACAGCCCAGGAGCTTCAATTAGAATGGAAAAAAAGAAAAGGTTTTATTGTTTATATTTTTAGGGGTAGCAAGGGCGATCACAGGGATAGCAAGGGAGGAGAACTCAGGGCTCACTGTTGTGAACCCTGGAGACTCCAAGTGACGTCCCTAGGTTGATTTGTGAACTTGCCATGCCATTTATTTTAAGTGAGAGAGCAACAGTGTTGACTGCTGCTCTCCGACTTGAATGTCTACCGTTCAAACATTTCACAGTGGCAGGCCCTCTAGGACCATGTCTATTTGATATATGCTCGAATCACTTATGTGTGTCTCTGGAGCCTAGAGCCTACACTACAGTATTGTTGTGGGCTCACTCCCAACAGTAAAGTATTTACGGGGACTGGGCACCACTGCTCTGCCACTCCTGAAATGTGCTGAGAATAGGTGACCTGCACATTTATGAAATTATTTGGCATCTGCCCCAGTTTGTCCATTTACTACAGAAACACTCTTGTAGCATGTTCACCTTTTTGTGGTGATTATATTGACCACAGTTGAAATGTATATTGATACATTTGAGTGCCACGATTTTCAGAAGCTAACTCAATGCAATACACTTGCATGTATACATACATTTGTAATAGTGACAACAACTTTGCTACAAGACAATATACCTGCACAAGCTAACGCTAACAATAAAAGATAACATAGCCCAGGAGGATGCAGGTGTAGAGCTTGGTTCCTTCAAACGAGTGTCAGTAAAAACTAGCAGCTACCCCCATTAAAGGGTATGACATGTTAATCGGGAGAGGTGATTAGGTAGTGAAATACAAGACACAGGGAAAAAAAGTGTTTAGGCTGTTCGTCCTCTTTTGCCTGCAATCCAAATATCATGTATAAAAGAGGGCTCACAACAAAGGGCGTTGAGGCACAACATTCTGCAGAAAATGGAAGACAAGAAATGAACAGGACAGCAGGTACGGGTGTGTGTGCGCGCATCTGTGTATGTATGTTTATGTGGGTGGAGGGGCTTGCACTGTGTGTGTGTATATGGAGGATGGAGTGTTATTTGTATGTATATGTGGGGTTTGTGGAGTATGAGTCAAGGACGTGAGAGTGAAATGCTGGCTGGAGGGAAGCCCCCGATTTTAAGTAAATCCTGCCAATGCAGGAAAGATGGGGTGGGCCTGTTGAAGGCCAAAACAGGTCAGCCTAAAAGAACACCCGTTTTGGTGTGCAGCCTTCAACGGGCGGCATACAGACATAGAACGGTTGAGGCAATATGCTAGCTTTGCCAGCAAAGGTTTAAGTGATCCTGGGCAATTCAGAGTAAGATCACTGTATAATACTCTTCTGCATTTCAGGAGAAGGATTGCCTTCTCACATACTGGTGATACTGGTTAGCCCATTGCCTGACCATGCTTTTTATGTAGGTCATTTCAGTGAAGGGGTCATACAGAGAAGAGAGCCGACCAAATGCGACAGACCTCCGGCAAGAATATTTTCAGGTATGCCTATTTGGCACAAGAAATTGTGTTGCTTTTGTATACAATTTCAAAGCTACTTCTCCACATCATAAATACCAGTCTGCAAGTGAGTGTGTTGGGCATATGTAGAGCTTTAAAATGCAATGGAACAATCCAGATGAAATCTTTTAATCTCACATTAATTAATATTCTAGTATTTGTATATTTGTCTTGATGATATAGAACATGAAACCAGCATAATTTTCCTTTTGTATAACATGCTTTAAGTTTTGTTGTTAAAAAGAAATTATTTGATTTGAGTACTTTCCATGTCAGTTCGGTAAAATAGCTATTCTTTTAGTTTATGAAAGTAAACCATTAATTGCTTTTTTTCTGCAGAAAAAGACCTGGAAAACAATGTGTCAAGTGAGAAATTGCAGATTTCCTTCAAATCCGAGATCCACCTCTTAACCAACATGTGTGACCCTATGCTACTTATTTATTAATCGACTTATTTAATCATGTTGTGCGTAACCTGTTAACATTTTAATTTTCTAAAAATGGCAACACTGTCAGCCCCTAAGAGTGATTTAATTAAACAGTCTCACTCATAGTTTAATTAGCTGTAGTGTTATTCTATGTATAATAGTGCTGTTGATTGACTGCTCTTTTTTCTTCACTAACTAATTATTTTAATACCACTATACAAACATAGCTCTCTTGTAATTTCTGTCTATGTTAGCATGCATGCAACTTTCTTGTAGTTGCTAATGTACATCCACTACTAATTCTATGCAATGTTATGTTTACC
The DNA here is from genome assembly GCF_040938575.1 of Ambystoma mexicanum. NCBI lineage: Eukaryota > Metazoa > Chordata > Amphibia > Caudata > Ambystomatidae > Ambystoma > Ambystoma mexicanum. Next base: position 363,996,926 of record NC_090930.1, on the reverse strand, counting down.
TTTGTCTTTGTTCCCACATGTTTCCATGGTTCAGTATTTTACATTCTGTGAGCGTGCTAGTATGGGTTCCTGTATCTAGGACTAAACCCACATCATGGCTGCCTTTTTTAACATGTGTCATGTGCCCTCGTCATGGACTGCTGATGTTGCCCATGAAATGCCACTTGTATTTTGATTCGAGCAAGTCCAAAGAGGGTAGGGAGACTGGAAGGGAGTATGCATGCATATTTTTATTGTTGCAGGGCAGATTATCAGGTGGTGGGTTGTGATCGCATTGAGGGTGCGGCACAACCAGAGATTCGTGATCCCTTAATGTCTTGTATTCAAAAGGTCTTGGGGGGGGGTGAAGAGGGGGCAGGCAGGCTCAGAGGCGTCAGTGCCCCTGACACGACTCCATTATCTTGGCAATTTTCTAAAGGCAGATGAGGAAATCCCCATTGCAAGTCTGCATTCTCCCATTACTAAACTAAGATGCCTTGCAATGAGACACTGAGAATATTTGATAATTGTTTGCTTCTCACTTGCTATTTGAAATGCATGTTACCTTACTCCCTTTCTGGAAGGGGATGACAATGGGAAAAGGCCGTAACTGAAAATCACCACACCTCAGGGACAGGTAACATCCCTGCATACAATACCACCATCATTCCAGAGTCATTAATCCTGTCAGCATGGGCAGACATGCAGCGACAGGATTAATGCGTTCTAACAGGATTACAACTAACAGTGATGGAAACATCGGGTGCATCAATAGCAGGGTTCTGCAACCTTAGGATTTCCAAATTCTTTTTGGACTACAACTCACATCATCCGCATCCAGAATGTTAAACAGGAAGGTATCATGGGAATTGTACTCCACAGCATCTGGAGACGTAAAGGTTCCAGACCCCTGCTCTATCGAATGGATGGGTGGGTGCCCTTCTGCTGCAACTACTCTTAACGTTCTTCTGCGCTTCCACAAAGTGGAAGATTTTGCATTTGTGGCGCAGATCGAGCATCTACAGGTGTGAATTTGTCTAAAATGCTGCAGTATTTTATGTGTAGTTAATACGTAAAACAAGTACACATGTTTCTCATTATACAATTTCAAAGTAAATGAATCATTTCAAGTCTATATTTTTGCTATTTTCTGCTCTTTGCCTATTTTCTATGGTGTGGTTGTGGGTTTTCTTGGAGATTTCATGTTATCTATGATTGTATATTTTGCCACAGCGACCAGGATGATCCATGGAGAAATAGATGCTTGTGTACTAGCAGTGACTGATGGGAAATGAAATCCTCCTCATTCCATGAACTTCATTTGCTTTATCCAGCACTAATTACCCAGCTTCTAGCTTCATTATGCATGTAAGATTGACATTTCAAAATCATTTTTAAAAGGGTGCTGAGCTAAGCATACGGCTTTACTGTCTGAGATAGAGTTCCTCGCAAAAACAATGCAAATTATGTTGTTGTTTTCCAAACGAAAGTACATTTGGGATTATTGTTCCTATAGATTTGTTTGTCCTCGTGTATTTAGATAACGAGTCCAGCTGGTGCTTTATTACTTGAGGAGCTCTGCTTATTGTAGTCAGAGCATGTGCTTCAACGAGGACATTACCAAAACAAGCTCTTATCTTCACGACCTTCTTAGCAGAATTAAACAATAATTACGGTACTTTAGAAAAATGTGTTGAATGATCACTGAAATTGGTGTAAACATGTTCTCCGTCGCAAAATAATAAGTGTTATTCCGACACTATAAAGAGTACCAACGCATACATTGACAGTGTTTAATGTGATTTGTACCCACAACAGCACTGCATTGCAAATTACACTGAAACTAGCTGTTGCCGGTATATCATGCACCGATCCATCGTTCGCGATCTCAGTCTCGCTGGGCTATTTTTCTGGATCTGTCTCTTTGCCTAACTCGCTGTCTCTCTCGGGCTTAATGCCCCGATTCATGGAAAGGGAAGCAGAAATGGTGCAAGGGCCGTGCACCGAGAATGAACCTGCGCGAGCTGTGCTGCAGAAAAAACATTGCGCGGTACGCATATTCATGGATTTCAAGAGGAATTACAAGCCTTCACGCAAGTAACAACAAGCTGCGCGAGGAACACCACCAAAATGTCCCAACACGCCCACATACAAAAAAAAGCAAGTTAAAGGACTAATATGGCGCAAGCCTCTGCGCCATCCCTGGCCGAGCATCCAGAACCCCAGAGAAAACATGTGACAAAACATCGCAATCCCAAGCCATACCCCAACAAAATCACTTGACAAATCCTCGCACTCTCAGGCCGCACCCCAGCGAAAACACATGACCTCCAGACTGGACACCACCTCCAGTCCCCTCACCTGGACACCCCCGCGGGCAGCCCCCTCCATAAGGGACCCCTCCACAGGCATCCGGTTCCAGACTGGACACCACTCCCAAGCCCCCCTCACCTCTGACACACACTGCAGGCAGCCCCCTGTAGAAGGGACTCCCCACAGGCAGCCCCCTCCAGAAGGGACTCCCCTGCAGGCTGTCCCCTCCAAAAGTGACACCCCCCACAGGCAGCCCCCTCCATAAGGGACCCCTCCACAGGCATCCCTATCCAGACTGGACACCACCCCCAAACCCCCCCCCCCTCACCTGTGACACCCCCCACAGGCAGCCTCCTCCATAAGGGATGGCCCCCGCAGTCAGCCCCCTCCAGATGGGACACTCCGCACAGGCATCCACCTCCAGACTGGACACCACTCCCCAGCAGTCCTCACCTGTGGCACCCCCCACAGGCAACCCCCTCCAGATGGGACACCACCCCGCAGCCCCCACCACATGTGACACCACCCACAGGCAGCACCCTATAGAAGGGACAACCCCCACAGGCACCCCCCCCAGACTGGATGCCACCCCCCAGCCCCCGCACCTGTGACACCCCCGCAAGCAGCCCTCTCCAGAAGGGATAGCCCCCACAGACAGCTGCCTCCAGAAGGGACACCCTCGACAGGCATCCCTCACCAGACTGGACTGCACCCCCAGCCCTCCTCACCTGTGACACCCTCTGCAGACAGCCACCTCCAGAAGGGACACCCCCCACAGGCATCCCCCCTGTAAACTGGACTTTCCCCCCTAGCCCTCCTCACATGGACACTCCCCGCAGGCAGCCCCCTCCTGAAGGAACACCCCACACAGGCAGCCCCCTGTAGAAGGGACAGCCCCCACAGGCATACCACTGCAAATGGGACATCCCCCACAGGCCTCCCCTCCAGACTACACTAGACACCACCTCCAGCCCCCTCACCTTTGACAGCCCCCGCAGACAGTACCTGACAGTGTGACACATCACCACTGCAATGATTGTCTGTTGCTCACCTGAACGTCCGTGGTGTGACCACACCATGAATTGCAACATGAACATGTATCCTGCAAATCCAAACTGCTATCATGGGAGGTCCATCCATGAGTGGAGCATCTGCTCACACACCCTTCCATGATATGATATGTTGTTTATAACGGGCTTAATAGCCAGAGGTTTCTAAGCGCAGACCCGGGGATCGAACATGTGTTGCTCTGTGTCGTCTTGCTTCCAAGGCGAGCATGTTGCCACTGAGCTATCCTCCCGAGACCCCCCCAGCATACACATGTAACAAGTGAATGGAAAAACATGTGCGTGTTGCCCATGACACATTGCCATGGAACTAAAGCACAGTAACAGAATGTGTGCCCACAACAGAAGCAAACATACTAAAACTTGTTGCATGATCCACAAACAATGGCCCGGCGTGTCACAGCCAGAGCCTTAGTGAGCTGGGTGGCGAAATACCTATTTAGGAAACTATCACATGACCGGTCCATGCATGGGTGATGGTAGGGCAGTCAGAGAGAGCATTATTCACAGAGACTGGATTACAGAGGTAGAGGTTGACCAACACCTGAGAGAAGGCATTGTGTTATTGCACATACTGGTGGAGGTGTAAGCACAGCAATAACAAAGCAATGTGATATGATGGTGACCATGGAACACTCCCACAGTGAGCCCACCTCCCTCCACCCCAACCACAGTTTTTCCAAACACAGAGTTATGTAGCACAGGTCATTGCAAATTGCAAATGTAAGGAATTTGTGTGGACACGTGAAATCCAAGGAAAGACCCTCAGTGTGTAACTTACTTGACACGTGCTGCACGCTGGTACGCGTAGAAGCAACTCCAACCGTACATGTGAAGTGGAGTAGACAGATGAGTGGAATACTGCTATTTTTCAGTTGCATGCAATTCTTTCACTTCTGGCACCATGCAAACTTCTTATTTTGGTGGAGGATTTGCCTCTGTGCATACGCGTGTCTACTTTTGTTTTTTCAGAGGTTTATGGTGAGTCACTTATGCAATTTTCCTACTCTGGGTGCCCCTGTATATCACGTACCTCTATTTGTACCTTAACTGGAGCTTTCTGGGGTTCGCACATGCATTGTTTGTGTTGATGGGTGTTTCCCCATTTTGTGGGTACCTGTGCGTTACGCATCTCATATTGTTGTCACCTGAGGTACATTTGAGTTTTGTTGGACCACAGAAGTATGTTTTCCATCACACACTCTGACCACTAACTCTAATTGCCCAGGACAATTGCTTGGTGTGCTTTCCATTGTTCACTTACAATGCTTTGCATTGTTCACTTACACCTGGAACATGAGTGGAAAGGCCCCAAGAGGGAAAGGTGACAGAGGTGGCTGGGGTTGGGTCAGAGACGTGCAGCTGAAGCTGCTGTCTCATGCCAAAGAGTCCTGGGACGTGCAGTGAAAGCTGCTATCACAACCCCAAGGGTCCCGGGACATGCAGTGGAAGCGGCTGTCCCAGCCCTAGGGTCCGGGACGTGCAGTGGAAGCTGCTGTCCCAGCCCCAAAGCGTAAGACACATGTAGCTAAAGCAGCTGGCCCAGCCCCAGTGGTTGATGCCATGCCCCAAGCCATTAGTGGTCTGGCATGTGGGGCCCAGAGTGGTCCGAGCCACACAGAGTCAAAGCCTATACCATGTGCCTCGAAGAGAAAGCCTGCATAGCAGGAACAGGCTCAACCCGTGCACGGCACAGGTTACTGGCATGTTGAGGAAGAGGAACTTTGATGATGAAGAACTCCAGATCCTCATGGACTACGTGACAGAGCCCCACCATTTTGTTATTGATTACTGGGAGCATATTGTCTGTGGCCTGTTTCCATTTGGGACAGTGTACTTTGTGACACTTGTGTCATGCATTGTGCATTCCTTTGTTTGCTTTCACATTGCATGACATGCCATGGTGTGTTGGGTAGCGGAGATGGGGAGGGGTTGGGTGACATGGCACTGTTTTCATGTTATATTTCGCAAGGGGGTAGTCATTCATGCAGCATAAATGTGTGTCTTTTTGTGACACAGCATTGGTTGTCTTTGGGCAGGTAGGGATGCACACAATGTAACTCTTCCAGGTGACCAATCTTAGGCTGGTATGGTTGTGACAGTTGACTGTCCCTTATGTCATCATCATTGATTGTCAGCTGGTATGTACCAGGGCTGTGTGCACTCCACAGGGGTGTGATTTTGGGTGAAGTAATTAGCCACCAGCTGCATACGGGCTGCCTCACCACGTGCCCTTTCCCCTACCATGTGCAGCAGCCGTGCATGTGGTTGGGGAAGTGGAGGCACCACCATGTCCACCGGCAGGCCCCGGCGGGTTGCAACGTTGTGCAGGACACATGCTGCCACTATGATCCTGCACACTACTGGGGCACATATAGCAGATGACCACAAGAGCGGTTAAGGGAGCGAAAGTGTGACTTGAGCACTCCGAATGTGCGCTCCACTATGCCCTGGGTTGCAATATGGGCTGTGTTGTATCTTACCTCGGGGCATTTCTACTCACCAAGCAGCCATGTATCACCATGCTGCCCAGCTTCTAGGTCCCGGTTTAGGGTTGACATTCTGTAAATTAAACTGTCATGGGTGGACCCTGGATAGTTAGCATTTACTGAGGTGATGATTCCTTTGGCATCACATACTACCTGCACGTTGATGGAATGCCTGTGCTTGCAGTTTCTATAGATGTGCTCAGTTGTCCTGGGAAGACGTAGAGCCACATGGGTGCAATCAATGGCACCTAGCACTTTGGGGAAGTGTGCCACCCCGTAAAAATCCTGGATGGCAGCCTGCCTTTCTGCAGGTGTTCTGGGCAGGTATATGTGCCTGCGGACTGATGGGTGATGGCCAACACCTGGTGTGGGCAGGGTGACTGCGTGGCCTGTGACACCCCCGCCCCCCACTATGGCACTTGTCCACTGAAATGAACCAGTGGCCAAGAAGTGCAGTACATTGAGCACCTTTTCCAAGGGGCTCAGTGCTTGGGAGCACAAGGTGGGTGATGTGAGGTCATCCTCCCACTCCCTACCAGGTCGAGTATACTGTGAGGTGTACCTCCCATACACCTGGTCATCAGGCATCCCAAAAAGGCTGGTCCTGGGTGTAAAAATTCTGGCCCTGACTATCCTCCTCCTCCTGCGGTGTCCCACGACCACTGCTACGAGGAACGGTATATTCATCTTAGCGTCTGAGCTTGTTTGTTGTTTGCGCACACTTTTATGCTGCGAGGGTCCGCGTACGCCTGCTTCCTGCTGGCGTACGTGTTTCCGGATTAGCGTGTCTTTTTTGGCGCACGCATTTCCCCTGTTCAATTCCATGAATACGTGTTGTAGGCGCTGATGTGGGCGTTCCGCGCATTTGCCTCCGGTACTTCCCCCGTAACGCCTACATTTTCACATGTTGTTCCCCATTCCGTGTGTTACGCCCCGTGTTACGCCTACTTTTGTCGTGTGCGCCGCGCTATGTGCGCTTTCACTGTGCACGTAGCACATGCATTTGATGATGTGTGTGCCCGCTTGCACCACGCACGATTTTTAGCGCACATCCCAGTATTTACACGCGCATGGACTTCCATGAATCGATGTGCGCGGCTTTCGCACGCTTGCACTGCGATTTTCGCACTTGCGCTGCGATTCGCACGCTTTCGGACGCTTGCGCGGAAATTGTCGGCGCACATTAATTCCATGAATCGGCCTGTTTGTGTACTTACTATTTGGTAAGAGGTTGTTTTGGAATGAGAGCCTGGTGTATGTGAGTCTTCTTCCAACCACTCAAGTGTGTTTGCCATTTGTGTTAAAATAAAATAAAATTGTGTTTTGATTATAAGAAATGTTTAAATAATGAATGGTAATAGTAGTGAAATGAATACAGTGCACTGGTAAAGATCTATGAAATTCAGTGAAAAAACCTTGTTAAAGGGACTTTATGCTTAAATTGCACTTTGTCAAAGAGAAGATATGGTTAGAAGTAAAACCAACAAAAAAAAGAAATTCACCAGTTATGGTAAGCTAAGCAACCATTACTCGCACCACCACCATGCACTGCTAAAACAACCAACTTTCAAAGTTTAAAAATAGAATTTAAAAAATCATATAGGCTTCATCTGCTTTATATTTATACTTAAAGCAGTAAGACTCTATAAGAACATCTAACCTTTTCATTAGCAATAGATTGTATACTATTGAATAGTGTAGACAATTTGCATAGCAAAGAAAAGGTGATAGTAATCCATTTATGTCCCAACCCCTTTTCTCTGACATACAAAGGGCCTCATCACGAGTTGGGCGGTAACGCTGGCGCAAAAAGCACTGGCGTTATTAACCCTACCGTAAAACCCACCGGTGCTATTAGCGCCGGATTACAGGTTTGGCAGAACGGGTATTGCCCATTCCCCATTGAGCCCATTCAGGAATTCCCCATTCCCCATTGGGCTCAATGGGGAAATTTCGTGCCTTTACCACCGGCGGATTTCCCGCTGGTGGAAAAAGCACCAAAAATTGGCAAAATCTCAGCAGATTTCCCCCCAGCTCAGCGCTGATGGGAAATCAGCCGAAGCCGTGATTTGGCAGACCCTTCAATCCGGCGGTAACAGCACCACCGTCGGATTTAAGGGCTACCGCCAAACCCGTGATGAGGCCCGAAGTGTAATAGGCATAGGACGTGTTTAGCCATTATTTCTGGCTTTCACACTTTCCACTCATATTACACTACTGTCGGGGGGAAATTCTGCCGCGGTCGGCCGGACCGTCCGCAGACCTCCGGGCAGGGAGGCCCCAACTCCTCCCGTATATCCCAAAAGAGATAGAGTATGAGACACATGCAAGAAGCAAGGTGACTCTGCTGTTTATTAGACAAAACGGCAGGGATGAGTCAAGGAGCGTACGCGTCCGTCCTGACACACACACAATCGTGGGGCTCGCAGGCCCTTTTTACCTTAGTATGACGCGCTACTTGCGTCACTTGGAAAGTTTAGCAAAAAACCTATCTCCACTCTGGATTGGTTACTCGAGTGGTAGGGTTAGTATAGCGCACATATAGAGAACGGTGTTAGTGGCTGAGGGTTAGTCAGGTGGTATACCTGGGCTGTCCCTTCAATTTGATACATGAAAATTGTTACATGAAGACCTCTGAGGATTGGTCAATGTGAATGGCGTCAGTGATAAGAACCCCATGTTCTAATTGGTCCGCTCGCGAGCCTCCCAGTCTGGGACTATCGCTGTTCCCAGCTCGCGGTGCACCTGTCATTTGCAACAATGTTTTAATATGGGTAGGTGTAAACAATTTGAGGATTTATTCATATGTTGGGAGGTCGAATACTCCCACTGCTGCAGATGTCCAATGAGTCTTTTAATTGTATCTGCCTGTGTCTTGAAACGTGAGATTCAGGCGTCTCCTTCCTCCTGGGCTTGGCATCTTGTCAGGTTTGACTTTGTCACGTTAGGTGGGACCGTGTTTGAGGCAAAATTCAACACAATTAATATTGTTTTTCCTACTGTGTGCCTGGTTTATCTTGCAGGTGCGACCTTGGCGTTGGCTTGCAGCGTGCGAGATTGCAACATCGTGCCCTTGGCGGTGTGCTTTCGCCGGGCTCATTTTGCAGGGTCAGCAACCCAGTTCTTGCTCATTCAATGTTCATGGAAGCTTTTGCCTGCGGCCTACTTGGGCCTGGTGCATAGGTGGAACCGTTTGATGCAGGGCGCTTTAGGTTACGGTATCATATTGCTTTATCCTCAGTATCGTGTCCCCGTTATATTCTTCATTATGGTACATGGCTCTTAGAAGAAGCGTGAGCAAGCCTTTTTATATAAGTTCATGATGCGTCTTGCGTTTCTGCATTTTGAGAGCCTATGTGGAAAATAATAAAGATGTACGTCCGTGAGTATGTCTGTTGCCTACGTCATAGCACTGAGTATATTCTTCGTGTAGATTGGTGCGGGAGTGTCCGGTGTGTATATTTGCACAGGTGTGCTGACCGTTGCCTAGGTCGTCATGGCATCTCTAACGACATGTAGGTTTAGTCGAGTTGGTCCGTGCCGCAGGTGTCGGCATGGACAGGGCGGGCTGCTGGGCAGGTAGATGGGCACATCCGGATGTTCCTGTACCAGGGTATTTGGTCGTCCGGTAGATAGGCAAACTCCTCTCGTGGCGGGTGTCTGGGCCGTGATCCTCTAGGCCAAGCGCGAGAGGGGAAGGGCGGGAGCCTGTTTTTCCATTCTCCCACTTCACTACCATCACAAATCAGTCACCCTCCTCTTCCACAGCTATTTATTCTTTGGACATTTTTATTGTAGGCAGATTTTTGGAGAATTAAAGGGTGGCGGGGCTATAAACTCAGTTTACCTTTGTTCGTTCTGCAATATTGGGTCTTAAAATAACTTTTTTATGATCTGTTAACAAATGTACTGTACTTATTTGTTTTAATAACTTTTGCAAAAACGGCTTGAATTTTTTTGTCTTTTTGTTTTTTATGTACTAACAGATACTTTACAACATATTTCACATGTTCTCTTTTCAATGTTTTCACAAAAAACGGTTTCAAGGCATTCTGAATGATTGAAAGTAAAATCCAATTGCCAACATCTGTTAAATGTACTTCATCTCTACTAAAAATGTGTACGCCATCAAACTTTACATTCACATTGTGGAAATATGCCATTCCTACAGTCTGTAAAAAAGCACATGGAGCTTTATTCACATTCCACCTGGCTTTTTGAAATTTAGGGACAAACCAATTTTGAACTTTTCCTCATTTACCTTTGAGTTATTTGTGAAAAAGTAATCTTCAAAGCTGTAAAAAAGTTCAATTACTCTTTTAAACATGTCTTTCATGGCAAACTGCAATGATACTCCAGTCACAGACGAGGAACTGATGTCCCCAAAATGGATTATAATAATGTTAGGATGTTTAAACTGAACCATATTCTCAAACAATGGTACCAATGCCACCCTGTTGAATCTGCAAACTCCCTACCAGCAGACTTCCACTTCTTCTAAGTTAAGATTAGCAGAGATTCTACAATGCTTGGTGAAAACTGTCAACCAGTGCATCCATGAATCTCCCAGAATCAACACACTCTGCTTCTTCATAGCCAAACCCATCTTTCCACCACTTCACACAAGGAAGAAAACACTTGCTACCCTGTGCTCCTGAACTCCTCCTCCACAACCACAAAACATCATTGGATAATTCCCCAACATCTGTGGATGTGTGTGACTGTCCACGGTCTCGGCAGTCATTCCATGCAGGGCATCTTTAAAAGACCCAGTTGCCACTTGCAAGTCTACGGACTATCAAAAATAGTAAAGGATGTCCTCTCTACTGGTGTGCCAGATTAAGAATGAGTACGAGAAATGGGTGGGTCCCTTTGGAGGAAATATCTGCAAGGGCAACGGTATTCAAGGACAAAGTTTGAAATTGAAAGTCCCTATTTAGGCCGAAAATTGAATTTGATCACGGACAGTCAAATGATGATGTCTAGGAACATTGGCGGGCAATTCATGATATCTGCAAATTTATACGTGACCTGTGATGTATTGCATACATGGTGTGGCATTCACACTCGGACAATGTGTTAGGCAGAACTGCATGCAGTACCCTCTGGGACCACCACATACAATTAGGACTAGAGGCGTAAGCAAAAACCAACCTTTGGTATAAGTCTGTACTAAACAGTTTGTGGTAGCGAGCTGAGCAGCCAGGCTTATCTCAAGAGGGAATGTGAGCCGAACAAGAGGTTACACAGAGGTTTTACAATCAAAGTGGTTCAAGTAGACACTCAGACTCAAGGTTTCTTGGTAAAACACTTATTAATTTATTACACAATCATTTCGAAAATCTTCATTAGAAGGAGGCAATTTAATATTATACGCAAACACACTTCAATATCAAACCAATACGTTTCTGAACAAATTAGGCTTCCCTGAAATAGGAGCAAAATGGCATTTCAGTTACTTTCAATGGGAGTGAAAAGGCACAAGTTAGCAGAGTAGATCACAAATACTTTCTTAGGCAGTGCAAATAGTTTTAGTTCACTGGAGGGCTTGAATCAGTTCAAGAGGCATTGGACAAAGTCAATGGACTAGTGTCTTGGATAGGAAAGAGCAGTTCTTGAAGTAAACGGTAAAGTTTTTGCCAAAGTTCTCAGAAGTAGTTTGTACGAAAAAGAATCATATGTTGGGTCACAAGCTGATTAGGCCTGCAAGTTGGAAAGTTTCACAAACTTTCACTGCGAGAAAGGCGTTCTCTCAATCGAGTTGGCACAGTACCTTAATATGAAGCAAAAGATGCAGCTGAAGACGTTAGTTCCTGGCAGTTCCTGCAGATCTCACTGTTCCTGAGCCTCAGTCATGGGGACAAGAGGGTGCATGGGAAAACACGGACAAAATGGAGTTACTTCAGTTCGAGTAGCTGTTCATCAAGCACAAAGGCTGGTGTCCTTCCATCTGGTTAATCCTAACCAGCTCCGAGAATGGTATCCAGGTGGCTTACGAGTTGATTGGTCCCACCAACTCAAAGGAAGAAGTTGTCCTTGAAGGGGCTTTTCTGTCGAGATGAACTTGGCTATTTGGACCTGCAGCAGGGCTTCACCGGTCAGGTCCAGGAGTTGCAGCAGCCGTCCTCTTCCAGTTTGTCTTCGGTTCTTTCGTTCCAGTGGTCGACTCTGCTTTCCAGTCCAGGAGACTCGACTTTTAAACAGTGACACACATAAAAAAGATGATGCCTATGGAGTTGTCTAAAACTCCATAACAAAAAGAAATAACCACAGAAAACAAACAGAGTTAAAAAGTTCAAAGCCCCAAAGTTTAGCAAAAGAGCTGGAGGGCTCTAAGGTAAAGGGATTTAGCACATTTATGAGAATTCTCCATAACACAATGACATTGGTGGACAAATTAAAAAGTCAGTAGTTCACTTTAAAGTCTTTGCTAAATTCATCTAATTTTGAAGACCAGTTCATGATTTGAGTTTGTACAGTTAGGGATTGGGATTGTCTTTCTGGTTGTTGAGATTCTCCATGATTACTGTGCGTTGTGTTTTCTTCATCTACATTATGCACTATAAGGAAATAAGAAAATACATTTCAATAAGCTCTGTATAAGTTACATTATTTGATTGCATTGAAAGATATATTCTTTACTATTAGAGATTTCTTCATCACACATTTCTTCTTTGGGAAAGTACTCTTCTATCCACTCAAGTGTGTTTGCCATTTCTGTCAAAAAAAAAAAAATGGTGATATTTGTTTATGCGAAATGTTTATATAATGAATGGGAATAATAGAGACATAAATAAAGTGTACTTACTGTCTGGTAATTGATTATTTTGCAAGGTGCTGTTGCTGTATCTCAGTGCATATGAAGAGTTGTGCTAAACTGGTAGTATGAGGTGTACAGTTATGCGTTGTGTTTCGAACATTCTATGATATTGTGTGCTGAATGAAAAATGAATGTTACATTTGTAAATGTTCAACTGTATAAAGATGTATACTTGGATATAGTAAATATTAATAAAGTTGGTTTATGTATATGTTTTTGTTATTAGAAGAATACAAAAAGTTCTGTTGTGCCCTGTTCCTCTGGGTTTTGTCGATGCTACCTGCTCTCCACGGATTTGTGTACTGTCTGCGGACTGTAGAGCTGCTACATTGGAGGTGAGTCTGATGTGTAGGTGTAATAATTAAAAGTAGGTATAAGGAACTTGTAGGAATGTAAAGTGCACTGGTAAAAACCTATGCAATTCAGTGAAAAACATGCTGTTGAATTAAAATTATGGTTAAGTTGCACTAATAAAAACCTAAGAAATGTACCAGTTATGGTAAACTGTGCCACCACCGTGCACTGCTAAGACTACTTAGTGATCCAGTCGAAGACCACCCACTCAAGGACAGTTGAATAATGGGCAAGAGAAACTGGGTGATAGTTTACTGTGATGGTTGGGTCTGGAGAGGGTCACTATACGGGGTAGGGGAAGACATGGGGACAGAAGACAGGTTGGGGAGGGAATGAGAGGAGGGTTGTTAGAGTGTCAAGAATTTGAAAGATTGTAGGGAAAAGTAAGGAAAAAGTAATTTACAGAAAGAGAGGAATAGATGGATGTTGGCTTGGGAGGAGTGAGCAAAGATTAGAAATTAGATGATGGTTTGAGGGAGTGGTACAAAGGGAGTGGACTGGATTTTTGAAGTAGGAGGATTTGACAGAGGACAGCACAGAGATCAGGACAGCAAGGGACATATTGTCGGTTTGTAGACGGGCAGGTGTCCATAATTTGCGCCTTTGTTGTAGGTCATGGTTTTGAGAGTCTAAATATCAGATTTGATCACACATGTTTCACACAGAGAAAGTGTGAAATGTCAATTGATCAATATAGGAAGTGAAAGGAGGCAGCAGCAGAAAGGGTAAGTGAGGACTTGGGAGTGGTGTGTCAATGGGGGGGTAAATTAAGCATGGGGAGGAGGAGGGAGAAAGGCGAGTGGTGTGGAGATCAGGGGGTGTCACCAGGGAAATGACAGAGGGGTGCTGCAACGAGGGAAAGGAGTTCTGGTGGTGCCCCCAAGAAAGTAAGGAGTGGGCAGCATTGGTGGGTAGTGGGGCTGGGAGAAACGGAGAAAGAGACATCCTTTTCAAAATGTTCACTGCACGAAAGTGGTTAGTGGGTGTTAGTATCATTACAGAAAAAGGAACATACGCTCATTTGTCACATCTTCTTTATTCTATGCAATTGCCACGTATTCTGACCATGAAGAATGTCAAATATAACAATTTGGATTCTGTAGACTCTCAGCGCTTACCAGATGTCTCAAATTGTATACCTTGCACACAAGAGGCTTGATCATTGTGAGCGAGCCTGTTGCACTGTTTGTCATTGTATAGCAGCATTTTGATACGCTTTGGGCACCTGCATTTTTACTGGTCATTAGTGTCTCTATTGTCCTGGGCTAGAGGCTCCTGTTTGTGTGTGTGTGTGTGTGTGTGTGTGTGTGTGTTCAATTATTCTGAGCACTCCTTAAAGGGCCATCTTTAAGTATCGTATGAAAACGTGAATAGTCCTTTTCAACCATGTTAACCACGATAAAGTATTGTAATGGCTACAATGTAGATGTAATCACAGAGGAGCTTGAAGACACACAAATGGCAAGGGAAATCAAATGTGCTATAAATGAGAAAAAATGCAAGTGCATCAGTTTTTGAATAGATGCTGATGCATTGCGGTCAAATTCGCAATATAGTCAATGTTCCATTGATTTGGCGAAATCTTTAATGTGCACGTCTCTGTGTGTGCTTCCAAGAATAAGCATGTTGAGTAAGAATACATAAAAGCCTTTATGGAAAGTTTCCTCCGCACTAATGCTGCTCGTGGAAACCTTTACTTGCTTTGTGGATCTGTCTTAGACTTTTAGATATCTTCCCCCAGAGCATTTGACAATATATAGAGCTTGAATCGACAATTGATTAAGCAACTGCGTGCCATGTGTATTTCAGGAAGACTGTTATCATCATTACGCTAGCAAAAGGGCTCGGGGGGCAAGTATTCGTTTGAATGAAATAAAAGACCAAAAGAACATTTGATTCATATGGGTAAACCTGGAATCAGAAATGTGCAATGGGGCAGATATGGGCAGCAACGCAGATACAAAGTAGATAATCATAAACTGGTTAATGACAGATATGTCCCACCTGGGAAAGAAAGCTTACTAGCCTTGTCCAGAAATAAAACATGCTCCATGGAGTTTCCCTTGAGCATGCTACATTCATATTCCTGCACTTAATTGAATCCGTAATGTAAGGTATTGCTGTACCAATCTGTGAAATCTGCTGCTGGAATGCAAGAATGTGGATGTGCAACTGCACCAAAATGATAGAGGCACAATCAGGAGCACACATAGCGGTAATCCAAAATCGTCCTCCGAGGTTCTCAGACAAGCCAGCTAAGCCACATCGATCCACCCAACTTCCGTAGCAAAGCTGCACATACTGTGCGGTCAACATTTATACAATTATACAACATGCACATTTATGAGGTATCTGACTAATATATGACACATAGTTCCTCTTGAAAATGATCAGATCACTTTGTTCCACATTACAGAGACAATAATGCAGAAGAAAAGTGGGTAACGAATTTCTTTCTTGATTGTGAGAGAAAACAAATCAACCCTTGTATGCGTTCCACGTCTGAGAAAACGTGCACTCAGGATCTCTGGGTAGATATTTCACTTGTTTTAGAATCCTACTTCTCAGATAAAGGAACATAGTTTGCATAACTAAAGGGAACCTTCTGGGACCTCATTTTGCTCCAGCTCAAGGGGGTAATTCATGGAATCAAGCGCAGAAGTGGCGCACGCGGCTGGCGCACAGAGTGCGCGTGCGGCATCTTGTGCCAGAAATTTTGGCACACATTTGTTCCATGAAAAGGCCTGTAAATGTCACATTGTGTACGTGAGGCTGAATCAGGGTGGGATGTTATCACGTAACATCCACACCAAAACTGTCCTACAGCAGGGATGCATGTTTGCACCCTGTCTTGTAAATTTATATGTATCTGACAGTGGGGAGGAAATAGAGAGTGACACCTTTGTCCCACCTAAATTAGGGCATTTCAAGCCCATATGGTTGGCATTTGCCAACGACTTCATATTGATCGACTGTACTGCAGTGGGATTCCAACATCTACTTACAGCATTCGCCAGCTATTCATCTGCTAATTTTCTAAAAATCAACGCAAATAAAACTAAAGTGATGACCTTAACGGCCAGCAGAAGGAAGACAAGCAGTAACTGGATGGTTAATGGCGCTCCATTGAAGAAGGTGGCAGATCTGGTATACGTGGCAATTTCCTGTCCTAAGTGTCCTGAGTAAACATCATAGATTACATTAGGCACATGACTGAAGCCCTGATTAGCCAAATGACATGGATTAGGAACAAATTCCGCAAGTTGTCATTTATTCCGCTGACCAAGTATTACGTCAGTAAAGTCATACCTAAACTTACATAAAGAATACAAATTCATCCAGTATGGACCTTGTAAAGCATAGACAAAATGGAAAGTATATTCTTGCATAAGGTCTTGGACATACCAAATACCATAACCACAGCAGCCAATAGATTTGAGCTTACCTCAAATTTGCTTAAGGCGATGGGACAGTGTTTGCTTGTTTGTTTATTTCATTTATATGGTGCTCCTAACCCGGAGATATCTGGGCACAAGTTTACAGGTTACAATTAAGTGCAGGTAGTTTCCTTTACAGTTAACGAGGTACATGCAATGATAGGCAAGCAGGTTATAATACAATACAATAGTATTATTAAATTGAAGGTGATAACATTATAGTACAAAACATCAAGCAGTTGCAGTGCAGAGGTACTATAAGTTCCCTGCATAGGTCAACAATGTGCTAATATGGTACACGCATCTTCATTATTTGTGTGAGACTAGCCACGTTTTTAGATTTATTCGGAAAGCCCTGTAAGCTGGCTCCGTTCTGAGTTCTGAGGGCAGGGCATTCCAAAGTTTGGCGGCTTGGACAGGAAAGCTCTTGCCTCCTGTTCTTTCATGTTTTTATCTGGGTAGCATAATTTAGTTGGCCTGAGAGGCTCTAGTAGTTCTGATGGATTGGTTCTTAGTGAAATAGCAGTTCAGGTATTTGGAGGCTTTGTTCGCTAGGCACTTGTGTGTTAGTGATAACGTTTTGTAGGTGATTCTGCTCTTCACTGAAATCCAATGGACCTTTTGTCTGGTGGAGGTGATGTGATTAGCTTTAGCAATGTTAAGTGCCGCTCCTAAGGCTTTGTTCTGTAGCACTTGTAGTTTGTTTAGATTGCATCAGCTAGGGCTGATGTATGAGGCATGGCAGTAGTCCAGTTTCGATGGGGCTAGCCAGGGTAATGTAGCTGTCAGGGGAGATGAAAGGCCTGCAAGTGGTAATGAGTTCTTCTGTATACGCCACTGATGAGGCTCTGGCATTGATTTGTTTAGTAAGAGAGAGCGATGAGTCAAGGTAAATCCTTAGCGTTTTGACTTCTTTCACTACTTTGATGATATTGTTATCAATGACAAAGGATTTAAATTGTTCAGGTAGTTTGTTTACAGGGTTTTGGGAGCAAATCAATAGCATCTCTGTTTTGTCGTCATTCAGGCAGAGGCCATGTATGGCCATCCATACCTGAATAACTTGGTGTATCTCATTCAAGAGTTTAGAATCGGTAACAAAGGAGCATGAGAGGGGTAGGAGCATTTGTATTTGGGTGTCATCTGCATAGTTAGTGTAGGTGACATTCAAACTGTCAAGGTGGTCAAACAGAGGCTTTGTAAAAATGTTGTACAAGGTAGGCAAAATGCACAAACCTTGGGGAACTCCACACAGAACAGGCGCTGGGTCGCTGTAGGGGCGAATACTCACATTTTCCTATTGCCGAGGAAACATTTTATCCAGAATGTGGCTTTGTTGGAGAAATGTGCAGGTGAAATCAGGTGTTTGCATAGGACATTGTAGTTGACCAGGTCAAAGGCGGCTGATAGGTCTAACAGTAGAAGGGGAGCTATGTTGTCCATTAACTCATATATTTATATTTTAAGGTCAATGAGGGCTGGTTCTGTGCCATGACCTGGTCTAAAGCCTGACTGGCGATGGCCTGGGAGATTATTTGATTCAAGATAAGTTTGAATTTGAAGATATGCAACCCTGTCCAGTATTTTAAGAAGGAAAGGTACCGTTGTTATAGTTCAATAGTTGGTGGGTATATTTGGGTCTAGTGTGGGATTCTTTAGAAGGGGAAGGATCCAATGGTCCTTAAGATTGGTGGGGACTGTGCTAGTTTTGAAGGATGTATTTATTAGGGTGGTGATGAATTGTGCGATCTCCCCAATCATGTCTTTGATCAGGGTGGCTGGGCATATGTCCCCCTGACAATTTTATGGTTTGAGGCTTTCAATTATTTTTATCACTTCAGGTACTGAGACTGGGACAAATTGAAATCGGGTGAGGCGATTCATGGTGGCGTCCAGCTGCTCAAACTGTTGGGTGTCTGAGGACAGGCTAAGTTTTTTAGTGTCCATTTTAGTTTGAAGGAGATAGATTTTATCCAACAGTGCTTTTTGGTTATTCAAGCACTAGTTGATGCTTTTTTTGGGCAGGGTTCCTCCGGAGTCACAGGGGTTTCTAGTTCTCTGAGAATGGTAAATGGTTCTTTTGTACCTGATTTTGAATTGCTAATTCCCAGTGTCACTTTTCATTTGGTGGATTGTGTTTTTGTAGATATTGAAGGCTGTGATAAATGTCTCTTTGTTGGTGGAAGTTTTATTTTTTATCATATCCTTTCAGATGCTCTCTTGGTGTTGCCTAGATTTCTTAGCTAGTGGTATACCACGTGTTTAGATGTTCAAATTGTTTGGCTTTTCTCATTTTTAGTGGGCCAACTTGGTCTATGGCCTGAGAAGAGTTTGGTTGTACAACGCTACCATCTCTGCAGCGTTCAGATTGTTAAAGTGGGCTGGTAATGGGGTGAAGAAGAGGAAGTATCTTTTCTGCTGTAATATTGCATTTATTTGTAGTGATGGCTATGGGGGCATACCGTGTCCAGTGTTTGAGGTGGTTTGGTCCTGGATGGTGAAGGTGATCATGTAGTGGTCAGAACAAACGCACATCGTATTAGTGAGAATCTTAATGTTGCAATCAAGATCAGCAATCCAATCGAGGGTTTTACCTTTGTTGTGCGTTGGGTTGGTGATATGATTCACAAAGCCAAGTTTTGTTATTGTATTGGCTAGTGCTGAGGCAGGGTCATTGAGTCTTAAGTTAGAGCCTCCTAGTAAGATGATTGTTTTGGCTGGTTTAACATTATTAGTAAAGATGATGCTGGGCCTGGAGGTCTGTATAGAAGATGTATAGTCAGAGTAGAATTGGCCATGAGGGGTAATTTCATGGAGAGGAGTTCTCCGGAGGTGAATGATTGATGAATGCGTATTTTCCTTACACCCATTTTCTTTAAAAAAAAAACATTTTTAACGATGAGTGCTACTCCACCTCCTCTAGTGTTTTCTCTGTCTGGTCTAAGGATCATGTAATCATCTAGTCAGGCCGGCTTCTGCTTGCATCCAGGTTTCAGAGATGGCTAGGATATCCTTATTATTAGTCAGGATGACATCAGCAATGTCTAGTGCATGTGCTTTGAGTGATCTTGCTTTGATCAGTTCACACTTCATAAGTGGTAACTCAGACTTAGATAGGTACATGTTGGGGTGGGCAGAGGCAGGTTTGTGTGAAAGGACAAGACTGCAGAAAAGAAAAAGATGGGGCAAAAGAAAAAGCAGGGACATCGGGCACACAGAGCCGATATCCGAACAGAAGACTTTAGTGATTAATCTTTCATGGGGAAACCTAACTGCAATTGAATTAACAATATTGCAGAAAGGTCTTAACTTTGTTCCCACGCACACATCCACTTTGTTTGAAACGAAAGTTGAATTGTTTAAATTTATACGCAAGTTGAAACTTAAAGCTTTCTTCGCTGACTCAACAGCTCATGCAAGTAGTAAAGAATCTGAATTTTTGGAGCTACTCTCAAAAAGTACTTACATGCCTCCGGTTACTCATGGAACAATAGACGTGATTCAAGAAGCGGTGTTAAAAGATTTGCAAAAAGTTTCCTTCAGGCCACCTAAATATAGAAATCTTAGCAAAAAGGATATGGCAGTAATAAGAAAGCTATATGAATACCCAGATATCACGATTCGCTCGGCTGACAAAGGGGGTGCCTTAGTAATATTGAATACAATGGATTATGAAGAGGAATGTCAAAGACAACTCCAAGATATCAATACCTACAAGGTCTTACTGAATGACCCTACACAAGACATCAAGTCCAAAATTCAAGAAATGTTGAACGATGCTGAAGAAAATGGATGGATCTTGTCAACAACCAAATCATTTCTAATAACACAATACACGAAGATTCCCCACTTTTATTTATTACCTAAAATACACAAGACTCTTGACAAACCTCCGGGAAGACCCATAGTCGCAGCAACTGAAGGACTACTACAACCTCTAGGGATCTACATTAACAAAATCCTACAACCCATCATCCAGAAATGTCCATCGTACATTAAGGACACCACAGATTTTCTCAATAGACTACATTCCATAGTAATTGAACCAACAGATATCTTAGTCACTATTGATGTGTGCAGCTTGTACACATCAATACCACATGATCTAGGATTTCAAGCAGTGGAGTGGATCCTGTTAAAAGAAAATGACATATGAGCATCAAAGGAATTTGTGGTAATCTTGCTCGAGATGATAGCACGAAATGCATATTTCAGACATCACAAAACCTTTTTTCAACAAATAAGTTGAACCGCCATTGGGGCTCCCATGGTGCCAGCCTATGCCAATGTTTTCATGATTAAATTTGAGGAGGACCACGTTTTACATCATCCAGTTTGGAAAAAAAATATCAAACATTGGGGTCGTATATAGATGACATTTTTTTGATTTGGAAAGGAACAATGGAGAATCTTAATCTATTTCTGCAATATCTGAAAATGATTGACCCAAGAATACAGTTCACTTCAGAAATTGGAAACCCTGGTTTACACTTTCTTGATGTAAAGATTATACCAACAGCACACGACTTTGAAACACATATTTTCCATGAACCAACAGATAGGAACAATCTCCTTCATAGGTTAAGTTTTCATCCGCCCACAACCATCAAAAGTCTACCCCACAGTCAACTATTAAGAGTTAAAAGAATTGTACATTCTGATACAAATTGGGAATGTGAATCAGCAAAGATGCTTAATAAGTTCAGATCAAGAGGATATAGAGAATCAGAATTACAAGAAGCAAAAGAGAAGGTGGACCAAAAAGACAGAGTACAGTTGCTAACACCAAAAGCTCATGTCAGCAAAACTAACCTTCAACTTGTTTTTGTAAGCAAATACAGTATTCAAAAACAATATTAAAACATTGGCCAATACTTGAATGTGATATGAAATTACAAGGTAACTTCAGCAATCAACCAATTTTTGCATTCCAAAGGAGTCACAACTTAAAAGACCTTTTAGTTGACACCAATCCCAACTGAATTAAGAAGCAGTGCAGCAAACATCCAGGAACGTACACGTGCCTGTCTTGTAACAACTGCAACAATGTGACTAAAGGTAACATCATCACCCATTCAAGCACCGGAGAACACATTTTCTTAAAAAACTATTCTACCTGTGAAACATCAAATGTGATATATGCAATCAAATGCCCATGTGGTCTCACATACGTTGGACAAACCAGTCGTAAAGCGCGTATATGCTGGAATGAACATAAATCCAACATAAGAACAAATAATCGTCACTCTCCTTTGGCAAGGCATTTCCAAGTGCATCAACATCAGTTAACACAGATGAGATTTCAAATTTTGGAGGATATCAGGACGGAAGACCTCCGGATGAACGTTAACAAGAGACTTGAACAACGGGAAGCATTTTGGATCGACAGACTTGGGACTGTTGCTCCCACAGGTTTGAATGAAGAGCAAGACTTATTCTGTTTTTTGTGATCATGGTACAATTGTACATATGCCATATCAAAAGGGAGGAACGCAAAGCATGTTATCTTTGGATAAAAGACTGGAAATGCTGACAAAAAGCTGTATGATTTTCTCTGCAAGTAGTTCCTAAGTTGTATGTGTAAAAAAAGTTTGAGCGATCATGTGATATAAGCTACAACATATGCAATGAATAACCATACCGTGCCATAACATTTGCATGCTTAGAAATGTACAAAGTGAATTAAATGTATGATACACGGTAATATGAGCCAAATAGCAACTAAGTCAGGACGGTTTAACTATGTGTACAAGTCTCAAAGAGTATTTGGGGTAGAAGCATAGGGACCGAGATGAGTCTTTTTACATCACAACGACTGTTAATACATAATCATACCATTCTGCCATTTTAGGCAAGTACAATACGTACAGAGGCAATCTGTCAAATTAGTGAATGAAATAGAGAAGTAATGTTGATGCGTCTCATTTTTGGAAATAAGCATTGAAGTAATCTGACCCTTTTATCTCCAACAATTATCAGTATTCAGGTAGAGAGTGCAAAATATGTATACATATATGTAAGGGTCATGCTTAGACAGTCCAATAGACCATACAATTGGAATTTACTCTCTTGCACTAAATATGATACGCTTTGACTTATCGCCACACTGTTAACAATTTTTTCAGTGTATTAGGTTATAGATGCCTGTATATACATTACATTACCACTATGAACCAATTGGCTTAATTCAGCCATCCCGACTGTGGACACGACTTCACGAGTCCACGAACACTGTTCAGAAAGAACGAAATTTCCCAATGTTGTTTGAACTACAATTCCGCGTCATCACGTATCCTAGGTGATGACGCGGTACTCTTAAACACGCATTATGACGCGCAGCGTTCTGTTGCCAGGGGAAACATCCGTTGCCCCAGACACCACACCGCTGCGCGCGACCGCGTAAAGAAGAAGAAACAGGTAAACTTGTGAATCATGTCCGTATAGACATACGTGGTCTCAGTGGAAACAAACACATTACTAACTAAATCGAGTGTCGTTCGTCTAGATAGAACAAGTCAGATGGAATATACAGCCCTGAGACTTGTTTGAGGGATCAAATCAACGGTATACCTCACCGGCAGCCGGAGGAGGTAAGAACACTAGGACTTCCTCAGATCTTTTCACACATGTTAGTGTGTAAATGCATTTATGTTTTCATGGCAATAAGAGTAGCCTTTTTAGGCATTAGTCAAGCGCATCATTGCTTATTTAATTCCAGAATCTCTAAGGATGCTTCCACAACAATGAGCAACCACTCAAACTGCTCCTCAGTTTAACATACTTTGGCTGATATATACGTGACACGACACAGAAGCTCTCTTTAAGAATAGCTTACGGCTACCGCAGCGTGTGAATTTCTGATATGGACTACAGAGAAAAATACATTGCAATTGGGCAGGATTGTGTTGTTTTGTTGGCATGTCATTTCGCATTACTATCATGAACGTTGATATTATATAGATTTGACTGTGTTATTTAAATTGACTGTATCTGGGATGAGGTTAACCCCGAATTGTTAATGTCTCTTTTTTTAGAAACTCGCCCTGAGGAAGGACTTTTTCCGAAATGCATCGGCCAGAGCTTCGGCCACAATAAATACAATAAAGAAAAATTGCAAAACAACAATGCATAAGTGATTTAATAGCAAGCATACAACGGGGGTCCTCACATGGATGATGGACAACCAAAGAAGTATTATATACCTAAAATCAAATCTAAAACTATAATACAAGTGAAGTAGTGTTTACTACATAAATAGGCGTCTCCAAAGCTCAGTGGAAGTGCCACTGAGCTGTTTTCTCTTGTGTGATGGGCTAGTCAGGCATACCGACTTGTCAGGCATGGGGTCTGTTCTGTGTGTTATGTCTGGATTGGTGTTAGCACGTTGCTTGCTAATCGCTCGAGTGCTAGATGTAGGGCAAGCGAAGAGGGATAGGCTGTTGTCTAGTGGATTCTTAGGTTTAACAGAATTCTTGATTGCTCTTAGAGGGTTCCTTTGGTAGGGCACTTTAAGTGATAGGTGTCAGTCGTGGGGATCACGGTACCTCGTGATCTAAGTCAGAGGTTTATTATGTGGGTGGGGTGGACATGGTATGTTGGGCGTGGGCCGGGTGGCAAAATGCAGTATCCATTGGGTTAGGGTGAGTATAGCGTTCTCGTTGGGTGTTGTCTCAGGTGTAGGTGAGGTGACATTTGTGAGCTCTAGGAGTGTAGGTAGGAAATCCAGAAAGTGACAACTTTTCATTATAAATATTAACCATGTCCGCACTTTTTGTATACAGATCTGAGCTCCATTATGTCAATGAGAACATACAAGGTGATAAATGACTTTGCAGAGACTTGTGATGAAGCCTTTACTTGACATCAGTAAAACAAAGAGTGAGTGTGACAAATCAACTTCCGGGGTACCAGTGGTCCTGGGGTGAATATCAGTTTCTAAACCATAAATCATCCTACAGTTCTAACACACCAGAGGTGATCCAAACAGAATGGAATTACAGGCTAATTATAAATTTCATTGTCCAATTGTGGTAACATAGACAGAACAGTAGGCGTATCTTCTAAAGGTTGTGGATTGTTGGTTAGTTGCAAAACAGCAAAAATAGAATTATTACCGAATAATAAAAGGAGTGTGCAGTCAAGGTGTATTACACATATCTGCTTTATTAATAACAGCAGACAACCTAACAACACTACAGAATAAAACCCACCCTCTAAAGGAATGCAGAGGATATAGACAGTTTCAAAGAAGGAAAAGGGATGAACTTTGGATAATGACAGAAGGTTAGTCGGTATGGTTGATAACCACAACAGTTTGTTAAGGGTTCTTGGCTTTAGCACAAAGGTGGACATGTCTCTAGAGGCCTTCTGAGAAGGACGAGGAGGACAGAATCCCAATTTACCTGTGGCTTTTGGTGTTCTTGGTGCTCAACGGGTCAAGTCAGCTTCAGGGCACTTTTCAGGCTTCTGTGGCAGAGTTTGAGAAGAGAGTCAGCTGCGGTCTTCAGACGGCAAGACGGTTCGGTGAGCAAATCTGCTGGCTGGCCTACACAGTGGCTCCGGGACAGGAATCATTGTCTCAGTGCTGATCAGCGGTTCTGAAGCACTGGTCAAGATGTCTCAGATGTCTTTAAGTGACGGTGGCTTGACAATGGTAAGCTGTTCCTGGGAAAAGTTTAGGGGATAGATCTGACTTCCCTCTTTGGATATCCTGGCCTTCCTTCACTGGTAGAAAATAAATATAAAGCAGACTGTAACTTTATCTACAATATCAAGTGGCACCTGACACTTCCCCCATCTATTCAGGTAGCAATATGTGTATATATTTGAGAAGGATCAGGGCAAGCCCAGATATGGTGTGACCCACTCTTTTATTCCATTGACCATACTAGCGACAGTAAATGGGATAATACAGCAATCAAATGCAATACAATACATGCAATATGTGGCACAGGAAAACATAAAACATACCTTACATGTATACAATCAACAGTTCTTCTCAAAGTGATCTAAAACAGGTGGCTCATATAAATGTGGAGTGGCCCCTTTGCATTATTTGGAGCGTATACAAATGTGCATGCTCTATTAATCAGATGCTTCTACAATGTTGGGGTTAAACACTGTGTTGCTATTGGTTTGTCGACACAACTGTTTTTCGGCCCGTATAGCAGTTGGAGGGTGCTGCTGTTACATCGGCCTCCATCAGGACGTGAGATTAAAATGGTGTCTGATTCAATGGGATATCCTTGGGCACAGTCTAAAAAGGACATCTATGAATCTATGAATTGATGGTGTCTATATCCAGCGCATATTTGAAGTAGGCTTTACAGCTTGTCAATTTCTTGAAAACAAACCTGCAAGGGGAAATTACTGTGCATTGTGAAATCATGCACAAGGAAGAATTCTGGTGCATACTAGGATCCACTATGGATAGAGAGACCCAGGGTTGGAAAACAGATGACTAGGACAGAGCGCCCCTGCTTGGTGCGCTGATGCTAGAATAGCCAGCAACCCAAAGTGGGATCCGCTGCCAGATACATTGAAAAAGTAATTTAAGAAGGCCTTGTGTGCATCCGAGGATACTCTATGGATATGGAGACTCAGTGTGGGTGAACAGATGACTAGGACTAGACAGCCCATGCTTAGTGTGCCTGCTAGAATAGCCCAGGGTGGAGAACCAGTGACCGGGGAGAGCATTGTCAGGGGCTACGGGGTCCACGTATATGTTTTGCAGATCCAAAAATGCTGGTTCCCAGGCACTGTGATAATGCACCCGATGACAGTGTATGGGAGGATTGGTCCAAGAGACCCCCCTCCCCTATAGCCTCTCCTCCTTGTGAAGTCCATGGCTCGTCGGGGGTTCCCCCTGCCACCAGGGCCCAGGTGGTGGCTGGACCGCTGGCTGAAGACATCGACCAAACATGCTGTATTAAACTAGGCCCTGGAAACCATCTTGTGAAATCAAAATGGCATGAGCCCTGTGTGCCGCAGCGCAGCCCCCACCCTTGGAGAGTCTCACTTGTCCCCGCGGCCGCAGCTCCCTGGCAGATCCGCTGAGAGCCCGTTCCCATGAACAGGCAGACATGAGCTAGTGTTAGATGCAAACACTGTAACATTTCACTTTCCGCAGTGTATCACTGTTCCCAGCATGACCCGGCCAGCAGGGCCGGGGTGGAAAATAACTGTAAAATGGTCCTCTGACAAAAAGCAGAGCCCCCCAAATACTAATGAGCAAACTACCTGTGATGAAACTCTTCTCTCCATGACCTTTCTGACTAAAAACATGTAACCTCCATGAAGATGGCAGAATGTGTGCTTATATGGCATTCAGGTTGAAGTACCCACATCCCCGTAGCTATGCGTAAATGGTAAAAGTGTCCCGGGGTTTTCATGTTATATGTTTCGCCAAGAAGACTGCACCCCAAGGTCCCATGCCATAACTGAACTACTGCTGCTAGAGTGCAAAGGAAGACAAATACAACCCTATTGAGAGCTCATGTAAATGGTGCACGAAAATGCACCGTATGTATGTCCAGGCTAACCATGTGTCACCGCCATCAGTCTTTT
This sequence comes from Ambystoma mexicanum, assembly GCF_040938575.1. NCBI lineage: Eukaryota > Metazoa > Chordata > Amphibia > Caudata > Ambystomatidae > Ambystoma > Ambystoma mexicanum. Next base: position 363,969,901 of record NC_090930.1, on the reverse strand, counting down.
TAGCCGGTTGTTCCTGCGTGCTCCACCAACCTTACTACTACCTCGCTTCCCGCGCACGTATAGAAATGTAACATAATGTTGTGGTTGTTAAATATTTAACATATAGGTAACACATCTGAAATGGCCATGTAAAAGGCACTAACAATGTTGAAAACATGAGCTTTGAAAAGACTCAATGAGTATTGTATATTATATGAATGTTTATGCCTCTTCCACTTTAATCTGCAACACACGAGGAAAATACCTTTGTGGGCATATCCAAGGCCATTCCCCCTTCCTCCCCATTGAAGCCTGCCAGATGGAAAAGCAGATGCCTGTGCTGCTCTGCTCCACCTCCCCCAATTCGGCTGGAGTCGCTTCAAACATTTACATCCCCCCGCAGCAACCAAGGCCACGGCCTGCCACCTGAATTATTTACAACCCAGCAGTAAACCCCGGCCATAAACACAGGCCCAAAGGCGCCCTTTCTTAGGCTCCACGACCCACCGGCTCACCTCAGGTTAATGGCCCCTGTAAAATTAGGACACCCAATATTATAGCAACACTACAGGAACACATTCATAATGACTTCTAACAAGACATGATAACTCGGACAGCTCGTCCCTTGCCCTGAGACCTAACCTCGCGACCTATGTTACCCGGTCAACAGGACGATGGTAACCATGTATTGATGTATCACCAAAAGACCCCACTCTAGGTGCATTCCTCCTGTGTTTCATTAACCTGTAGAATAACCTATTGGAAGATTTACCAGGGAAGATAATCTTGCAATACTGAATGACTGCAGTGTGCGTGGCCTTAGGGCAGAAAGCCAGGAAAGATGCTAATCACTGACACTGGTCACGGCTGGCACAACAACATCATCCAGATGAACCCAACTGACCTGCCCGGCCCGGCCCACGAGGGTAACCAGTGACGACTACCAACCACGGCAAACCACATCACAGGGGCACCTATAGTTAGTCGTCGCCACCCAATCCCCACGAACTTGTGCCCCCTATAGTATGAAGGGTTTTATGACGCTTTTTGTAAATATATACGCCTGTCTTTGCTATTGTCAGACAGAGCGCTCTCTGAGTTTTCAGAGTCCTTTGCATGCCCTATTCTGATTGATAAACTCCCATTTAAGCTCACCCGCACTTTGTCCTAGCCTTATTCCCATCTTGGGAGAGTCCATTATTGTCTCTCATTGTGGGGAGGATCGTGCTATCTGGGGGACGCTCGCCTTCAACAGCTTCTAGGGAATAAGTGAAGGCCTCCATATGTGATAAGAAAACTGCATTCAGTGAATTACTTGATATGAACAGGTAGTCGCTGGATAACAAAGTGAGGCAAGCTGCATGGTGGACCATGTTTATATGGTCGCCATGGAACCCCGACTGAAGGTGGAGAGGCCGTTTCCATAGCTGCCATCTTGTGATCTCATGGAGCCAACTGTAGTGTAGGGACTGTATGACATTTTACTTCCCTTGATAAAATGAGGCTCGAAGATGGCAAAAAATACTGTTTCAGATAGTTTGACAGAGCTTATATGACAAAATGTAGCCTGTCTTGCTGATAGAGACATTGCAGAGAAAACACCCATTGCCTCCAGTGTATGTATATTTTGACAGTATTGATCCTTACTTTTGTTACCTACCCTCCGGGCATGGATACTTCCAGCCATCTGGGTTTACATGTGATCAAGATCTGTATCGTGCTCAACAAATTAACGTGACCTGCTGTTGTAATAACATCTCTGTGTAAGACATGTTACTTTACACAGCACAAAAGTGGCTCAAGCATTGTATACAATTATGTTTCCAGCATTTAGACCGGGTATCCATAGCTTATTGTTTACTGTGGTACACAGTGGATTGGCTGGCATATTGCAGGGAATTCTGTGACCCACAGTGTTAATACATTTCAACAGTGTTTACAATCACTTTTCATCCACATTTGACAGAACTTGTAAATAGCTGGAGGGTAATATGGACACTTGATATGACTGGAACTGAGGCTAATTAGATGTATAGTGTAACAGTTCATTATGTTCTAGTTCTCAAATGTGTGTAGCCCCAACACAACAAGGTGATTATGTTGTTCGACTACGCGGAGACATTAAGACCCCTGTTGGCAATGACCAGACAATATATCCACCTCTGTTCTAGCTTGTCAAGTTATTTGTCTCCATCACCCCTCTCCTGTTGGTGGTGAGCGTCTGTAGGGCAAACCATTTGAGATCTTGATCAGCATGCGTGAAGTGTTTGACAGGTGGTTTTTCTCGGACTTTGTTGCATATGCAAGAGCAGTGTTCTGAGATGCACTGCTTTATTGGTCATATGTACCTTCAGCTGGGGTCCAAGGTTTTTGTTCTTAGTTCTTACCTCTTTTAAAGCCAAGTGGGCCACAGTGATTGGTGTAGGCCAAGCCTACCTTAGTGAACCAATCCTGGGGTACCTACCAACAATCTGATGTATGCGTGAGGTCATACACAGAGTGCTTTGCAAAAGGAAAGGTAAAGGAGTGAAAACAGAAACAAGGTGTGCCCTGGAACTAAAATGGCTGAACCATTCCCTCAACAGAAAGAGCTCTGGGCTCACGCCCTTGTGCTATGAGGTCCCACACATCTTCCTGCCTGCTGTGTTCAAAGAGTCTCTTTGGTTATTGGCCCTCCCTTTGTGGTCCATGTTAAAGCGGCAGGTCTCCCTTGAAGCTGTGGCAAGACCAGACTCTGACTCCTACAAGCACATTCTTGATCCTTTATAAATGGGGTCCCCCTAGCGAGGTGGCCTACGGTAAACAACAGACCCAGGCATGACAGTTCTATGCCATTGATACTGACAGGCAGGAATTGGCTTCAGGTTGACACAGTTGCATATGAATGGTTGTTGAGTTTTCTGCCTCCTTTGTTACCCTCTGCATCCAGGACCTGTGTGGGGCTGTTTGAAATACCCCCTGTTTTTATGATAATTGCTGCCACCAGCTGATGGGCCTCACAAAAGAGAAGGGCATATCCATGGGACCTTTGTCAGTTAATCAGGCTGACCATGACAGGGGGAAGGGTGGTCTCCCCCCTTACTGAGGATGACGTTGTGCACACCTTGGCTGTCACAGTCCAACTAAATAAGACAGGGTGGCTGGTGCCTGTGGGCGTTGTTTAGCCCGGAGTACACAGGACTATGCTTTTGTCATGGTGTGAGCACAGGAAAATGTGTGTGGATTACCCCCACAAATGTTCCTGAAATTGGTCTACCATTATTCCATTTAATAAAAAATGTAAATAAGCCCAGGTGTGCGCACATCCACCAAGCAGATGTTTGAATTCCTCACAGTGAGCTAATAGAGGATCTGGAAAAGTTTATCTAATGGATTGTTGCATTGCATTGGATAGGTTCCATAGTTTTGTAAGTCTCCATCACTTAAGTTATGAGCATAAATGTTTAGGTAATCTTGCATCCCATTGAAGGATTTTTCCTTTCCCAAAGGCTAGGCATGATATCACTCGGTTTTGTTGGAATTTAAATTAAAGCAGGGAAATTCTTTTAAGGCACACAGAAATTCCTCCTGAAGTTGCCCATTTTCGATTTTGTGGGCTTACAAAAGAAATTGAAAACCTTAAGAACCTGCTTATTTACTGTACTCATTTGACATGTAGTCATCTAGTTTTTTTTTGGATACTATTTGATGCAAGTGGAGCCATTTGATAGTGAATTGTTTTGGAAGAATTGTTTGAGTGGCACTTCTGTGTCACTTGCTTTGGTTGTGGTTGGATTCATAAACAGTTTGAGTATGGACGAGGGAAACTAAGAATGTTGAGTAAGTGCTTAATAATAATAATAATAATAATAATAATAATAATAATAATAATAATAATAATAACAATAATAATCAAGGCCAACCAGGACACCTTATGCACAGATCCTCCACCAACCCAAAGTCAGATGCGCAAAAGCAGGAGGCTCAAGCTTCTCATCCAGTGCAGCCAAACAATGGAACTCTCTTCCTCCCATCCTGAGAGCTGAACCCTCATACTGGCTATTCCGGATATCCCTCAAACCCTGGTTGTTCTCCTAACAGTCATCCCTCCCAATTATATGCTGCACTTTGAAAAGATTAACCCTTGGGTCACAGACTGCACCGAGACCTTGGAGTTAACGCACAGGTTTACTGGATACGCAAGTTCACATGGACAGTGGGTAGGTAAACAGGCATCAGGTAAATTACATGTGGGTCAAGATCTTATGTAGGGTAAGATATTATTCAGGGAGACATCCACCGGTCCCTCATTGCTTCAGCTCCAGTCCCAACTGACGCTTGATAGAATCTTAAAGATTCTTACAACTAAACATTCCATATTCAAATTAACTTTCATACACACATACTCACAGGAAAGGGAGAGCCAAGGAGAGACAGGTGTGGAACACAACACACTTTGTTTTGTTTTAAACTGCTCACCTGTATGTTTTCTCTCTGCTGCAAGTAATTGGTTTATTGCAACAATGCCTTGAGGCCTACTTGTTGTTGTGCGCTTTATAAATACATATATAAATTAATACATAGTTTTAAATGCCATAATTAACAAATGTTTCTCTTGTTTTTCTTTTTGGTTTAATGTCATATGAGATGTTATTAGTCTGAAATGTGTTATGTTATTTAATATGTAATTGTGTGGTAATGTTTGCTTATTTTACGCATATCTTTTTACATTTTAGTCATGGTTGAACATGTGTTAACCAATAAACAAATAATAAAAAAAACATTCTTAGGCTGCTAGGCCTCTATTGCGAAGGCAGTTTATTTACTTTATTAAATCAGTCAAAGTCGTATGTTCCTGATAGTATAGTATTATTTATCACCTTCATAGGAATGCCTCTCCATATCTATATTCCAACACACTTGGTTCGTATGGGAAAACATGTCTAAGGTCAAGACTAGATGTGGAGTGAAACATGATTCTGTTTTATTTGGTTTAAACCATATGACAGAAAATATTCCCTCTGCCTCCGTGGAGATTCAATGTATTATAAACCTTCAAGTACCCCTGTTTTTTTATGCAGATGTGTATATCCTCCTAGTACGTACACCTAGGGCACTGCAAGCCCACTTATATTCCACAGAATCATTCTGCAAATATAATAATCTGGTAATTAACATCAGGAAATCTAAAGTGATGCTGTTTCAGGCTCTACAGATGAGCATAAGAAACAGACATTATTCTTATGTAAGAAACCTTTAGTACACGTGACCACATTCCCTTATTTTGGGGCTAGGTGGGATAATGATATTTCATGGATTCCACATATCATATCACCATGTCTTTATTAAATGCTTAATTAGTTGCCAGAGCTAAAAATTAGTCTGGTTCTAAGGCATGATAACATTGCCCACATTTATGATAGCTTTTCTGGTGAAATTAACGGCACCCTGGTCTATGGTGCCTACATTTGTGGTTTAGAATCTGAATGCAAAGTTACAGCCATAAGTGAAAGTGTTTTTTGAAAAAGGTTTTTCTACTTTCCCAATCTTTTCCTGACGCTGCTTTAGAAGCAGATATTGACACACTTGCAGTTTCAGAGACATGTCCCATGCCTCTTTCCCTCAAAGTATACCATTCAGAATTGCAAAGTTTGAAGTTTGAAGGGCTATTGTAATTAAGACGCATAAACCATGTACCAGTGCCAGGAAGCCTGCTTTATCGCAAGAAGCAATAGAGCCAAAGGAATCAATGGGATATGTTATGTTACGCTAAAGGTTATTTATCCCGCACACTATCACCACCTGTGTGGTCCCCTGGTGCTCTGGCAGATCTGTAAAGCAAGAGGGTAAGGTGTGGGGGTAAGTTAGTACGACTGAGTGGGAGAAAACAGCAAGAGAGCTATGATGTGCTGTTGCAGCTTCAGTTTGGTTTACACAGTTTGCTGAGCTTAGGTGTGTGTTTATGGTTGGTAGCCTTCATGTGCTTTTGCGCGAGGCTATGTGTCGTTTGTTTGGTTCTTGCAGTGTATTGAAGTGTGTGCAGTTTGTTGTGCTTTAGAGGTATGGTTGTGTGTACTTCAGAGTTTGAGAGTTGTATGCAGGGGGTGAGTTTTTTTAGTAGGGTTGATTAGTGGCATCACTATCTAGATGGGTCTCTGGCTGATATCCACAATTCGATCTAGATGTAATGTTTGCCAATATTCACAATTCTATTTAGAAGTGATGCATGCTAATCTTCACAATTCTGCCTATATGTTACACACGGCTAGTTTTCACAATTCTGACTAGATGTGATGCATGCTAATCTTCACAATTCTGTCTTGATGTGATGCATGATAATCTTCACAATTCTGTCTAAATGTGACGCATGCTAATTCTTACAATTCTGCCCATATGTGACACAAGGCTAGTATTCATAATTCTGTCTAGATGTGATGCATGCAAATCTTAACAATTCTGTCTGGATATAATGCATGCTAATCTTTACAGTTCTGTCTAGATGTGATGCATGGTTATCTTCATAATTCTGTCTAGCCATGATGCATGCTAATCTTCACAATTCTGTCTGGATGTGATGCAAGTCTAATATTCACAGTTCTGTCTCGTTGGGACACATGCTAATCTTCACAGTTCTGTCTAGATGATACACAAGGCTAGTCTTCACAATTCTGTCTAGATGTGATGCATGCTAATATTCACAGTTCTGTCTAGAGGTGACACATGCTAGTCTTTACAATTCTGTCTAGAGGTATCTACACAATTCTGGCTAGATGTGACACACGGCTAGTCTTCACAATTCTGTCTAGATGTGACACATTGTAATATTCACAATTCTGCATAGGTGTGATGCAATGCTAGTCTTCACAATTTTGTCTAGATGTGAAGCATGCTAGTATTCACAATTCTGTATAGATGTGATGCATGCTACTCTTCACAATTCTGTCTATATATGACACATGGCAATCTTCACAATTCTGCCTAGATGTGATGCATGCCAGTATTCACAATTCTGTCTAGAAGTGATCCATGCTAATCTTATCAATTATGTCTAACTGTGATGCATGCTACTATTAACAATTCTGTATGGTTGTGACAATTGCTAATCTTCACACTTCTGTCTAGATGTAATGCACATCTAGTTTAACAATTCTGACTAAGGGCCTGATTCAAGGATCTTTTTCCTATGGGATTGTGCCATTATAAAACACTTCCATGAATAAGGCCTTAAATGTGACGCAATGCTAGTCTTCACAATTCTGTCCCATCCATAACTGCCCAAGGAGCAAACTGTGGCTTTTGGAGAATTGGCTAATGGAGAAAGGCTTTGAAAATCTTTGGAAAGATTGTGCATCTTCCATGTTTTAACATCTATGGCACAGAGCATTTCCAACAGCCCTACCTGCTACGTTTTTCAAGCCGCTAAAAATACTTTTGTTTGTGCTAGTGAGGTTTGACAAATTGCCACTGGCCAGTAATCTAAATAGTTGGAATCTGTCAACTGACACTGAGTGCCCCAACACATGAGGAGACATGGAATATCTACCTCATTTCCTATTATTCTACCCAGGCTACATGCATCAGATCACATTGCGTCTGGACAGTCTTTTGGCCAAAGAAGGGCTGTCGGCAGATTTAGACGTTACACATGTATTTTTTTACTCAGCAATAGGGATACGAATGTGGCAGATTTTCTGTATGGTGCATGGGAAAATAGATCTAATCCCCAAAGGAACAAGCAGAAGGGGTGAAGTCATGAGACCATCACGAAAGTATTGGTTTATTCAAAGTTTTCGTTTTACACTCTGTTAAGTGCTTCTGTCTATCACATCAACTACCATGGTCACCTCAGAACTCAAAAAGACCTTTAAAAGGAGTAGGCTGCATTTATATGTTTTATTATGTTAAAATCAAAGATCAAAATAGCCCTAAAATGAATTGGTTGACACTGCATCTTATATATTGTTTGAAGTTGTATTACCTAACTTTGACTTTGATGTTAAAATATATTTTAATGTTCTCTTTTTTATTGTGATTTTATTGTGTACCTTTCTGGAGGTGTATGCTCTATATCACAAAAGGCACTCTAAGCTGAAAGAGCCAAATACAAAAAAAAAGTATTCTATATATTTCAATGAAATAGTGTGCAACACTAATACTAATTTCAGGCCCATGTTGAGTTACATGAACTTTGTATTTCAAAAGAAATGTAGCCACTCTAATATCCAAGGATGTATTACCAATTGTATGTCATCCTTGTACTGTAATGTGTGTAACAACATTTATAAAGCACTCCACACTGGCCTGAAGGCATCCAGGCACTACGCAACCAATGAGAAAGAAATCCTCTAGATGAGAAATAAAAAGATAAAAAGAAAAAAAGAGCGACAACTCAGAAAAGGTACATTTTCAAAGCTTTCCTAAAGCACAAGTAATCAACCATTTCCCAGAGCTGAAACAGGATCCACATCGCCGGTGAAAGAATGAAAAACGCTCGAGCTCCCACTCATGCTCCACAAAATCTGGGCACTATCAAAGATTCCTGTGAGGCAGAACGAAGTGAGCTAATCGGAGCATAAGCGATCCATTTGGCATGAAGATACTCAGCTCCATAGTGATGTCGCTCTTTGAGCCTCGTTACACGGTAGGCGGTAAACCATGGTGCTATTAGCACCATGGTTGCCGCCTGTACAATACCAGTACCACCATGGAGGAAAGGGGAATTACCACCCCATTCCAAGTTTGGCGGGGCAGTAATTCCCCCTTTCTCCATGGCCCTTCCCCATTCTCATTTTTGCCCCATAGGACATAATGGGAATGGGGAAGGAGCTAATTACAGTACCGCAAATTGCGGTACCGTAATTAGCACCAAGGTCCCTTTGCGGGTCCCAACTTTAACGGCTGGTCTACACCAGCCGTTAAGGTTGGGTCCCGCAATGGGATCTCGTAGTAAGGCGGTAAGGGTTAACGGTCACCGGTACCGTTACCAGTGACCGTTAACCCTTACCGCCTTCCATGTAATGAGGCCCTTAGAGACTTTTTTAAAGCAAACGCATAAACAGACGGATAGACTTGTTGACTCTTTTACTTTTACACCATGGTACTTGTATTCTCTGTGTTGCCCCTAAAAAATACTCTGACTAGAGTTTAACTCATCTCCTAACATAAACCTGTTTATGCGCAGCATAGTTTACACCAACTGGGGTGTGAGATGAGTTCTTCTAAACTGGTGAATTCCAGGGGTTTTTCGGTTTTACTTGGACTCATAACGTCCCTTTAAGAATGTTTTTTCACTGAATTTCATAGGTTTTTAGTAGCGCAACTTAACCATAACGTCCCTTTAACAATGTTTTTTCACTGAATTTCATAGGTTTTTAGTAGCACAATTTAATATTAATAACTCTGATTTTATGTACATGTAAAATTGAACATACTGAACCTGAGTTTGATGTCCGCAAACTCTTTTAATGCCCGCGGACATGTTCGGACAACAGCACCACTACCCAAAAACGCTGGGGGGGTATGTTTAATTGTTATACCATAACATATGAACATTTTACAAATTCACAAACCAGCACACATACACATTATATGTAGTAATACATAAGAAGTGTAACCCATACATGTAACACACTAACCATTCATTTAAATACAATATGTTCTAAAATGGAATATACCAAATGAAGAAAGATAGGCTTCCAACATAATTACCTCACAGACACTCGACAACCAAGAACAATAGCAGATCTACAGACCACTCAGAACATACCCTACCTGAAATAGTAAGTGTACTGCATTTTACTCATATATTTATAAACTTTCTGTATTAGAAAAAAAAAATGATATGTTTTTGTTCTCACAGAAATGTCTAATACTCTGGAGTGGCTAGAGGAGCATTTCCCACATGAGGACATGTCAGAAGATAGTGAATCTAATGGTAGACACTTTACAATATAAACATTTCATTATTATTATTTTATATACATTTAACATATATATTTTTTTTTGTACAGAGCATACCAAAATAGAAAGTACTACAGAAAAAGCTGTTATGGATAAGACTCTTCACAGCATACAAGAAAAAATGGATCTACTGTTGGCTACTTTTAATAATTTAAAAACCTTTATGGAAGATCATTTTAAACAAAAAAACACGTACCATTGTCCCACATGTGCTTGTCCCCCTCACCATTTCCCAGTCAATTATCCCCAAACCCTCTCCATGAACCAAAACGTTTTGATGAGACTTCCATCCCTTCTTCACCTCATACAAATCCTGTTGAAACCCCTAATTCTCCTGTTTTTTTTCAGTTTCTGCCTCACCTTCTCTGTCATAAATTAATCATACATGTTAAAAAAAGTTACATTTGTACATTGTTTTCTAATGCATTTCATGTTTTTTTTTTAAAAGCAATTTAGGTGTCAGCGGACAGCGCAGGTGTCCGGAATGTCCGTAAATAAATAAAAATGGAGGTGTCCTGAAGAACACTATACCTGCCCGTATTGTTCGCTAGCAAGTTGAAACTGTTCTAAGAACACATGCAGTGTCCTGAAATGTTCGTAAATAAACAAAATAGGGGTGTCCGTTTTGTTCGTAGGCAGGTTGAAACTGTTCTAAGAACACATCGTGTGCCCTATAATGTTCGTAAATAAACGACATAGCGGTGTCCTTAGAACACTAAGGGGCCGATTCATGGAACAAACGTGTGCTGAAAATCCCTGCGCAAGCAGGCGCAAGGAGGCGCAAGCGTGAGAAAGGAAGCGCATGCGCATGCGTGTGATTCAAGGAACGAGCTGCGCTACTTTCCCACTGGTTGTGCGCTAAATCCGTGCATGGCGCACACGTCTCCAAACAGCGTGCGCTAAGCGCACAGTGAAAGTGCACATAGCGCAGCGCATCCAACAAAAGTAGGCGGAACAGGGGGCGTAACACGTGGAATAGGGAATAACGCGTGAAAGAAAAGGCGTAACTGGGGAAGTACTGCTGGGAAGTACACGGAACGCCCACACGCACAGGAACCATACTTATTCATGGAATTGAATAGGGCAAACCTACGCATGGGCAAAGACACACACAGGCCTAAACACGTCTGCCACATGAAGGTAGGCGGTAGCGTCCCTGCGCATTACAAAAGTGTGCACAAATGAAAAGCATGTATATACTGAGTGGGGTACGTGTATTACTGGGGTTCGCAGGTAGTTTCACACGCGATTGGCCCTGTGCGAGTGGGGTACGTGTATTACTGGGGTTCGCGGGAAGTTTTACACGCGATTGGCCCTGTGCGAGTGGGGTATGTGTATTACTGGGGTTCGTGGGTAGTTTCACACGTGATTGGCCCTGTGCGAGTGGGGTACGTATATTACCTGGTTTCCCTAGACCCGTTACAAATACAGGTCAAGTGAACAACCTCATGTCTTCAGTTAGACATAATGTTAAAGGTAAGTCACCTAAAAATAAATATTACATAAAAAGAACAGAAGAAGAAAAATATATCAATGATTACAATGCAATCATTGCCCACTTATGGAATGCAAACATAGATGTGCAGTACATTGCAGACAATTCCACTGCAGTTGCACGATATGTTACAGCATATTTATCCAAAGCAGAAAAAACAGAGCGCCAAGACCTCTGGAATGACCTGTCATCAGATAAAACAGTGTCTCAGAAATTATACAGGTTGGGCATAAAAATGCTCACCCATAGAGAATGTGGATCATATGAAGCAGCAGATTGTTTAACTGGTACTGCATTGTATGGTAAATCTGAAAATATAGTATGGCTCAGTCTAGGTCCAGCTAAATCTAGAAAAAGAGTTCTAAAATCATATGAGGATATAGAAACAATAGCCAAACATGATCCCAACAGGCAAGACATTTTAAAAAACAATTTATTGGACACATACTACCCAAACAGAAGTAATACTTTGGAAAACATGTGTCTATACCACATAGCCCAAAACTACACATATAAAAATAATATGAAACCTGATGAAAAAAAAAGGTAAATATAGAGTGACAAACTGTGAAGGCAGCTTAGTTAAACTCACTAAACCAAATTTAATTAATCATATCAAATTGTCATTAAAAACTCCTCAATATAAAGAAGTATATTACATGTCCCTGCTACAACTCTTCAAACCACGGAGAAAAGAAGAACAATTACTATATAACTATGACTCATATGAGGATGCTTTCAAAGCAAATGAAAGCACTATAACTGATGTAAACTTTACACAGTACAAAACAATGTTGCACAATGAACAGCAACACGAAGAAGAACTCCAAGCCCAATTAGATAAGGACACTCCTGACAGTAGTCAACCTTCTGTAACAGGAATCCAAGAACCACTGGGAGAACCACTAATAATAAATGAGGCAGAATTAGCTATGATAGAAGAAGAAAACACGTGTCAGTATGAAGATAAGGAAGACTTAACTATACTACAATCAAAACTAAACAATGAGCAAAGTAGCATTTTTCAACAAGTAACAAAGCAAATAAACATGAAAATAAAGAATGTTCCTGCCATAATTATAAACCTATACTACTGTACGTCAGTGGTGAAGCTGGTTCTGGCAAAACATTCCTAATCAAAATCATTAGTAAGTTCCTTCAACAATTGACAAACAACAAACTGTCAGCTGTTGTCACTGCCCCCACAGGTTTAGATGCCTACAACATAGGTGGTGTTACATTACACCGATTACTGCTATTACCAGTAGAACACCGGAACAAAGTAGACTATTACAAACTTTCTGCAGAAGCTGCAATGGAATTACGCAGAGTATTGAAACAAATGAAAATGCTACTAATAGATGAAGTGAGCATGGTCTCCAACCTGATGTTAGCTTTGATTCACCTCAGGTTACAAGAAGTACTCAAAACAGACTATGAAGAGCTCTTTGCAGGAAAACACATTATTGTTTTTGGAGATCTGCTTCAATTAACACTAGTAAAAGGTGAGCCTATTTTTAAAACATTAGGACACAAACTCTGCCGTAAAACTGTTGGCAGCATTGGAAATGTCAACCTTAGGCAACATTTCCAATACAGAGAATTAACAGAAAACATGCAGCAATCTGCAGATCTAACTTATGCCAACATTTTAAAAAGTATCAGAGTTGGTATACTTTCTAAAGAAGCCAAAGCAATATTGAAAACCCGGCACATTCATGCACTTTATGGCGATAATGCATGTGCTACAGATGTTATGGAAAAATTAGCCCACAAAAATGTCAATTGTATGGCCTTAATGCCAACTCTTGCAAGCTGTTTCAAATTCAATGAAATCATGCTAAGTAAAGAAATGCAACCAATCATGGAAATTAGCGCCACAGACAAACTAGATGTACATGGTGTGACACTACCCATGTGTGACCAAGCCACAACAAGACTAAATAGTTTAGAAAAATCAATCTCAAACACAGCAGGTTTAGAAAAGATATTAAAATTATCCTTAAATTACAGAGTAATGCTTAAACGTAACCTTGACGTGGACCAAGGACTAGTTAATGGAGCACTGGGTACATTTGTTGGCTTTCAAACAAACCAACGCAACAACAAAATTCAGTTTGTCAATATACTCTTTGACAAACTTTCAGAAGTTAAAAGGATAGGACGCTCAACAGCTAGATTCCTTCTCTTCAAAGATATGTATGTACGCAGAGAACAATTTTCTCTAACGCTTGCATACGCAGTCACGATTCATAAATCACAAGGTCCTACCCTAGACAAAGCAATGATAGATATTGGTAACACAATCTTTAAAAAAGGCATGAGCTATGTAGCACTATCACGCTTACGTACACTTGACGGTCTATTTCTAATCAACTTTGATGCAAGTAAAATAAACGCTGATATTCCTTGCATTTTAGAATACAATAGACTTCGCTCACTATACACCCCCCACCTAAACACATATTCTGTTCCACAAAAAGTAAAACGTTATAAAAGAAAAAATAAATCAAACAGAAATGCAACAGGATGTCATTGCAAATCCTCCAAAGAGAGTAAAATAAACTAATACTTCATCAAGTACCACAAGCAAAAAAGAATCAATTAGGGAAAGTAAACCAGGTACTTCTTTAAAGAAGGAAGACAAACTCCAAAAAAAGCAGTTAGATACAGAACTACCTGGACCATTTAAATTCTCAAATATAGTTGGTATAAGTTGCTACGCAAATGTAGCAATGAATATTCTATTTCAGTTACCACCAATTGTTGACAACATTTACTTACACAGTACAGACCCATTGTGTTTGCAAATGTTAGTACTTCACAGAAATGCAGCAAACAATCCTGACAACACGTATAGTGTTTATGGAATAAGACAACAATTGGACTACTGTGCTGGAATGGTGAAATTCACTATAAATTCACAGGAAGATCCACAAGAATTGCTAATGTACTCACTACAAGTACTGGAAAACAAAAACATACCTATAAATGAAATCTTTCAGATTTCATACATGTGGAAACATACATGCACTCTCTGCAACAATGTGACACAAGAAGAAATCCCCAAAGAACGCTTCATATATATATCAATACCAAATTGTGAATCCATTCCATTTCAGCGACTTGTACAAAATGCAAACCATGGTTGACTATGCTCTACCTGCAATTCAGATAATCGCTCCACATTAGTAATACAAACACATAGTAAATACATAATACTAATGCTTCTACGTTACAATGCAGATGGTACCAAAAACAACTGCAAACTGACTGGATTCACACATGGTCAAATATCACTTGGTAAGAAAACCTTCACAACAATAGGTATAATCTACCACGCAGGAGCCAAAACCAATTTAGGGCACTACACTGCATATATAAAAAAGAAATGTGGATGGTTTGAATGTAATGATAGTACCATTACTCTAAAGCAGAGATTACCAGGAAATCTTACAAACGCTTATTTGATGTTCTTAAAACCAAAATTTGATAACTAAACTGTATTTAAACCCTAAGTAAACTTGTGTTAAAAAAATATAAACTGTTAGAATACTCCAAAAGCTATCTAACTGCTCAAAGATTCTACAACAACTAATCAGATCAATGAATACCACTGAATTAGACCAAAAAATACACAGTTAGAATACGTTAATTGGTATCTAACTGTCCCAAAAATTACCAATATCCAAATAGATAAATCAATACCATTGAAATATATCAAAAAAATAGACAGTTAGAATACGCCAATTGGTATCTAACTGCTCCAAAATTTTATAATATCAAAACAAATAAATAATATGTTACTGCTCCAAAAAAATACAACAAGCCAAAGTATAAAGCATTAGCCAGAAACAACAAGTGAACACTGAAAACAAACAAACAAATAAACTGTAGCATAACAGAAAAAGTTTTTTTTTTAATCCAACAGACCCAATGATTTTAGCAACAAATACAGAAACTGAGCAAATTGCACAGTACTCTGATTTGTAATCTACTAAATATGAGGGTCCAAAAAAAAAAAAGTATATTGATTATACAATGTAATATGTCATTACAAAATACTAATACTAACATGCTATTTTCTTTTATCACAGAAATTAACAAGAAATACATGTACTTCGGTTACTAGATCAAACCGTAAGTATACGGTAATAAGGAGAAACATAGCAGCATATCACATCCATAGTATCTAATACTTTTGTTCCTTATACATTTGTTTTTCACCCAAAGTTATAAGCAACTATGAGTGTGATATGCTGTGGTGGTTGTGGCCAGGGCATAGAGTGTTGGGTGCATGGGTGCAACAGCATCTTCAGGACACTCCCTACGAATGTTTCAGAACAACACGAGATTTCTTAGAACACATTCAACTTGACAGAGAACAATACGGACAGCGTCCTCAGGACACCCCCATTTTGTTTATTTGTGAACATTTCAGGACACTGCGAGTGTTCTTAGAACACATTCAATTTGCCAGCGAACAATACGGACTATGCCTTCAGGACACCCCCTACAAACATTCCAGGACACCGGGAGTGTTCTTAGAAACGTCTTCAGAACACCACCATCTTGTTTATTTGCGAACATTTCAGGACACCACGATTGTTCTTAGGACACATTCAACTTGACAGCCACAACCCCCATTCATATTTGCGAACATTTCAGGACACAGCGAGTGTTCGACAACGTCTTCAGAACACCCCCATTTTGTGTATTTGCGAACATTTCAGGACACCACGAGTGTTCTTAGAACATATTCAACTTGACAACGAACAATACGGACAGCGTCCTCAGGACACCCCCATTTTGTTTATTTGCGAACATTTCAGGACACTGCGAGTGTTCTTAGAACAGTTTCAGTTTGCTTGCGAACAAAACGGACACATATTGAGTCCTCAGAACACCCCCTTTCAGTTTATTTAGAACATTTCAGAACACCCGTGATGTCCGCAGACAAATCGAACACAAAAAGAACGTCTAACACATAAAAAACACAACTTTCATCCTATCTCATACACTCCCACCCTCCCCAAACACTCCTACATACCAAATACATATTTCACTGCGCTGTCCGCGGACGACCGCAAATCCAAGATGGCGGGCACTACCGAAAATCTGACGGGCTTCACGCTCCACGCCGTCCAATCAGCGAACACGTTGCATGTCCGCGAACATCACGCAAGCCGATTGGCCAATCAGGACACTGTCCGCGGAGCGAACAGGGAAGTGTGTCCACGGACCGAACACAGATATTACTAAAAAAAATGTGACCTACTTTTTGGCCATTTAAAAAAAAAACTACTGGACGGATTTTCACCAAATTTGCAAAAGCACGCTTTCGGGACCAAGCTGCTGCTCCTGGTCCAAATTTGGTGAAATCCATCCCGCGGTTTGGGCTGTAGATGCGAGCAAAATTTTTTTCCCATTCAGTCTATGGGGAAAAAAAGTTTTGCCCCCTGGACGAATCCTGACTAAGCTTTGGAAAAAAATTCAGAGTGACCCAAATACTTTTTTTTCAAAGTTTGGTGAGGATCCGTCCAGGGAGAGCGAAGTTATAAGCCGCCCAAAAAGTGCTCTTCCTATGGAAACAGCAACTTAACCATAACTACATGGCCACTACCGTAGCCATGTAATATATATATATATATATATATCTGTATATATATATATATTTTTTTTTTTTTTCGCTGCACCACCTGCAGTCTATTCACTACGTGTAGGCAGCCTTCATGATTACTTGCAGCATTAGTACAGTTATACATCGACCCAAAGATGAATAGGCTTCCCCATGAAAGGCAGTTAACAGAGAAACCAAATTTGTGTCAGTTGGGGGTCACCTGAGGAAAGTAAACCCACAATTCATACTATGCAATACATAAGGTCAGCAGATATATTAGCAGATTTTCTGTTACCACAACTTGGTATGGCTGACTTACTGCGGGACTACAAGTTGTGGTATGGCAGTGTTAGTCCTCAGTTATGGAAACCAAAGCACTGCATGAGGATTTCAGAAGAATTACTCCTGGTTGTAAATCCGCCAGTGGTAATTCGTCAAATTTGTAGGTTTTTGACAATAAGGCCGCAGAATTACCTGCAGCATTTGGATGAACGTTTTCCTCTGCCTCGCCACCAAAGTTGTAGTAGGGTGGTGCGGTAATGTAGCTGTAATGCAGTGGTAACACAATTACCACTGCATTACCACAATTGTTCCCTCACCAAAGTGCTTGTAATGAGGATCTATTCATTCTGTATACCAGGAAAGGTTAATTCTCAAGAAGACATGATATGTCAGGCAGTACAAAGAGGCAATGTTTTTTAACACAAACTGCTATATCATTACCTCAGCACTTACTATGTCACAAAATAGAAAATGACAGAAGCAAAAGTCTATTTTGTGCATCAAAATCTTAATTTGGGAAAAGGCATACACATAGGATAAATGGGAATCATGGCATGGAATACATATTTTAAGTCATTCAAAATAATGTGTAGACAAATGTCCTTATGAAGTTAATGAAAAAATAAAAGGGAAACCGATGGAACGAAAACATGAATAAATATAAACCCACTAAGCTGCTCCAAAATTCAATTTCCATGCCAAACTGAAACCAACATATACAATTTAAGAACAAAACAAAAGCCAAACACAAATGGTACGATATCTAAATCAACAATACCTTAGTGAGTGTTGTAACAAAACTTTTTTTGGCATAAAACCATAAAAGCAGTACAATAGATTCAGATATAACGCAGGTCAGACCAGTTTCAGGGAATATTACAGGGAATATTACACATCCGAATGCATTAAAAAATAAAAATGAACAGGTTTCAATTAATTGTTAAAATACACTGGGCCTCATTAAAAGTTTGGTACCTGTAAGCTTGCTGGTACCGTAGTTCCCGGACAGGCAAACCACGAGTTGTGCTCTCGGGTGCCTTTCTGCCCACCAGGTTGGACCTGGCGGGCAGAAAGGCACACGCGAGCACAGCATGTTTATAACGGTGCCGGTGCATCCGACCTCCCCATTCCCATTGAGCCCTGTGGGAATGGGGAGTAATGGATTCTGGCCCCTGGCAATGGGGACATACAGGGTCCGCCAAGGTCGGAATGGCGCTGTACTTCCCATTACCAGGTGCCGTAAAAAATGCAACTCTGGCAGCAGACATGCCTGTGTGACAGGCACGGCTACTGCCAGGGTTGTAATGAGGCCCACTGTCTTCTCAGGAAGGAGCTAAAAACATATTTAGATACATACAAAACATATTTAAGTCATCAGTGCATTTACAGAAATTCACAGCTTGTATGGTCAACCTAATGTTCTTGATTCTAAAATGCAGGAATAGATCCCGCTTTCGCAGGTCCAAATAGCCTGAACAAACAAGGAGAAAATTATCAATTGACTCCTCAGGCACCCCACAAACACTGCATGATGTAACATTCCGTGGGGTCCACTTAGCTGTATAAAGTGCTAGTTAAAGCGTATTGGTGCGAAGTTGAAAAAAACTGTATAACTCTGGGCCACCCTGGACTTGTTTGATATCATAATATCTAGCTCCCGGGTGCCTTTCTGCCCACCAGGTTGGATCTGGCGGGCAGAAAGGCACCCGCGAGCACAGCATGTTGGATGCACCGGCACCGTTATAAACGGTGCCGGTGCATCCAAACTCCACATTCCCATTGATCCCTATGGGGCTCAAATGGGAATGGGGAGTAATGGATTCCGGCCCCTGGCAATGGGACATACAGTGTCCGTCAAGGTCGGAATGGCCCTGTACTTTCCATTACCAGGTGCCAGAAAAAATGCAACTCTGGCAGCAGACATGACTGTGTGACAAGCACGGCTATTGTCAGGGTTGTAATGAGGCCCACTGTCTTCTCAAGAAGGCTCTAAAAACACATACAAAACTTATTTAAGTCATCAGTGCATTTACAGAAATTCACAGCTTTTATGGTCAACCTAATGTTCTTGATTCTAAAATGCAGGAATAGATCCCGCTTTCGCAGGTCCAAATAGCCTGATTAAATAAGGAGAAAATTACTCCTCAGGCACCCCACAAACACTGCATGATGTAACATTCTGTGGGGTCCACTTAGCTGTATAAACTGCTAGTTAAAGCGTATTGGTGCGAAGTTGAAAAAAAACGGTATAACTGGGGGCCACCCTGGACTTGTTTGATATCATATCTAGCCCAAGTGTTCAATAGTTGGCAAGCTCATCTCATACCTGCAGATGTCACCTCCTTACATGCATTTTTTACCACTATTTTAGTGCCTGGCGTTAGGTCCTTCTATTTTTCCATGCCAAACTGAAATCAACATATACAATGTATGAACAAAACAAAAACCAAGCCCAAACGGCCTATATCTAGATCAACAATGCCTTAGGCACTGTGTGTCGGGGCCTAACCAGTGTTGAAATAAGCGTTGAAAGGTATGAAATATATATATTATTATTATTTTTTTTTTAACTCCGACTCATTTTGAACCATTCAACAAATCTCTGCTGTTTTTTCCACATCTGGAGCATTTTGCAATACATTCAGGGTGTGTAATCCTGCTTGTTATTTGCCATGATCCATGCAGGGAATCAACAGAGTCTCGATTTGGCCAACAAGGTAGAAATCTCATCAATCATTTTCATTGGAGTTCAACAGACAGAGTCCATAGGGGTATTACATAATTACAGCCAGCATTACAGAAATGATGAGGAGGAACTTCTTTTTCAGTTCTGACCACAAAAACTCTAGCACACCCTACTGGACGTTTTCGACCAGCCACTTTGGAATAAATAAAAGATCATAGAAATCGACTAAAGCCTGTACACCAGACTGCTTTAAGACAAGGAGTTGCAAATTCTGTGTCACCACCATCTGTCGGAATGAAATATGGGTCCTGGGTGCACTGCTGCATGATACTGGTCCACTCCCGAATCTCAGTGAAATCTACAACTAAGACATAGGAAGCAAAACCCTCACACCCCTGCCAGCCACCATCCCCTCTCATCTCTTAACTAACTCTTCTCTAGTAAAATCTTGCATTCTTACACTATGCACACTCCTTCAGATGAACAACTGGGTCTAGTGTACTTAACAGACTCAGGCCCTCATTAGGACCCAGGCGTTAAGGGGTTTACAGCGCCGTAAACAGCGCCGACCCTTAACGCCTGATTCCAAGGTCCCTTTGCGGGATGGTGATTTTAACGCCTGCTTTTTGCAGGCGTTAAAACTCATGCCGCAAAGGGACATTGGGGCTAATTACGCCACCGTAATTTACGGTGGCGTAATTAGCGCCTTTCCCCATTCCCATTATGCCCTATGGGGCAAAAATGGGAATGGGGAAGGGTAAAATGGGAAATGGGGATTTACCGCCCCACTCACCTTGGAATGGGGCGGTAAATCCGCCAACCACCATGGCGTAAACATAGTTTACGCCATGGTGGTAAGGGTACGACCCAGGCGGTAACTTACCACCTGGGTCGTAATGAGGGCCTCAGACCCTATCCATCTTCTAGGAACAACCATTTTGTCAATTTTTGCATTTCGCAATCTGAGAGTTTCCCATACAGCTAACTTGCCCGGTCTGTACCAACCACAAAGAACATTTAGTTTTTTGGCATCCAGTTAACAGGTACTTCCGGCCTGCATCCATAAATACCACAGATGTCTGTATCTGCCGTCCAGCTATTCGATTTACACACTCTGCCCTCCTTTCTTACAGGGCCATGCACAGCGTGGCCAACATTATTATTGGCAGAAGGGCACCACAGTAGACCACTTAACATTACATTACTTTACATAATGTGATGCAAGCACACATTACCGGATGACCGCTCAGGATTTCATGCCTTAAAATTCATCATGCAGTGAATAACTATAACCTCCCTCTGAAGGAGTAGTGGCCAAAGTGGAGCAGTAGCAGTGACTCTCCTTGTGATGTTAGACACAACGTAATGAAGACGTCCAATTCACCGTTCAGTGTCCTTGAGAAAGCATGAGCCAATCAGTGCTTAGCTAAAAGGAGGGTCATGTCTTGAATGTATCAAAGAAACGACATGTTAACCATGAACACTTGCATCGTGCAGCCCGTTTTGAGGCCCCGTTTCTCGCACTTAGCCTGCAAGCTTAGTACCTTCTTGGGTATTTGGTATGGCTTTATTTCATCTTTGTAGGTTCACATACATAATAAAAAGTGAACAAGGAGCAAGTGTGCAATATTAAACTAACTGAATCACATTCAGGGATGTGTCCATTATCCTGTGACGTAAAATTAATGAACCTACATGCAGGCGTTCCGTGCTCTATGCTTGTTTTAACTATAAAAGAATACAGTCTCTCTCTGCTCACCGTGAGATGCTGCAGTCACAGCAAATGATTATCATTATGTTTCTGTACGTGCGGCTTCTCCATTGTGCAGACATGATAGAACACGGCTTGGCACAGAGTTGTTCAGTCATTTTCCAATAGATATGTTTATTCTGAATTGAAGGTCAATGAGGACGAGTCTTTTCAAAGAGCAATCTTAGATGCGGATTTCGCCGCATAGCAACAGGCAGGCAGACCGTAGCTGCGTGTACAGTGAAGCAGAGCCTCTATATTCCTCAGTCACGCATGTCCTTTCAACTTTAACTTACAAAGGATTTTATATGTGTAATTCTTAATTCAACTGCCAAAGGGAAATATTGAACCTATTTTTTTGGAGCACACTCCTTTATCTTGCGGTACACTTCTGAAAGTTGGAATTAAATACAGAGCATTCTAAAATAATCAAATCAATTGCGTACATACATCACTGAAGACGTTACTTTGCGAGTTCATTAGTTTGGTTATGAAACAATTTGAAAAAATGAGAACAATCATTTCTTAAATACACAAAAAAACATGCTGCATTTTTTTTGGGAACAATACTGTATTTTGGTGAAAACCGCAGAATGAAAAGCACATCACTGTGTTGCTATTTGACTGTTGCATTGCGAATCTGGGGGCATTGCACATTTCTTGTGTTTAGCAAATGGCGTGGTATGCAGCAGAGTTCCACTTTCTTTGAGATTAGGGTATTTCAGAAACAATTACTACTACTCATTTCTGGCAACCAGAAACTGTTCAAGAAGAGAACAAGCATTGCCCGAGCCAAGAGTCTCCCCATATTAACAGTGACACCAACCTTTCTCAAAGTTAAAAAGCAATTTAACTGTGCGGTGTAGTTGATAACAGTTCCTTAGCCTACGATAGAAGAGAGTAAGCATTAGCTGAAGCTAAGAGAGTGGCACCAAGGCTTCCAGGTAATTACTTGGGCTGATAAATGGCAGGAAGGCATAGGTAAAGATGGGGAAAGGAAACTGGCTGCTGGTAGAGGAAGATGAAGTGAATAGTGAGCCTGTGCCCCGCTCTCTAGTGAGTTAGATTAGTCCAGCAATGGCACGCATAGCTTTCCTGTAGTCACTTTAGTCAGAGTATAAGAGCATTGGAGACATAGTTAACGTACTGCACCATGATTTAGGATAGTCAAAACAAGAGATTTATATAAAAAAAGATGTATTGACTGTCTATCAAGAGTCATTTGTTACTACTGTGTTTTATCCCTAAATTATGTTCTCGGCCTTTTTAGAAACCTGTTTATGAGCCAACAATAAGCTGATGGTGGCACGTGCACATGTTTTATCCGCTTATCAGGATTTTTCAAGGAGTTTACACAATCAAAAAACTATTATAAACATGAAAATCTGTTGTGTTACTTGCAATATGTTTGCTATCAATGAGTTCTAATAAACATTTACTTCACAATTTACAACCAATTCTCAAAGCATTTACAAGGTTGTTGCAGATGATATTCTTGAGCATTTATATACAGTTGTTTGGTGCAGTCCTAAAATCACTTTTCAGTATTGGTAGTTGCCTAAGTTACAGTTCTATCTGTAAATATAATGAAAAAGGAGGATGAGAGAAGGCGAAAAGAGAGAATTAAGGTAGGGCAACCATATCGTGAAGGTCTAATCCAAATGTCCTAGTTAGGCTTAGGGGTGGTGAACGTGCACAAATGTTCCATAATCAAAGTGCAGGCATTGGTTGTTTGAATACTTTAAAGCATAATTGCTAATTACCAATAGTGAGGTTGAAGTATAAGTTGTATAGCTTATATAAAGCCTCGTAGACTAAGCACAAATTAGTAGTACAGTCATTTTTTCAATTTGTTTCCAACTCTATCTGGATGATGAAAAGTATTTGAGGTGTCAGGTTATAGGTTTAGTGTAGCATCGAAGCATATGATGCTAGATAAACTAGTTTCCATAATTAAGTAGTCCTATTTACCTTGTGAGAAACAACATGGTTTTATTTCATTTTCTTTTTCCCGTAGTAATGCTGTTTCTTAGTGGTCAATTACATTCTTATATGTGACCTAATGAATAAGGAGAAGATACAAGATGGACTAGGTGACCTCAGACCAGTTGTTAAACAACAGGTCAGGGTGTCTAACTAGGTTATTCTTATCCTAATAGGTGGTTATTGCCTCTCTGGAAGATGGCAATGCTCAGCGTGTGTCTTGGAGTACCACCATCTTGAGAATGACGATTTATAGACCTTGCACATCGTGCGTGAGAAGGGCAATATCGTCATCACCATTTCATCGTGGCTGCTTCTATGCCAATAAATGCCTGTGGCAAGAGCTGTCGGCATGTTTTGCTGAATAACAAAGAGCGAGAAGAGGTTCTCCTGAGTGTTCTGAATTCCAATTCCCCGCCAGTGCTGTCTTCTTCTCTGGTATGGGCAGGCTGTGCAGGTGTTCCCTTATCCTTAGTCATAGTTCTCTAATGGTGCTCCCCAGGTACAATTTGTCACCAACACATACACAGTGCCTGTTAGTGTGTGATTGTACATTGTTAATAGCATGTCTGAACATGCTGCAGCTTGAGCATTTATAGAATTCCTTTTTAGGTTTGCCTATTGAGATCCTAAATTGCCTTCACTGTTTCTTGTTTGCTATATAACTGGGACTAAGTTTTGTACGTATTGTAGGTGACCTAGTGTAGACAATGCTATGATTCTCTGTAATGTGATTTTTTAAGATCAGGGTCCAACATAAGTACGTGCCAGTTTTTTCAGAAAATATTTCTAATTGTGTTGTTATCATTAGTATAGTGTGTAATCAGTCTGACAATATCTTCTTTTGGTTCTCTCATTTTGTTCTTAGGTCTCGAAAATTCCAATCTGTTGCATGCTGTTGTTCTTTCTCCTGTTTGTGTAACACATTTCTTAGAGTAACCTCTGTCTAGGAATCTTTTTTTAATGGTCATGCATTGCTCTTGTTATGCCAGGTCAGTGCTACAGTTTCTCCTTGCTCCAGTGAATTCCCAGATGGGAAAGTTGTCCATGGTACTTTTTAGGAGTTAGCTCTATGCGTGTAATGTTGCATTAGCCGCAGTCTTTTTGTAATATTGTAATACCTTTTTGTTTTTATTTTGCATTCTCAATATAGATACATAAATCCATGTTGTTAATCCTTTCTTTATTTCTAATGTAATTCTAAGTCAAAAGTTGTTTCTGTTTAAATATTCACAATATCCATCAAATTGTATAGCACTTCCTTTCCATATAATAAGCACATTGCTGATGTACTGTAACCACTTTACAACATTCTTGCATAAGACAGGGTGAGTTGTTGCATGCTTGTGTTCAAATTCTTCCACAAATAGGTTGGCCATTGATGGTGGAAAACATGTCCCCACCGCTATACTTTTGGTCTGTTGATACAGTTTGTCATTAAATAGGAAAACATAACATTTTAATACAAAATAACAATTATTTTAGCATCACCACATATAGGTATTATGATGCTGATATTTTATGAAAGGTATAGTCAATGTTATCAAGTGGCAGCTTGTAGTCAATGGATATGTACAATGGGCCTCATTCCGAGTACGGCGCTAACCAATGGCGCTATTAACGCCTTGGTTGACGCCGCACCCGGACCGGCAGCGCCTTGGTGGATGGCGCAATTACCGCCCCATTCCAAGGTTGGCGGGCGGTAATTCCCCATTCACCAAGGCTCTTCCCCATTCCCAAATGAGCCCCCATAGGGCTCAATGGGAATGGGGAAGATGCAAATAACGGTGACCGTTCATTACGGTCACCGTTATTGGCTTGGAGGCCCCTTTGCGCCCTCGACTTTAACACCTGCTCAAAGCAGGTGTTAAGGGCGAGGGCGCAAAGGGAACTCGGAGTATGGCGGTAAGGGATTACCGCCACCGGTCTCGTTACCGGTGGCCGCTATCCCTTACCGCCATACTCGGAATGAGGCCCAATGTGTTAACATCCATTGCCCCAAACATGTATCCCTTTATCCCTATTCAAGTTTTTCAGATTGTCAAGTACATGCATTGTGTCTCTTTTATGTGAATCTGATTTACACACCACAGGTCTCAGTATAGTGCCTATAAATGTTGACATATTTTCAGTGATCCAGACATTACTACTGACTGTGGGTCTAACTTCAGGTAATATAGCATAGTCCTTGTGTAATTTGGGGAGGAAATAGATAGTAGGTATTTTAGGTTCATCTGAATATATACATAATCTTTTGTCATCATTGATCATATGTTTTTTGTGCCATTTGCTAAGTCATTTATTTCTTTAGTTCTGATAGTAATGTTTTTGATCAATTTCCTTGTAATATTCTGTGGTTTTCAAGTGTTCTTCAGCCATCTTGATATAGTCATGTTTGTTTATTATGACAATATACCCCCCTTATCAACCTGTAGTGCCGGAGACTGTAGAAGACAGAGAGAAGTGAGTCTTAAAGACAAACCCAGATTGTTATTGTGGCAGACAGACAAGAGAGGCAAAGATGCTGCCCCTTTTGGAGAGAATTATTCAGAGGAAGAGTGCCATGCCTTCTTGAAGTTGTTGAAGTATTTTAAAGTATGTGCTGTCAAAGACTGTCAAGAAGTACAAATCACTGATGCTGTGGTAGTAGGCCAAAGTACTGAAGCTGTGGTGGTTTAACTGAATCACAGAAGATGCAACATACTTGTCTAAATGAAGTGGAATACTATGAGACAAAGGTGACTGCGGAAGCCCTACAGTGTTTCAGAATTTTATGACTGACATGCTGTGGTGTTAGTCATAATCATATGCAGTACCCTTTGGGAACACCACACACAATTAAGACTACAAGTGACAGTACAAATTCAGCTTTGGTACAAGCCTGTACTACACAGAAAATTGGTAGCAATAGCTGAGCAGCCAGACCTATCTCAAGAGTAAAGTGAGCTGAATCAGAAGTTACACAAAGGACAGCAAATACTATGGTTCAAACAAACACTGACTCAAGGTTTCTGAGTAAAATAATATATATGTATAGACATCATTTGTAAAACAGATCACTGTTAGGGAGAATTCTCCTTCTAGGGCTAATTTCCCTCACCTAGTGAGTCCCCTAGCAGCTTTGCTGGATTTCTGGAGTTTATTTTTCCACCTGGTAAGAGTGTACATCCTTTTTCCACTCTTACATGTGTTTTGGCCTATGTGTTTTTACTCCTTGTGTGATCTTGGGCACTGGAGCACACCACTCCAAGTGCCCCCGTTCTTGTATGGGTTACACAGCACCTTCAGTGTAGTAACCCAGGGTTGTATTTCAGACTTCCCTCTGACTCCATTTCCCTGGGGCTGACTACTGTCCCCCAGAGAAAGGTAAAGCTGCCATTTGCTTAATATAGTCTTTCTTAACACAGACCCAGTACACCCCATCTTACATGGAGTACTTGAAAGGGCTAATCTGTACCCCTTTTCTGTCTATACCTCTTTGAGCATTGTTTCACTCTTTTAACAATTAGACTTGGCTGGTGGCAGTGGTATCTACCCTAACTTTTCTACCGTGATTATGTTAGATAAACGTGGTACTGTTCTTGGCAATTATATTAGCCTCGAACATAAACCAGCTTGACCAAATCGTCTTTCTTTTGGCTCCGGTTGGGTTTATTCGCAATTTCATTTTTGTTAAAGTCCTTCTTGTGTTTTACTTTGCATGGCAAACTAGGCTTGCCTTCTTTGTTCACCGTCTTTTGGCGGGCTTCTGCAGAGAAGCCCTTCTCTTGGCGCCTGGGTTCTAGGTAGTCTGAATGTGGGGAAGGGGTGTAGTCACCCCCTGCACAGGGTATTCTTGGAAACCCGAGTCGCACTTTGCCATGATTGGCTGAGGTGGTTGTCCTGGCTGGAAAACCCCCCTGCTGTGTGATTGACAGCCAGGCTGTGTGAATGGGGGTTTTGCGCATAAAAGGCAAGTCTCTTGGGCTAGAAGTCAGAGTCGCCGCTGGAACTACAAGGAACCAAAGAGAAGCGGAAAGAATGACGGCTGCTGCAACTACCCCATCCCGTGAAGCCCTGCTGCAGTCCTGAGCTATCTTCCCTTCGATGACTAAGAGGAGATCCAGTCTGGAGTCTTCTTCCCTTGAGCCTGGTGGGGATAACCAGCTCACCTTCTTCAGCAAGAGATCTCCGCCGTGGTCGAAATCGCTGCACACTGCTGTCGTGGTCCGGATAGCCACCTGCTGAGCCTCTCCTGTTTTTAAGGAGGACACCTCTTCGTTGTCGCTGCTGCCGGCTTCAGCCCTGTGTGGTGCAGACCCCCTTCAGACGTCCTTCTTCACAACAAAGCTCCAGGAATCGTGGGTCTGCGGGAAACCAACAGGAACAACTGCCAGGGCACCAGCTGCATCGTTGGAATCAGGTACTGTGTTCTACTCGAGGAAACTAGGTTAATCCCTTTTCTTCATCTCCAAAGCTCGTCCTTGTCTTCCCTCCTTCTTATAACTTTTGCTTCCGAACATTGACAATATCCAAGTACTTTTTGGCTACACTGAATCGTGAACTGTCTAACGGTGTGATCTTCGGCACAGGTCTCTGGCGTCACCTAACCCTGGCTCCAACCCTTTGACTTTTGAACTCCTGTTTCTGAGTGTTTCCCGATACTGTCTGCCTAACCTAAATATTGCCTGTGATTTATGCTTCCAACTCCCTCTGGGTATCTCAGGTGCTAAGTGTGTTTTTGCCCCGGTAGCATTTCACGTCACAGATACACGTTTATTAGACCGAACTGTCAAAAAGTGATTGCAACCGTATCCGCGGTATTGTGTTTTGTTCATAACACTGGTTCATGCCAACACAGGTTACTTACATTGAGACTTACTGTACAAAGTGAATTGGTTAGTTGTAGTATATTTAACGTGTGGTTTTGTTTAAAGTTTAATAGAGGTGTTGTGTTTATAACTGATGGTTTAAAAATAAATGTACTTATATTTTTTACCTGAAACCTTGAGTCAGTGTTTGCTTGAGTCAAAGTAATTGTGGTCCCTTTGTGTAATCTCTGCTACTACTCATATACTCTTGAGATAAGCTTGGCTGCTTTGCTACTGCTACCACTATAACTTAGTAGTACAGGCTTGTACCAAAGGTAAAACTTGTATTGCCACCTGTAGTCTTAATAAGGTGTAGTGGTCCCTAAGGGCACTGCACAGGATTCTGCCTAACACTGGTGTACAGCGGTGAGGATTTGGAAGTAGAGTGATTACACTTAGAGTGCTGCTATTGCTTGGGTTCAACTAACCACAAGGCTAACAACACTAAATCTATTTAACTTTCAAATCATGTCAAGTATGGAAAACTACACTGAAGAGAGTCTTTTACTCTATACTGTTGAGGTTCTTAGAACCATGTGTAGAGATAAGAATCTCTCTGGTAAAGGAAAAAAGTCTGAACTGGTTGGAATGTTAATGGGGAAAAATCTGGAGAGTGGGTCAGAAGGGCCTACCACTCCAGCCAATGTGGATTTTGATGTTTCTGATTCTGAGAGTGTTAATTTAGAAGAAGTAGATGAGTCCTTGATAGGAAACCCTACAACTCATTTGCCTGCTCAGAAAACTTCTGTTCACAGGGACCCCCACAGGTCCTACACTTACTCCTGAATTTATTGCACTTGAGAAAATGAGACTTGAATTAGAAGTGAAACGTATTGATGCACAAACTGCCATGGAACATCGAGAGTTAAGGCTCAGAGAAATGGAGCTGAATCATGAACTAGAAATGAAGAAACTGTCTCTAGAAAATGCTTCTCTCCCAGTCTTCTAGGTCTTCCAGTCCTAAGGGACCCTGTATGCCAAAGGAAATGATTGATATGTATGAGACTAAACTTGATGTTTTGGATTGGGTAGCACTGTTTGAGTACAATCATGGGATTCAAGGTATCTCAGGGAATCAGTTGATTCCTTGGCTTTTCTCTAGGCTTCCCCCTGTTGCAAGTGATGCTGTGATAGAGTTAGGAGAGGAGGATAAGCAGGATTATGAGTGTGTGAAACTAGCATTAATAGCTAGGTTTGGGAAGACCCCTTCCCAGTATTTTAAGAGGTTTAGAACCCTCAAAAAGCATGATGGTACCCTTTGGTCTACCTGGGTGTGTGACTGTTTGAAAAACTTAGATGGTTGTGTTAAGGGTTACAAAGTGAACACTTATGAAGGTTTGAGGAATCTTGTAATGTTGTAATGTTGGAATCTATTTTTGATGCCGGCTCTTCTGAGCTTAGACAGCATTTGGCTGATTCAAAGGAGATAGAGCCTAAGAAGTTAGCTAAGGCTGCTGACTTGTGGGTTGCCAACAGGGCTACTCACAAGAATTCTGTGGCAACTCAGAAGAAGGAAGAGGGAAAACAGTCCAAGAAAGACCACAAGGAGAATTCCAATAATTCCAATCCAAAAGAGGGCCACAAACATAACCAGGGTAAGCCACAAGGTAAACCGAATCAGGCTAGTGTACCACCTGGTTCCACACCAGCTGGAGGTCAGAACAAGCCCCCATTCCAGAGAGCATTTGGGAAATGCTTTGTTTGTGGGTTGCCTGGCCATGTGAAAGGAGATCCCAAGTGTAAAGGTAAACCTTCAGTGATCAGCACTGTCTCCTTAGCCTTCTCCCAGGTGGATGAAGTACCTATGACAAGTGGAAAATGTCAGCTACTAGCTGATGGGCCCATGAGAGTCTCAGCTAGTGTTTCTTTAGTGTCCTTGGGTCTTTGGGAACAACAGAACTTAGATGTCTACAACTCAATCCCAGATAATACTAAAGAGTATTACAAAGATAGTGTTCTTGTGAATGGTCAGTAGACCCCTGCCATCAGAGACACTGGAGCCAGCATAACTGTGGTTGATGAATGTTTTTTCATTTTCAAGGTGGAGGATGTTGCTAAGGCATCCAAACTCCTAACCAAGTTAGCTGGAGGCCCTGTGCAAATGGTTCCCCAGTTACCAGCTCTCATCCAGTGTAATGACATGACTGTCAGGATACCAGTGAGTGTGCAAAATAACGTACCTGGGAGGATCCTGTTGGGTAATGACCTAAAAACTCTTGGAGTTGTGTCTAGTATCCCCAGGCCCCCCAGCAGAAGGAAGCAGGAGCTCACAAGGTCTGCAAGGGAGAGAACCTTAAGAGGCTCTCCTGGGGACATGATAGAGGAAGCTAGTACCCCAAGTCCACAGGACTTACTTACTGCCATTGCAGGGCAAGAAAAGACAAAAGGGAAACCTAAGTCTGCCAGCAAGAAGCCAGCAAGCACTCCTGTGCCCAGAAGGACATCTCTGAGACTGTCCAAAGTCACACCTGCGACTCACACACCAGCCGAGGCTGAGTGTGAGGTTCAACCCTGTATGGTCAAGCTAGATACTGAGGAATCAGATCTAGAAGAGGATCTTACCTTGGTAAGATCTTGACCCTGTTGACCATCCTGAGCTGCAGTCTTTACTGGCAGAAGGTGGACCCAACAGGGAGGATTTCAGCAAAGGCCAAAGAGAGTGTTCTACCTTGGAAGGTCTTCACCAACAGGCCACTTCTGAGCTCAATGGGACTGAGCCTGGGAAGCATAGGTTGCACTAGGAAGATTGCCTCTTCTACAGTGAACCTACTGAGTCCACCCCTGGAGACTACAAAGACTTGTAGTACCTCTAGTGAACCAACTCCAGTTTCTGCAGTTAGCCCATGAGGTACCTTTGGATGGTCACTTAAGTTTTAAGAAGACCAAAGAAAGGCTATCTCTGCACTTCTACTGGCCTAAGATGGGTACAGAAGTAGACAAATTCTGCAGAAGCTGCCACACTTGCCAAACCTCTGGCAAGAGTGGGTCCAAGAATGTGGCACCCTTAGTGCCTCTCCCAGTGGTGGGAATTCCTTTTGAGAGGGTGGGGATTGACATTGTTGGTCCTCTTGACCCTCCCACATCTTCAGGCAACAGGTTGATCCTGGCTGTAGTGGACCATGCCACTAGATTTCCTGAAGCTATACCTATGAGGACTGTTACGGCTCCGACTGTAGCTAAGGCCCTACTTGGCATTTTTACCAGAGTAGGTTTTCCTAAGGAGGTGATATATGACAAGGGATAAAATTCTATGTCCCACTACATGCAAACCATGTGGAAAACCTGTGGAGTTACCTACAAGTTCTCAACTGCCTATCACCCCCAAACCAATGGACTGGTAGAGAGGTTTAACATAACTATGAAGAGCATGATAGGTGCTTTATAAGAACCCCTTAGAAGAAAGTGGGACTTTTACTGCCATGCCTTCTCTTTGCTTATAGAGAAGTCCCTCAGGAGGGAGTAGGATTTAGTCCCCTCGAACTTCTCTATGGCCATCCGGTCAGAGGTCCACTGGCCCTGGTTAAGGAGGGGTTGGAGAGTGCTCCTTCCCCCAAGCCAGTCAGAGTGACTGACCATGTGATAGGTCTCTGGAGGAGAATGTCACACATGATGGCAGAGGCAAGTGATAACTTGAGGGCTGGTCAAGCTCTGGTCAAGCATTGGCATGACCAGAAGGCTAACATGATTGAGTTTACTCAAGACCAGCTTGTTCTTGTTATGGTCCCCACAAGGCAGAGGGCCTTTCAGGACAAATGGATAGGACCCTTCAAGGTTGTGGGTAAACTTGGAGAGGTGAACTATCTGGTGGACTTAGGCAACCCTAAGGAGGCTACCAGAGTCTTTCACTCCAACCGCTTGAAGGCTTATGTCTCTAGACCTGACATAGGAGCTCTGCTTCTAGCTTCAGCTCAGGAGGAGGAGGAGAGCGAACCTCTGCCTGACCTCCTCAGAGGCATACCTTTAGATGAAAACATAGAAGGAGTTAATCTCTCTTCTAATCTGACATCTGAACAACAGGATGGAGTTTCTGTTACATCAGTTTGCCTCACTTTCACCAGACTTGACCCCTTGGGGCCAGCATGATATTTTCACTGGTGACTGTTTACCTTTGAAATGCAGAGGTTACAGAATGTAAGAACATGTAAGATCCCACATAACTGTCATGTGTGTATCAGACCATTGTACAGTTCACTGATGCCTGTGTTCTGTCTCTCCCTGTCTGCAGCATCAACTGATGAAGAGGGCGGAGATGGTGCTGTGGAGCACAGCAGCAGGGATCCCACCGCCAGCTGGAGACGCAAGGCCCAGCTCCCCTCCCATGTAGTCATCTCGTCGTGGAGTGAGGAGTCTGGTGCCGCATCGGCGGCCGCAGCTGCCGAGGGTAAGTCCAAGAGGCGGATGTCAGAGGTGGACTCCTTGGCAGCAGAAGGGGCAGCTGAGACCCCACAGGGTCCTATGGCAGAAGATGGCATGGAGTCATCCAGGTTGTTGGGGGTTTGGTTGAGGAGGAGGCCGTGGAAGGACCACGCACGGGGTCTGGAGGAGGGATTCCACTGGTGCTAGTGGAGCAGTCCAGGGGCAGGGACAGGAGGCAGCACAGGCGGCCGCGTAGGTGCCTGTGTGTAATCCTGTCCCCGATCCTGTGACTGAGTCATCCCACACCAGCAGGGATGCCTTCGTCCAGACCCGTTTTCAGGAAAGGGATGCGCGAACAACAACTGGCCTTCCTCTCCCTGCGGACATGGAAATCTGGGACCACATTGATCATGTCCTGGCTGGGGTGGCGTTGCGTCAACGTGGCATTTGGGAAGACATGCAGGATTCCCGTGAGGACAATGCTCGTTTTTTGGGATGCCTCATTGACCGCATCGACCTACTAGGACGGGTCATCCGTGTGCTGGACCTTTTACCGACCCCCTCCTCAACTGAACCCCCTATGCACCAGTCATCCTCTGTGCCATCTTCCTGGCCATGTATCACCTGGCCACCCTGTGGAGCTGCCCCTGACCCAGCAGCCAGGCTGGTGGAGGACACATCCCTTCCACAGTCGGGAGTCGGAGGTCCAGCCGGGGTGGCTACCACAACAACTGGACCCCAGCAGGAGGAGGACGTGCAGGCATCGACAGGCACATGCACGGCAGCAGCAGGCTCAAGGTGGGAGCGATGATGGCTCGTGGCGATCAACATCACAGTGGCAGGCATCGGCCAGAGGGCAGGAGGACCCTGGATTGGGAGTGTCTTCCATGTGGCAGCGGTTGGGCCGGCAAATAGATGCGGAGCGGCTGCGGGCAGAAGAGGCACGGCTCACTATGGTCAGGGCGGAGAACTCCATGTGCAGGGCATTGAGGCGGGCTGAGTGCCTCGAGGAAATTCGCAGGGAGTTGGACGTGGATATGGCTTTATCTCCGCAAGACCTCAGGGCCAGGGAAGAGTCCCGCTTCCAGGACGTTGAAGAGGAGTTCGATGATGCCCTGACCCGGGACATCAACAAGTGAGCCGTTGGACTTGCCCACCACCTTTGTAAATAGTCCTGTAGGTGTAAGTTTCATTTCTATTTTTTTTCCTTTGGGGCGCATGGACTATGCCCCACCTTTTTGTATATAGTTATTTATTAGGTAGGCTTTTTGGTAGGTTTCATTTGAATCGTTGGGCTCATGGACCCTGGATTTTTACATTGCATATAGTTTTGTATTGGATTTGACTTCATTGATTTTTTTTTTTACCATGGAGCAATGGTTTTCTTATTTTTTTAAACTTTGGATTTGGTTTAATGGACGAACGCTTTGGAGCCATTTTAATTTGGATTTTATTGGCTTCAGCATTCACATTTTTTCATTCATTTTGGACATCCAGGCTTTTATTTATTATTTCTTTTCTTGTGTGATTTTCTTTCATTCCTTCAATTTTGTATATAATATATTTTTATTTCATACTTCGTTTGTGTGGTATTCTCTCATTGGTTCCGTGCATGTCACAAAGTGGGTTTACTCATTCACATGCCCCCATTGTGTGTGTCTGACGAACATGTATTGATGTGCATACTTGTCATTTGGGATCTATCATGACATGGGTATTTCAATATGGAGAGGATGGAATGCTTGGTTGGGTGTTTGGACTGGGGTGGCGTGGGGTTGGATTTGGGTGGCTATAAGGGCCATGAGTGTGGATAGTGATGACGTGTTGAGTGGGGGGACATGAGTCGGGGCCTGCTGGCAGGTGTCCGTCAATTGTGGGTGGGGGACATGAGTCAGGGCCTGCTGGCAGGTGCCTGTCAATGGTAGGCGGGTGATTGGGGGGGACATGACTCAGGGCCTTCTGGCAGGTGCCCATCAATGGGGGTGGGGTGGGGGACATGAGTCAGGGCCTGCTGGAAGGTGCCCATCAATGGGGCTGGGGGACATGAGTCGGGGCCTGCTGGCAGGTGCCCGTCAATGAGGGTGCGGTGGGGGACATGAGTCGGGGCCTGTTGGCAGGTGCCCGTCAATGGGGGTGGGGTGGGGGCATGAGTCGGGGCCTGCTGGCAGGTGCCCACCAATGGTGGGTGGGTGGTCGGGGGACATGAGTCGGAGCTCACAAGTGCGCTCATGAGTGCATGGTGCCATGTGGGCTGCCTGCAGGGCATGGTGAGGGTTGTAGGGTAGTCCCCAGTGGTGTGGCCTGTCGCGTGTGAAACATCCCATACACCCCCGAAATACACGTTCCCCGCTTGCCCAAGGCCTGTCGCGTGTGAAACTTCCCGCACACCCCTGAAATACAAGTTCCCCGCTCGCCCAAGGCCTGTCGCGTGTGAAACTTCCTGCACACCCCCAAAATACACGCAGGCACCCCATCCACCCTGGGCATGCCCCACAGGCGTGAGCGGGGCATGTGTATTTCAGGGAGTGCGCAGGGAGTTTTACACGCATTTTTGCTGTCATGAGCGGGCTGCGCGTATTCTGGGGGGTGCGCGGGGAGTTTTACACGCGATAGGCCTGGTGCAATCGGTGTACATGTATTTTTGGGCATGCACTTGGAGTTTTACATGCATTTTCGCTGGCGCGAGCGGGTTACGTGTTTTCCGAGGGGTGCGTGGGGAGTTTTACACGCGATGGGCCTGGCGCGAGCAAGGTATGTGTATTTTGGGGCGTGCGCCAGGAGTTTTACACGCGTTTTCGTGGTTGGGGGCTGTATGCTGATCCACTGGCCTTTGCGCCATGTACTGGATTTGTGCGATGTTTTTGGCACACGGGGCGGGGTTGGGGGCATAATTGGCACTGATGCAGGGTCACTGCACCACTCTGCACCACGGCTGCTTATGGATGTTAAAATCCATGAATATGCTGTGCACCTAAATGGGTTTTGGTGCACGCGGCTGGCGCAGACTGCTGCGCGCGCACTCTGCGCACCAGCCGCCGAATTTTATGAATTACCCCCTTAATGTATGCAAGGTAGATCCTACAGATTTTAATAATTTTTTACACATTTCCATTAATTTGTTAAGAAAAACTGATCTGGAGATGTCTGACTTCATATGATGACCCACGTCAGAGTATAAAGAGTTCACACCTTCCGCCGTCAGATTCGAAAGAGGGAAACACATTTCCATTCAATGATGCTTTCATTCCTTCAATTTTGTATATAATATATTTTATTTCATACTTCATTTGTGTGGTATTCTCTCATTGGTTTCGTGCATGTCACAAAGTGGGTTTACTCATTCACATGCCCCCATTGTGTGTGTCTGACGAACATGTATTGATGTGCATACTTGTCATTTGGGATCTATCATGACATGGGTATTTCAATATGGAGAGGATGGAATGCTTGGTTGGGTGTTTGGACTGGGGTGGCGTGGGGTTGGATTTGGGTGGCCATAAGGGCCATGAGTGTGGATCGTGATGAAAAACTGATCTGGAGATGTTTGACTTCATATGATGACCCACGTCAGAGTATAAAGAGTTCACACCTTCCGCCGTCAGATTCGAAAGAGGGAAACACATTTCCATTCAATGATGCTTTGTAAAGATTGTAGGCCACACTCATATCTCAGTGCGACCAGAGGGACGCATTTTGGAAGGCAGTGAGTCATTCTCTTAAGATGAAGTCGATTCCAATTTGCTTATATCAAGCTTACCAGCAATGAAGGAGATTTCCAAACCGTAAGACATTTTTGGAATTAGTTTTTCTTTGTAATACTTTATCAATGGAGCACAGGAGAAGGTGTCAAATTTGCAATAAACTGCTTTCATTTGGGCGATACTTTGTTTGGTCTTCAGATGGAAATGATTTTGTATCTGTAAATAACTGGGGCCATCATTAAAATCGCAGATATATCATAGTGTGCTTTGTTCCTAACCTGATCTTGTCCAGAAACCATTTATCCGTAATTTGTGTTCTAAATCGACTAAAGTGCATTACATGGGACTCAGATGGATTAATGATTAGTCCATTAAGTGCCATATTCTGCGCAAATGCAGACAACAATCTCTGAAGTCCCAAAGGGGTTTTATCAAAAAGCAAGAAATCGTCTGCATATGAGCACCAGCTCATCTTTTTGCCTTTCAGAGTAGGTTGAATAAAAGCTGACTTCACAAGACAAGGACCCACATCAGAGGTGTATAGATTATAAAGAGCTGTGGCAAATATGCAGCCCTGTCTAAGACTGTTAGATGTTGGAATTTGGAAGGATAATAATCCTTCATTATTCAGGCACACTTGTATTTTTGAGCCTTCGTGAAGATGAATAAGGATTGCTAAAATGTCCTTTGGAAGGCCTAAACCATATCATTTTCGCCATAATGTTGGTCTCTCGACCAGGTTGAACGCAAGTGACAAATCTACACTTGCTAAATATACAGGAGACTCTCCTTTTTTCCACCCAAATTCTTGGAGCAGGGAGATAATTAACCCTCCCACCATGGTTCCCACTCCTCTTCTAAAGCCAAATTGAGCGGTAGCAATTATTGCATTAGTAGTAGACCAATCCTCCACTTGTTGTAGAATCAGGCCCGCAAATATTTTCGATTCTGCGTCCATTAACGATATTGGGCGATAATCAGATGCAAAGATCTATCTCCCTTCTTGTAAATCGGAAATAATAAGTGATAGATTCAAGGAAGGGGGAATGGACTTGGTAAGCTCTATATTAGAAAATAATAGAGATAATGCATTGGACCAGCTATCAGGGTCATCCCTTAGTAGTACATTTGATTCGCCGTTAAGGCCTGCAGCTCTAGATGAGCTAGACTTCATGATCCTGTCTCTAATTTGGGCCACTGAAAAGCTACACTTCCACTGGGTAGATTGTAAGGCATCCGAGAAGACAAATGGCGGGGCTCTGCGGGCATATAGTGCAGAAAAGTGCTCTGATCAAGATTGTTCAGAAATTGGGTTTAACATTTGGATTCCGCGGATCGATTGCCCATTTATTAGATGCCAAAATGTACGTGAGGAATTATCCCTAAGGGCCCTCAGCATTGCTTCATTATCCGCTTCAAATAGGGAGCACTTATAACCTTTTAACCAGTTTTTATATATTTGTTTCATGTATCTTGCCCCCTCCTTTTTGTCAATGTCTGAGCTCTTCTGTAGTTTGAGTAGTCTTAAAGATCTCAAATGCAATTTAGCTAAACGTACGTTCTGATCATATTTGTGAGTATGAGATTTCTCAATTCTTTTCGTTTTATTTTGCATATAGAGCTGTCAATGTCTTCACATAGGGAGTGAAGTTGGTGTAGGTGAACCCATTTTTTTTTAAAAAAAACATTTTTATTCAAACCGTTGTTTATTAGTTCGATCAACAAACTTTTACAACTTTTAACATTAAATATTATTTCATATTATAGATTTGATATTTTCAAATAGTCTTCATTTTCTTATGAGTCTATTCCATTTTCATTCATTATACAATTTAATATAAATTATATAGTAAGCAATTAAAAACTCTTTTGTATGCTATGCACCATATGGCAAGTTATTTATCAGCATGTGTACATACATTAGAAACATGGATAGTATAATGCACCTTTTGTTAGTACTTCATTTA
This sequence comes from Ambystoma mexicanum, assembly GCF_040938575.1. NCBI lineage: Eukaryota > Metazoa > Chordata > Amphibia > Caudata > Ambystomatidae > Ambystoma > Ambystoma mexicanum. The sequence goes on along the minus strand of NC_090930.1, from coordinate 363,931,293 downwards.
TCCACTTATGTGTCATTTAGCAAATTGTGAGAACTGCAGGATAACATGGGCGTAACCCATCCTGTATGGAAGAGCATATAAAAAATAAGAGCGTACAATCACAAAGCAGACAAAGCAACAGACGATGGACACTTGCTGAGGAGAAAACAGTACACTTAGTGTGGTAGTTACAACAAATGCTAATCCACCCCATCGATATTTTGATACATAGTCTCAAGTTCTTGGTTTATGATTGTTAAAAGTCTGCACAGGGACAACATGAGACTCGTTCTAGTCCCCCACATGCAGGCTATCCAAAGCCATTCCATATTAGCCTCGGAACCTACACCATCTGTGTCAATTGTTGATATACGAGTTGCCTCAAAATGGGGACAAAATATCACTAGATGTTTCAAAGTTTCTATAATAGATCCATCATTACAGAACCTGCATCCCAAGACCTTATCAGATTTCAGGAAAGGGTTCCAACTACCAATTCTTTCTAGAGTTAGTGATTGGTTCATTTTAAACCGAAAGTAAACTTCCCTAACTTTATTGCAAGGAAATTGAATTACATACGGTTTAAGTGGGCGTCTTGGGGTGCTAAAAAGCGCAGCTTCCTTATATCCCTTGAGTTCAGCTATTCCACTTAACGTTTTACACCAATCATGTTCAAAAATACGAAGCTTAACATAATTTGGTCTAAATTCCAAATCTGATGGTTTGAGTGTAATTTTGTCTAGTAAATGGACCATTTGTGCGTGGTAAGCTGAAATAGAAGATCGTTCAGAGGCAACCATTAGTTGTCCAATATCTTCGTATAAACAATTGTCTGGCGGGTATAGCATTCTGACAAAGTTAGCCAATAACCGCCAGTTATAGCATGCAGACAGAGCAGTGAGACCGAATTCATGCCTTGTTATCATATTAGGAGTAGATTTGGCCAAACGCAATGCCCCCTTCCATATACAACCTTGTAGTTGGTCAAGAAAGCTGTTAATATTCACAAGGCACATGTCCAAACCGAGAGGAGCACTGATTCCACTTTCAATATGTAAAATTGCAGTAGTGGCAACAATGAGAATTTGCAGAACTTGATATAAACCATCCGCATTTGAGTGGAAAGAGGAGCCACTTTCTTGTTCAGTACCTCTTTCCACATTGCCAAGGAGTTGGAATCAGTTATTGTATAACCAAGATAGCGAATGGCACGCACTATGGTTATGGGAATGTTTTCAATTTTCCAATTTTGAGCAGTACGTTTTCTCTTGAAGTTCCTAAAAACCACAATGTGAGATTTTTCAACATTACATTTTAGATTGTGGCTTTGGCAGTAAGAAGCAAACAAATCTAGTTTAATTTGCAGGCCTTTAGGAGTACGATCGAAGATGACTATATCATCGGCAAAAGCTAGCCATTGTATTTTTAAATGACCAAGCCTTGCCGGGTAAGAAATCTGATTGTTCCAAATGTCATTAATGCCACATAAGTAAAGATTGAAGAGCGTGGCCGCTAGGTAGCATCCCTGCTTCACACCAACCTCAATCCTTATCGGATTTGTTGTTGCACCTTCATTGTTCACTCTTACAAGATAGGTGGTATTTGCATGAAGCTTGGATATAAACTGTATAATGTACTCAGGTATGTTCATGGCAACCATTTTCTTCCAAAGAAGTGTACGTATGACACAGTCATTTTTGTTTTATTTCCAATGATGTTGCGATATGATCTTTCCGGAACATATTGTTGCATGCTTGGACATTACCAGGGTGCCATACAATTCGATTTTTAGCACAATTCAAACCTAGATCTGGAGAAGTGTTTTGATAAGAACACGCACCTCTTGAAAGATCAATGTCTACTTCTAGCATTTTGTGATCGCTCAAATTTGTCTCAGTTATATTGAATCTTTCTACTGTTAACCATAATTTCTGTACTAAAAATGTAAACAATTGCTGAGGTCTTATTGCCCGATGACCAGGTAATGTAAGGCACTTCCGGTTTGAGTATGGAATGTAATGAGACTAGACCCCATGAGCTGAATAACAAATTCCAAATTTATAGGTCATTTTTGTGTGTGCCACCTCTGTAATTTTTGGAAGGGAATCTCCCTCATGTTTGACTCATTAATGCTTTCTCTAGATATCAATGATAGATTCTCTATTGCTAGATTACTATCCGAATGCAAATCATCCCGAGTCAAATTTGTATTGAGCTCACCCAGAACCAGTATATGAAGAGCTTTACATTTCGAGGAGCATTTATCCATAATTGCTTCTATTTTCAGAATTAACTCATACAAATTTGCACCAGGAGACCAATAGACATTCAGAAAAAGCAATGAGAAATTCCCTCATTACCCTCCACCTTTATCAATGAGCCCAAGACATCAGGAGCAATTACAAATGTTTGAACCATGTGCAAACCCATACCCAGCTTTAAAGTGGTCAAGAGGCCTCCAGACCAACGGCCCCTTAACCCCTTAGTTGCTGGAACATAGCAGTACACAAAACATCAAGATGCACTGGTGTAAGGAACCATGTTTCCTGAATACACAAAAGATTCTTACTCCTCAATTTATTTATTTTTTTGATAAAACATTTTTTTATTGTTTTACATCGCATCAAAACAACAACAAGGTGTAGGGACTAGCATGTCTCATCAAATGTCAATCATTAACAGGTTCGTTATCAATCACCCATAACATTTCCCCAAGCCTTTAGTGTGATTAAACCTCATCACCCCCACTGCGTCTAATGGGATCTAGGGTCCTTCCTCTTCCCACCTCCCCCATATCCTATCTGCCTTTACAGGGCAGCCTCTGGCGGTGTATATTCTGTATTCTATCATTGCACATATGTCCATGTCCATTGCCCATTGCTCCATTATTGGGGACTCCGGGGCTCCCCATTTTTGCGCTATGTTACGCTTCATCAGTCCCGCGGCTGTGTTCAAAAGCAGCAACCTTTCCCATTTATTAAGAGCAATCTCATTCGGAACACCCAGGATGAGAATCTTTGGGTCCAGTGGTACGGTGGCACGTAAGGATCTTATTAAGTTCATTACAGCATTCGTTCCAGAAAGTGTGGATTTGGGGGCATGCCCATAGAATGTGAAAAAAGGTCCCCTCTTCCTCTCCGCATTGGAGACAGTTCTGGTTCGAGGCTCTCTTCCACCTATATAATATCATTCTGGAGTAATAGACTCTATGCACGATCTTTAATTGGACCAGCCGAAGCCTGGAGGAGATGGCCACCTCCCTTGGATGCATTAGTGCTTGGATCTAGTCTTCTGGGTCTATCTCCCCTACGTCCACCTCCCATTTGGCTTTTAATCCCATCAGTTCAGGTGTGGCAAAGGATGTGATAGCATTGTATAGAATGGAGGTGCATTTGGTGGGGATGAAAGCTGGTAGCATGTTGCGCTCTATTGGTGTGTAGTCTGGGATACTGGCGTTTATAGGTATATGGTTTCTCAGGGCATGGGCCAGTTGTACATAGTGGTATCGCTCGGTACCCGGGAGTTGGAATTTTTGCTGGAGGACTTCAAACGAGGCCAGTTCCCCCTCATCAAGAATGTCTTCAACTCTCAGAATCCTGGCCCTTACCCATCGGAGCCACGGGTCAAGCCTCCTTATCTCGGACAGATTGCTATTTCCCCAGAGGGGTTGTGCCGTGGTTATTTTATTTTCCCACCCTACGAATCTGTGCGCTTGCTTCCAAACAGCAATAATGTGAGTCGTGGTCATTGGTGGGGGGGGTCTCGGGAGGGTTTGATATAGTAAGTGCTGTGGGTCGGTGCCATGCATAGCGGCTACCTCAGCCCCGATGTGGGGGAGTTCCCTGTCTCCGTGGAGCAGGTCATTGACCACTGCAAGTTGCGAAGCCCAATAATATGTTTGGAGGCGGGGAACCCCAATCCCGCCCTCCCAGATCGATCTTTGGAGCGTGGTTAGCGCTATCCTTGGTTGGCCTCCACCCCATATGAGTTCCCAAAAGAGGGTTTCGACCCGATCGAAGTCAGAGTCTGGGATCTTTAGTGGGGCATTCTGTAAGACATAGAGAAACCTTGGGAGAGTCATCATCTTAAAGAGTGCGGCTCTCCCCACGGGTGAGAGGGGGAGAAGCTTCCAGTGGTGGATGTCACTGACAAAACGGTCAAGGACCGGTTGAATGTTATGTGTTGCATAAGCAGTGAGTTCCGTTGTCAACCAGATCCCCAAATATCGAAAGCGCTGCAGTTCCAATCGGTACGGGCATTCCTGGGGGTCAACCTGTGCACCTCCTTTCACCAGGAAGAGAACTGATTTACCCCAATTAATTTTAAGCCCACTAAATTCACCGAAACGGATAAGCATTTGTGTCACTATAGGGCAGGACAGGGCTGGGTCCCCCAGATATATCAGGAGGTCGTCTGTGTACAAGGAAATTCGGTCCTCATGCCCTTCAGGCCATCTAAATCCTGTCCAGGCTGCATTTTGGCAGAGCCACAGGGCAAGAGGCTCAATTGCCAGGGCAAAGAGAAGGGGAGAGAGGGGGCAACCCTGTCTCGTGCCCTTCCCCAGAGGGAAGGACCGAGAGGGCCAACCATTCACCCTGACCGCCGCTTGAACATTCGTGTAAAGTAATTTTACCCATCCCAGGAAGCCGTCGCCAAACCCCATGCGTCTCATGATTTCCCAGAGGCTGTCCCACCTGACCGAGTCGAAGGCCTTTTCGAAATCTATTGCCAATAAGGCGAGAGGGGTGTCGATGACTGGGGCCCGTTCTAGCGCCAAGTGGAGTTGACGCAGATTCATTTGGGTTGATTTGTGTGGCATAAAGCCACATTGATCCAGGTGGATCAGGGTGTGGGCCACTGGCTGCAGTCGATTGGCTAGGAGTTTGGCTAGGACCTTGGCTTCACTATTAATTAGTGAGATAGGTCTGTAAGAGGCGCACATTTCTGGGGGTTTATCAGGTTCAGGAATGACCACAATAGTGGCTTTAAATAGGTCTGGTGGGAGGGTGCCTCGGTCACGGGCGCCGAGGAGCATTTTGTAGAGGGGGGTTGCTATTTTGTTCCCTCCAAGCTTTTGCCAAGCTTCGGCCGGGAATCCATTAGGACCTGCTGTTTTCCCCGTTTGGAGTTGTGCTAGGGCTTTGGCTATTTCGGACTCGGAGAGATCGGAGTCTAATTCCGCTCGCTGTTGTGCTGTCAATGATGGCAGTACTACATCGTCTAGCAGAGTCTGGTCAAGTGGTGATGTCAGGGCTCGAAATAGTTCTTCATAGAATTGGGCGAAGGCCTCTGCTATTTCGGCATCCGTCTGGTACCTCTCATTATTCAGAGTAACGATTTCTCAGACGTAGCGTCTCCCCTCATCTCTTCTTTCAAGCCAGGCAAGTATTTTGCCTGCTTTGTCCCCCAATTCGTATATCCTCGGTCTGGAGTCCCAGTGGGTTTGCTTGGTGTTATCCAGCATGGTACATCTGAGGCTCTCTGGGGCTAGTTTAAGGGACCTTAGGGTCTGCGGGGTAGGGTCAAGAGCGTGCATGTTCTCGGACTGGTTGGTGTAGGTGAACCCATTTTGTTCAAAATTTTTTTTATTCAAACCGTTGTTTATTAGTTCGATCAACAAAACATGAAATATTATTTTATATTATAGATTTGATATTTTCAAATAGTCTCTTCATTTTCTTACGAGTCTATTCCATTTTCATTCATTATACAATTTAATATAAATTATACAGTAAGCAATTAAAAACTCTTTTGTATGCTATGCACCATGTGGCAAGTTATTTATCAGCATGTGTACATACATTAGAAACATGGATAGTATAATGCACCTTTTGTTAGTACTTCATTTATCCACTTATGTGTCATTTAGCAAATTGTGAGAACTGCAGGATAACATGGGCGTAACCTATCCTGTATGGAAGAGCATATAAAAAATAAGAGTGTACAATCACAAAGCAGACAAAGCAACAGACGATTGACACTTGCTGAGGAGAAAACAGTACACTTAGTGTGGTAGTTACAACAAATGCTAATCCACCCCATCGATATTTTGATACATAGGCCCTCATTAGGACCCTGGCGGATTTTTACCGCCATCCACGGACTTTCCGGCCATGGCGCAAAGTCCCTTTACGCCATGGCCGATGGCGGACTTACCGCCCCATTCCGAGGTCGGCGGGGCGGTAAGTCCCCATTGTCCCATTTACCCTTCCCCATTCCCATTTCGGCCCCATAGGGCTCAATGGGAGTGGGGAAGGAGTTAATTACGCCACCGTAAAATACGGTGGCGTAATTAACACCAAGGTCCCAGAGCGCCATGGATTTTTCCGCCCGCAAAAAGCGGGCGGAAAAGTGTCCATGGCGCTCTGGAAACTCGTAGTTGGCGGTAAGGGGTCGGCGCAGCTAACGCTGGCGCAGACCCCTTAGCGCCAGGGTCGTAATGAGGGCCATAGTCTCAAGTTCTTGGTTTATGATTGTTAAAAGTCTGCACAGGGACAATATAAGACTTGTTCTAGTCCCCCACATGCAGGCTATCCAAAGCCATTCCCTATTAGCCTCGGAACCTACACCATCTGTGTCAATTGTTGATATACGAGTTGCCTCAAAATGGGGACAAAATATCACTAGATGTTTCAAAGTTTCTATAATAGATCCATCATTACAGAACCTGCATCCCAAGACCTTATCAGATTTCAGGAAAGGGTTCCAACTACCAATTCTTTCTAGAGTTAGTGATTGGTTCATTTTAAACCGAAAGTAAACTTCCTTAACTTTATTGCAAGGAAATTGAATTACATACGGTTTAAGTGGACGTCTTGGGGTGCTAAAAAGCGCAGCTTCCTTATATCCCTTGAGTTCAGCTATTCCACTTAACGTTTTACACCAATCATGCTCAAAAATACAAAGCTTAACATAATTTGGTCTAAATTCCAAATCTGATGGTTTGAGTGTAATTTTGTCTAGTAAATGGAGCATTTGTGCGTGGTAGGCTGTAATAGAAGATCGTTCAGAGGCAACCATTAGTTGTCCAAGATCTTCGTATAAACAATTGTCTGACGGGTATAGCATTCTGGCAAAGTTAGTTATAGCTCCAGTTATAGCGTGCAGACAGAGCAGTGAGACCGAATTCATGCCTTGTTATCATATTGGGAGTAGATTTGGCCAAACGCAATGCCCCCTTCCATATACAACCTTGTAGTTGGTCAAGAAAGCTGTTAATATTCACAAGGCATGAAGTGGGAGAATGGAAGACCAGGCTCCCGTCCTTCACCTCTCGCGCTTGGCCTAGAGGGTCACGACCCAGACACCCGCCACGAGAAGAGTTTGTCCATTTACCAGACGACCAGATACCCTGGTACAGGAACATACGGATGTGTCCATCTGCCTGCCCAGCAGCCCGCACTGGCCATGCCGGCACCTGCGGCACGGATCAACTAGACTAAAATCTACACGTCGTTAGAGATGCCATGACGACCTAGACAACGGGAAGCACATCTGTACAAATATACACACTGGACATTCCCACACCAATCTACACGAAGAATATACTCAGTGCTATGACATAGGCGACAGGCATATTCACGGACGTGCATCTTTATTATTTTCACATAGGCTTTCAGAATGCAGAAACGCAAGACGCGTCATGAACTCATCTATAAAGCTTGCTCACGCTTCTCTTGAAACCCGTTACCACCATGAGAGGTATAATGAAGACACGATACTGGTCATGGAACTATATGCTACTATAACCTAAAGCACCTATGCACCAAACGGACTAATTATGCACCAGGCCCGAGTAGGCCTCAAACAAGAGCTCCCGTGGATATTAACAAAGCAAGAGTCAGGTTGCTGATCCTGCAGAAAGAGCCCGGTGGAGCAACCAGCCAAGGTCGCAATATTGCAAACCCACATTCCAAGAACAAATCATCAAAGGCACGATGTTGCAACCTCGTACTCCGCGCACCAACGTTAAAGTCACACCGGCAAATTAAACCAGACGCGCAGTGGAAAAACAATATTAATTGTGCAGAATTCTGCCTCTTTCACGGTCCCTCCCCACGTGACCAAGCCGAACCTGACGAGATGCCAAACCCAGGAGAGAAGAGGCGTCTGGATCTCTCGCTATGGGACACAGGCAGATACACATGAAAGGCAATGGACATCTGCGACAGTGGGAGCGGTCAGCCTTCCAGCTATGAATAAATCCTCACATTGTCTGCACGTACCCATAGTGAAACATTGTTGCAACTTGCAGGTAAACCGAGAGCTGGGAACAGCGGTGGTCCCAGGCTGGGAAGCTCACGGGCGCACCAATCAGAACATGGGGCTCCTATCACTGACGCCAGTAATGTTAATCAATCCCCAGGAGTTTTTATGTAACAATTCTCATGTATCTAATTGTAGGGACAACCCAGATATACCACCTGACTACCCTTTGTCCACTAACATCGTTCTCTATATGTGTGCTATACTAACCCTACCACTCCAGCAACCAATTAAGAGTGGCGATAGGTTTTTTGTTAACTTTATGAAGTGACGCATGTAGCGCGTCATAATACAGTAAAAAGGGCCTGCGAGCCCCACGATTGTGTGTGTGTCAGGACGGACGCGTACGCGCCTTGACCCATCCCTGCCGTTTTGTCTAATAAACAGCAGAGTCACCTTGCTCCTTGTGTGTGTCTCATACTCTATCTCATCTGGGATATACACGGGAGGAGTTGGGGCCTCCCTGCCTGGAGGTCTGCGGACGGCCCGGCCGACCCCGGCAGAATTTCCCCCCGACAAGTTGGAGGCACCGCTGAGATCTGTTTAAGATCGACTTTTTATTTTTTACTTTTTCCAGGCACTCCCGTTGCGAGGAGGCCCGGCGGCGCGGCCCCCTCTGCCGTTGCCCCCTTCTGAGGACTACAGGACCATCGCGGAGCTGCGAGAAGACCGGACAGCGCAATCCGGATATTGGCCCTCGGGAGCCGGTTGAGAAGTATCCCGCCCGCGGTCGGCGAGTGTCCAGACGTGGTCCAGACGAGGGGAGGTGGGGAGCCGCTTGGAGGGGTGCACGCAGTCGAGCGGCCCTGCATCGAGAGAACTTGGTGAGCATGACACGCACAACAAGCAATGCAAAATTGTGAGGGAGGGGGAGGAAGTAAATAAGGGAGGAGGGAGGTGTTGTACAGATGCTCGGCGAAGGTCTAACAACTTAGTGTTGCAAATGGAATGAATGGTAGCAAAACGAGTGCGAGAGCAGTCGGCTACGTTACGTGAAAGAGGGGGGCGGGGCACGAAAACATCACGTGCGGCCGCTCGTAAGACACTGATTGGCCTAAGTCGCGACTACGTGTGAGGGTGGGTGTGTGTGGTTTCCTACGATTTGGCATTTATTGATCAATGAGTAGACGAGGATCCCTATTGTTCGAGCAAGAAACTCGATAGGTAGATGACGTTTCCCTGTAGACGGTAGCTAGTTGCCTAGTTGCCCAATACAGAAGATAATTGGCTGGTTAAGCCCTCCTGTCGAGGGGCGTATCACACGCGAGGCGACGCAGCGTGCGCAGTCCGATTATATTATTGATTTGATTACCTTGTTCCAGGAGAGGCAGGAAGACAGCTGTAGGGTTAGCGGGGTAGATTGCAAGTGTATTTTGAACTTAAAAAAACATAATAAGAATGTACCAGTAGCTCGAAGAAATCGGTGACGTCACCAGTAGGGATTTAATAGGATATCACGAGCACAAGGAACTTTGGGTTTGAGAGTGGTGGGGAAGAGAAACATGATAAGGGAGCGGATACGGAGATAAACGATAGACGAGTGGATCGGAAGAGGAGAAGGGGAGAGGGGCGTGGCTGCGCACGGAGAATGCCGGCCACGGCAAGTGTAAAAGGGGGAGGAGAACGGGGAAACAGGACGACTGTATAAGAGCGTCGTAAGGGGTACGCAGCCGCAGGGGGCTGCGTGCGCTTCGGCCGCAGGGGGCCGTAGGGGAAGGAATATACAATATAAAATAATACATATATATTTTTTGTTTTTTATGTTTTTAATAATTTTTACTGCATATTGTGTCAAAGGATTGTCGTAAGTCCCCACACTTGCGGGGCCAGGTAAACAATATAAGGTTGTATATTGTAAACTGCTAGTGAAGGGAAGGGTAACAAGGGGAGCGCCACTATGTCATACGGGACAGGGTCAGGAGGGTGGGGGAACACCCTCACTACCCCACTACAACACATATGCACCACACTGCCACCCCATAGGGAGAAATTAATTAAGTATAGCATAGAGTGGACCCAGGGGACGGACAACAAAATGTTAACACCATGGCCGCCTAATGGTAGTTTCGATCCATATGCCCAACATTCACTGCTAAACCATCTGCACAATACATACAAGGGGAAGAAGTTGGCAAACCATGTGGAGGTGTTTAACTTATGGAGGATGTTCCAGGGGTCCCGACCAGGACCAAAAGGAATGTTCACTATGGGGGAAACACCGGAAGAAAAGGAGATTAAGAAAGAAGGAACGGATGGGGAAAAGGGGTGTGAAAGCACAAAGAATACGGGGAACGGAGGGCAGGGAGGAGAAAAGATTGATAAATCAGACGACATAAAAAAGGAACCGAGCAATGAGATACCCATAACACCGGGAGTGAAAACAGAGGGAGGAGGGTTGTACCCTTTAAGAGAATTAGGAGAAATAGAAGGACAGTTAAGGGCGGCTGAAGGATACTCGAACCCGGCATACAGCCCTCCACCATATGTGGCTCATAGGAAGATGACAGTGGGGGAGGGGAGGATTGGAGAAGAGCAGACTGTAGAGATAGGAAATGATGAGTGGGTAGCTGCACAGATATTATTAAAATTACGAGGTTCACTAACTGGAGTAGAGATGGAGGTAGTAAAGAGAACAGACGAGGATAGTACAAGAGAGAGTGAGATGAGGGGGGAGGAGCTATTACGACAAAAGGAAGAGATTTTGGAGGAAAGATTAGCAAAGCTAAGGGATGAGCAGAATGAATTGATCAAACAGCTTGAGAGGGAGGAAAGAGAGAGAGTGAGGAAAAGGAAAGAAGGTAAGGACGAATTGGAAAAATTAAGGGAACGAAGTGAGGAGCAAAGGAGAGAAGCTGAAAGGGTAAAAGCAGCAGCAGACAGGGTGTCAAGAGTATTGCTGAGAGAAAAGAAGAAAGAAGAAGAAGAAAAGGAAAAGGAAATGGCAATATGGAGGAGGAGGGTACTATCAGAGACAGCTAAGAAATATGAAGAGGGGAAAGTAATAGAAAGAGAAAGGGTGAAATGGGAAAGGAAGAAAGAGGATGAAAGAATATTGGAACAGATGAGCAACGAAGTGATGGAGGAATTGAAAAGGAAAAGGGAGGAAAATAGTAGGGAGATGGAGGAGAGAAGTGAAGGGGAAAGAGAAGGGAGGAGTAGGGAGAGTGAAAAATGGGGGGATGTATATAGAAGTAGAGAAGTAGCAACAACATCAGCACTAGGGGGAGCAGTTGGTAACAAAGGAAGAGGAGAAATGGACCTAATAGACTTAGAAACAGTAACAGTAAAAGGGAAAAAGGCAGAGTGGGGGATACCATTTATGACTGATTTTTGCAGTGAGGAGGAAGAAGGAGTAGAGAGGGGAGGAAGAAAGAGTGAAAGGGAAAGCTTAGATAAGCTATACCTCACTCGAACAAACATAGACTCGCCATGGATCAGTAGGAGAAGGGAGGAGCTGGAGAGAAGTGAGGAGGGGGTGCAACAACTAGTGGAAAAACAAACCCATGAAACCACACCATCCCCATCTCCATCACGCCCTCCCCCATCGCACCTTACATGCTCAACCGCCGCACGCTCGCTGCGCACAATAAAGCTCGCGCCCTTTATGGACGAACTGACTCCCTATGCATGTCGGCTTAGAGACCTCCCTAGTCGCAGGCAAGACAGACAAATAAACATGTCCACATTAAACACAGGAAATGACGAAAAAAGGGGAAAGGACGGAGAAGGAGTTAGGAGCAGGGGTAATAAGGATGAACTTGAAGAGGTAAAGGAAACGGGAGAAGAGGAGGGGTGTGAGGACTCGATATTATGGAACGTAAAGGGGGACACAAGACACAATTTAATGCCACTGTTGGAGAGAGGAGGGGTTAGACCACAGTATGTACCTTGGAAGCATACGGATAAAGAAAATATAAAATGTAGGCTCCCATCACTAAGTGGAGGTGCGGGTAAGTGGATATATGAAATGGAAAAACACACCGCAGGACAGAAACTAGCAGTAGGAGATGTGAAGGGCCTGTTAATATCAATATTAGGGGATAGAGCGGATGACATTTGGAAAAGAGCGGGATTCCATGGGGTAACAATAACGAACACATCGCATGATGGGGCACCATTTGCAAACTGCAGACATGCGCTATGGCAGGCACTGAGAGTGCAGTACCCAGACACATCAGACATAGGAGCAATTACTTCCCATAAGATGCGTGAGAATGAGGATCCTGTTGATTATATCCAGGATATTCAAGAGAAGTGGCGCATGGAAACTAGAGAACAATGGGACAAAACACCAGCCATATTTTATCATATACTAGTACAAGGGCTCCCAGAAGGAGTTCAGAAACAACTAAAGAAAGTGGTGGGAATGGAAGCAAAACCATGGCCAGAAATACAACTGACTATAGTACATCACTGCAGGACATGGCAAGGAAAAATGAAACAAAAGGAAGAGGACAGGAAAACAGAAGAGGCCAAACTAGTACAGAAAAAACTTACTAAATACACAATGGAAGGGGCACTAATAACTACGCCCACACCAATGGCCCAAAGCCCCACACAAGTAGTGGCTGCACAAGATCCCGCTCAAATAGCACCTCAACAAAGTGTAATACAGCAAGTGCCGCCTCTGCAATTACACGCACCAAACATGGGAGGAGGGTACCCAATGCAAGGAGCTGGGTATTATAGTTATAACAGGGGGAGAGGAGGATTTATGAGAGGGAGAGGATACGGATATAATACCCAACAGCAGGTGGGGGGACTTAGAAATTCCTACCCCACAGGGCAACCCGTATACCAGGACAACACAGGGAGCTTCCCATGGCAAAGCAGGGAACCACCCGTGTGTTGGAGTTGCGGACTATTAGGACACATGTCACGTACGTGTAGGGTCAGGCCAGAAACACCAGCATGGAATGAACAAGCACAACCTAGGACCTCACAAGAACAGCAGGGCATACAACAACAGCAGATGTTACAACAAGGAAGTGTCCCACAACAACAAACAACACAACAACAGCCACTGCTACAACAACAAGTAGCGCTAACACAACCACCCCAGACTCAACAAACGCAATTTGGTAGGGTGACGGTGTTGGGACACAACCCTTACACAGGGAATGGCCAATCATTGTACCCTCAATAGGACAGCCCACAGACGGCCTTGGTGTGTCCCATCCTGTCAGTAACACCTAATAGTGCGGAGGAGCCACGCATAGAGGTAACGATAGGTGACAAAAAATTATCATTCCTTGTTGACACCGGGGCAACCCGGTCTTGCATAAGGGAAGGTAAATTTAAGATGTCAGGCGAAGCCATGAACACCCAAGGATTTTCTGGGGCTAAAGGGTTGGTTCCCTTTACTGATAACGTTCCCTTATCTATTGGAGATTATGATCTGTCGGTTCCACTTTTGTATTATAGTGCCTCACCAGTAAATATACTGGGGAGGGACATAATGAACAGGTTGAATATGACGATCTCCTTTACAGAAGATGGCATAATTTGCTCTACTCCAGGGATTAACATGCTCGCAGCACGACAGATTATGCAAGCATACTGTGGACAGACAGTGATTAGGGCGGAGCCAGTAGATGGCGAGCTATTCCAGTATGGCACAGACATGGCATTTGCATGGATGCCAGGGATAGAAGGGAAAATATGGAGGAGGCCAGCAGCCTATCTGTTCCGACCAGAAACACCTGTTAATGAACCAGAAGGAAAGGTGTTTGTAATGGACATCGAGAGCATTATTGCAACAGCCGATTATGTTGCTGTGCACGCCCAAGATAAAGAAGGGAGAGCATGGAGGGCAGTGATAGCACTAGCAGAAGGATGTAGGCTGACCCAGGTGTCAGATGAGGAGCTGTTCTCAGAAGAAAAGGAGGAAGGTGAAATGGTGTTCATGATGAGTGTAGAAATATGGCTAAGAGTGGCTCACAAACAAGTAGCACAGAAAATTGCAATGGCACTTGAGGCACCCGCATGCACCCCAGTCCCGTTCTTTAAGGAGGATATGTCAAAGGTGCCCAAATCATTATGGACTATTAGCCCTTATGACGTGGGATGCATAAAAAGCATAGGGGGTGTAAGGATAAAATTGAAAAAAGGTGCCATACTACCAAGAGTGAAACAGTACCCATTGTCAAAAGAGGCAGATGAGGGCATATATGAAACCATAACGGCCCTAATAAACAATGGCATATTGGTCCCCTCAGAATCACCATGTAACACGGCTGTGTACCCGGTGCGCAAGGCTAAAGGGGGGTCTTGGCGCTTCATACAGGACCTCAGGCCCTTGAACAACATAGTAGAAGCAGAGTATCCAGTAACAGCAAACCCGGCCACAATATTGTGTGGCATTCCAGCAGAAGCATCACGATTTACAGTGATTGACCTTAAAAATGCTTTTTTCTCAATACCATTACACCCAGACTCACAAGATTTGACAAGCTTCACTTACCGAAATACAAAGTGGAAACATACCAGATTACCACAGGGGTATTGTGAATCACCCTCAATTTTCAATAGAGTAATACAAATGGATTTGGGTAACGTTGAGGTAGAAAGCACAGTGTTACAATATGTGGATGACATAATAATTTGCAGTACAAACGAAAGTAAATGTAGAGAGGACTCCTTAAAAATGTTGACGATATTGGCTGAAAAGGGGTACAAGGTAGACATGGAAAAGATACAATACTGTCAGGAACAGGTACTTTACATTGGCCAACTGATATCCAAACATGGAAGAAAGATTGCACCACAAAGAGCACAGGCCATTTCAAGCACTCCTATGCCACAGACTGTGAGAGAACTGCAGCAATTTCTGGGGCTGTGCAACTACTGTAGAGCATGGGTATTTGATTACAGTTCATACATAGGACCCCTGCTTGAGGGTTTGAGGGAAGCCAATAAAGGGGAGAAAAAGTTGGGGTGGACTATGGAAATGAGGGAGGCCTTTGACGAATTGAAAGACGCGATATCAACTGCTCCAGTACTGGCATCCCCATACTATGAGCGACGATTTTTTATATTTTCACATTGCGACTCAGCAGTGATGAAAGCAGTATTGGCCCAAAAAACGAGCATGGGCTATAAACCAGTAGCATTTTACAGCGGTCACTTAGACCCTGTGATGTTAGGCCACTTCCCTTGCGAACAAGGTCTCGCTGCAGCTACTTTTGCAGTGGAAAAAGCATCAGCAATAACCATGGGGTGTCCGACTACACTGTTTGTGGAACATGCACTATTTAAAATATTGAATAATCCCAAGTCCACACTAACGACACAGAGGGCATCAGGTTATGAGATCATTTTGTCTAGGGCTGAACTAGCAATTGTTAGATGTAGCACGGTTAACCCTGCAAGGTTCCTAGCAGAAGTAATTGAGGAGGGAGATTACGCCCACGACTGCACCCAAATAACTGAAATGTACTCATGTACTAGAAAAGTTGAAGAAAACGCACTAGAGGGAGGTGAGCTTTTGTTTATTGATGGGTCATCAACTATTGATCAAGGAGATGGGATACGGAGGACTGGGGCAGCAGTAGTAAAAATGATGGAGGCGCCGGTGTGTGTGGCTATGAAGTGTGTACAATTACCACAGCATTACTCTGCTCAAGCCGCGGAACTGGTTGCACTAATATTGGCATTGAAGGAAAGTTTTGACAAACGAGTAACCATATATTCCGACAGTGCATATGTTACATCCACTGTCCACTCAGGGCTATCAAAATGGAGAAGAAGAGGGTTTAGGAGAGCTGATGGCACTCCAGTGCAACATGCCCTCTTGTTGGCTGAACTAATTGAAGTAATAAACGACCCCCAAGAACTAGCCCTAGTCAAATGCACCGCACACACCAATGGTGAAGACCACGTCTCAAAAGGGAATGCAGCAGCAGACGCACATGCGAAATATGCTGCATACTTTGGCGAGATATGGAACCGCACAGACTCACAGAGAGGGAGAGGGAGGGGAATGGCTAGGGAGATGTTAATAAGAGAAGGGTACACCCATCTCCCAGCCACACAGATTATGGAGCTACAAGCGGCTGCACCAATGGCCGAAAAAGAAATATGGGTAAAAAGAGGATGTACAATGTCACCAACCGACGCACTATGGCGCCAGGGTGGCACTGGGAAAGTTGTAATACCGTTGGCACTTTTAAATACCGCCCTGAGCCAATTACATCACCCAGCCCATACAGGCAAGGAAATAATTGCAGCACAAATTAGAGAAGATTGGTTCTGTCCCGAGTTAAATTCTCATGTGTCAAATTTTATCAGCAATTGTCTCACATGTCAACAGTTTACGGCTGGTCATACCCTAAAAGTGATAAGAGGTACCATACCCCGGCCAGAAGGACCTTTTCGGCACCTTCACATTGACTATGTTGATATGATCAACATATGTCAAGGTAATAGGTATATGATTGTAGTAGTATGCCCATTTTCTAGGTGGATTGAAGCAGGGCCCTGTTCACACCCAGATGCATTTAGAGCAGCCAAATTCCTAGTAAGGGAGGTCTTCCCCAGGTGGGGAGTGTGCGAGGTGTTAAGATCAGACAATGGCCCGCATTTCGCAAACGAAATGTTCCAGCATATCACATCCCTGCTGAGCATAAAACACAAATTTGCATGTGCATACCACCCACAGGCTAACGGTGTATGTGAACGCCTGAATGGCTTATTGAAGGAGGCAATTGCAAAGATACAACAAACAACAAAGAAAAGTTGGTTGTATTGCCTTCCGTTAGCCCTATTTGAATTAAGGAATAGGCCAGGGTCCGACCACCACCTCACCCCTCACGAGGTGGTTACTGGACGTCAAATGCACCTTCCCCTAACGCCAACGTCAAGGGCATTCACTGACCACGAAAGTTCAGCGAGTGTGTTAGGTGATGAAATGTATCAATATGTGTCTTCTTTGATTACTAGTGTTGTGTTTGTGTCTCAACAGCTCGAGCGCACACGGGGCGGGTCTACCAGAAATCAAGAAGAAGGCGCCAGTACAGAATTGGAAAAGGAGAACTTGTGCAAACTTGCCAAAGGTGACCACGTGCTACTTCGCAATTTCAATAGAAAATGGAACGATAAGAGGTTCACTGGCCCCCATCTGGTAGAGGACGTATCAACAAGAGCAGTAAAACTAAAGGACAAGCGTGCCTGGAACCACCTACATGATGTAAAGATCTACAAACTGCAGACCCGCCCCAGCGCCAACGACAGGTCCATTGGAAGAACAGCAACAACATCCCCAACAGCGGAAGGAAGTTCTACCACAGACAACGACCCAATTGTTCCCTTACCGTGTCACTACCCAGCTACCCCGGAGACAATAACTGACGAAGAAAGGGGTGATCCCCATACTGCCCACCCCATGGTCACACGTTCAAAGAGTAAAAATACTTCCGCCATCTGAGCCCAAACCCCCCGCCCATTGACTCCCAAGTACAGTTATAACTTAAACTGAAAGACATTGCCTGCACAAATACACATGTAAAACACGTGAATGTTCTCTTTTTTCTCTCGCACATACAGGAACTGCGTATTATTGTATTGTTAAGAAAAGAGCTAACTAACAAGTTCACTGTCCAGGCGTAGATGCTACTCCCAGACGATAACTACCCAGAAGAATTGTCACACCAATTTGTATACGAAATAAAAAGGCCAACATACCTAAAAAGGAGAAGGGTACGTGTCTACTACACAGCCTTCCTCCTGGCCATAGAATATTCCATGCCCCACCTCCGCCCATACTTGCCGGTCCTAAGAGACCGATCACTTAGAGTAGCGTGGGAGGAGCTCTTCGCCTGGGCACTGAATGACTATTTGATAGGGAGAGCTTAAAGGAAACAAAACTAACATTTAATAACAAGCATTTTGAGAATTTTTAGGCGGGCAACTTTAACGTCGCAAGAATACGCTGCCAGGACTGCAGCAAGGTAAGAGCAAAATGCCGGTGAGATTAGCATATGTAATAAAAATAATAGGGATTTTGATGATCACCGGGTTCCTGGCTGCCTCTGTATGGCAGTACAGCTATGCTATCAATTTTATTGCTGCACCCAAACCTAATATACCCCCGTCCCCTGCTGCAACAGGTGTTACGTCAGGTGGTAATAGTAACATTGCACCCAAGCAAAATAGAGTTAAACGCAGCACATACTCAGACAATAAAGGTATTGATAATTATATACAAGATTCAGCACACGTCACAAACAACATATGGTACCAACACATGACCCGCATTGGTAAGCAGACAACTGAGGATAGCTGCTACATTTGCTCATTAATACCATACGCCATGAGTGCTTCACGAACATTTGTTGCCACAGAAATAGATGAAAAGACAGCACAGTGCATAATATACTTGGCACTGTTCCAAACGAAAGGAAGATTTCAAGGAACAGTAGTGCACATGACATGGAAAACACGAGACTCATACCCATATGAAAACAACTTCCTCAAGACCTATTTGAGTTACCACAAGAGCAGTTTACATGCTGAAGCATTCAAATACATAACAAGTGGCCCTGCAAAAGGAGAAACAAAGAAAGTAACACTGCAGTATCTACCATGTGATTGGTACGCCACTGAAGTTCCGGGTAAACAAGGATGCTGGGAGAGGCCGCTGGTGACGATAACAGGAAAGGTGTATCTGGACAATAGTTGGGAGATAGGAGTGATTGGCAGCAACATGGTAACAAAAGAAACTATCTCAACCATCGAGACACACAATCACCGATGTTGGACGACGTGGATCAAGTATGTACCAATGCTCACGTGGGTAGAAGAAGATGAAGACCCAATAACAATACTACCGTTGACTGCGCCCAAGGTATGCTACCAGCATAAAGGAGAGGTGGACGTAGGATATAACACCAACTGTGCAAGTGTGATGGAGTTACCTGAGGGGGGAGCGGGAACAGCAGTAATAATGGACCATTATTGGGCCTGTGGAGAAAAGGCATACCATACACTGCCTCCCCTGTGGAATGGTGTGTGCACAATGGTACACGTCAATGTACCATCACTAGTGGTACCTAAGAAGCATGTCAATGTGGCGAACTTTCCTAAAATGGATGAAGGGGATAAGAGAAAAAAGAGATCTGCACCATTTCAGGAGGAGCAAGGGAACAGGACCAACAGCAATGATACTGTCCTAAATAGGAGAAAAAGACAAGGAGAGCCACTGACAGGAAATTACCTGTGGGGAAGGTCGGAAACGGCACTAACATCAATACCGCCAGAACACAGACTATTCAGCAGAGCAGCAATGTTCTTCTCCTCAATAATACACCCGGGACTGCAGGCTTACGCAAACGCAAAATGGCTCCAAATAACTAGATGGGAACTAATGATGACCATCAATTATACAGTAAATGGGTTTAACGCAATAAAAGAGGAGCTGCGAGCTGTAAGGATGGTAGCACTCCAGAACAGATATGTATTGGACCTTCTCACTGCAATGGAAGGAGGAGTTTGTGCAAAGATAGGACAATCATGCTGCACGTTCATACCTGCCAACGATGCTGACAATGGTACACTGACAGAAGCAGTTTCACAATTGGCCCAGATGCACTCCAAAATGATGGATGAAAGTAACGGTGTAAACAAGGATAAGAGTTGGTTTTCACTATTATGGTCATGGATGCCATCCTGGCTGTCAGATGGACTGAAAATAATAGTGGGTTGTACTATTTTGGCTGGAGCTACGCTGATCATAATTAGATTTTGGAAGGCCCGGAAGGCACGCACTACTGACGAGTTGCTGGAAATGGTGGGGATGCACCCCTTGATGCCAGCAGATGACGGCCAGCATACAGGTGTGATAATACAGGAGAGGGAGAAGTTGCGCACCCAAATCATCACCAACCATCTAGACCCACCATCAGTGAAGGTCGAGAACCCAAGAAACCCCAGGAGCTACATAGGAAGATGGGTATACTGTACTCCTGGAGGAACCTGTGAATATATGTATTGGTCATTTGAAGATCATGTAAACCATTATGGACATCTCGGAGGAATAACTAAGATATGGCGAGTAAGAGGAGATAACGAGAAGGATATGTTTGTGGTCGACAAGTCGACCAGAGGGGGGACTGAAGTGGGAGAATGGAAGACCAGGCTCCCGTCCTTCACCTCTCGCGCTTGGCCTAGAGGGTCACGACCCAGACACCCGCCACGAGAAGAGTTTGTCCATTTACCAGACGACCAGATACCCTGGTACAGGAACATACAGATGTGTCCATCTGCCTGCCCAGCAGCCCGCACTGGCCATGCCGGCACCTGCGGCACGGATCAACTAGACTAAAATCTACACGTCGTTAGAGATGCCATGACGACCTAGACAACGGGAAGCACATCTGTACAAATATACACACTGGACATTCCCACACCAATCTACACGAAGAATATACTCAGTGCTATGACATAGGCGACAGGCATATTCACGGACGTGCATCTTTATTATTTTCACATAGGCTTTCAGAATGCAGAAACGCAAGACGCGTCATGAACTCATCTATAAAGCTTGCTCACGCTTCTCTTGAAACCCGTTACCACCATGAGAGGTATAATGAAGACACGATACTGGTCATGGAACTATATGCTACTATAACCTAAAGCACCTATGCACCAAACGGACTACTTATGCACCAGGCCCGAGTAGGCCTCAAACAAGAGCTCCCGTGGATATTAACAAAGCAAGAGTCAGGTTGCTGATCCTGCAGAAAGAGCCCGGTGGAGCAACCAGCCAAGGTCGCAATATTGCAAACCCACATTCCAAGAACAAATCATCAAAGGCACGATGTTGCAACCTCGTACTCCGCACACCAACGTTAAAGTCACACCGGCAAATTAAACCAGACGCGCAGTGGAAAAACAATATTAATTGTGCAGAATTCTGCCTCTTTCACGGTCCCTCCCCACGTGACCAAGCCGAACCTGACGAGATGCCAAACCCAGGAGAGAAGAGGCGTCTGGATCTCTCGCTACGGGACACAGGCAGATACACATGAAAGGCAATGGACATCTGCGACAGTGGGAGCGGTCAGCCTTCCAGCTATGAATAAATCCTCACATTGGGCCTCATTACGACCCTGGCGGAAAGTGACTGACCGGACCGCAACAGCGTAAATAGCGTTTCCGCCATTGCACGAAGGAGCAAAGTGCGGCCAATCACGACCCATCGGGCACGAGCATTACGCCATGGCGGAATCCGAAAGGCTGCGATGGCGGAAATGACCCCAAAACGGCCCTTACCGCCGCCGTACGCTGCACCAGGTGCAATACCGCCACCCATCTTAGCGGTCACCGTAATGAGCGGTCACCGTAACGAGCGTGCACCGCAAATTACGGCCACCGTAAATATACAGAAACGGAAGTAAAAGCATGTGGCCGGAACGGGAAACAGCACGCCGCACAACTATAAAATCCGAATCCCAACACAACCATAAAAAATCCGACCCTGACACACATCCCAACCCGTTAGCAACCCCAGTTAAAAAAATAAATATGGGAAAGGTAGCCAAGAAAGCGTGTGACCGCAAGCGGCAGGTACACTTCTCCCGAGAGGAACTGACCGTGCTCACCGAGACCCTCCAGGAAAATTCTGCCGTCGTCTTCTCCAGTCAAATGACCAGGACGGCCCTTGCCAACAAGAAGGCCATATGGGCCCTGGTGGCACAGCGCGTAAGTGCGGTGGGGACAACACCCCGCACGCCACAGCAATGTCGCAAGCGGTGGGACGACCTGCGGATCCGCGTACGCAGCATACTTTCTGCGAACAGGAACATCGCCACAGCTACCGGGGGGGGTTCAGAGTCGCCCATCAAGTTGACCCCCTGGGAGGAAATCTGCGCCTCCACCATAGGAATGGAGAGCATAGAGGGAGTCGGAGGGATGGAGAAAGGAGTGCCGACATCCGGAGAATCAGGTAGGTTGGCCAAGAGAAACAATGCGAAATCCACAAACCACGAACATGTGCAGTACCATGTGACCCCATAGTGCAATACATACTTTGCCCTGACAGCGCCCTCTAAAAGTCAGAATGAATAAACAAATCAATCAAGATGCCATAAACAACCCCTACATGTGCAGCATGCACCCCCTAACTGCAGGCAGCCAAATGAATGCATCCTCAATCCACACGAAAATGAGACCACCTCCAAGGCCCAGTCCCAAATCAGCCTCATGTACCACCCCAATGCATTTGATACGTTGCCATTCCAAATCCGACAGACCCATAACTAACGCTCGCCCCTCTTTACTCCACCACAGGGTCCGATACCAACGACGAGCTGCAGGACACCCCTACCAGCACGCCTGCAAAGAGGGCCAGGACCAACGTCCCAAGAGCCTCCACCTCAGGTGCAAGGATCAAGACACGGCAGCAGCAGGAATCAAGTGGCAGCACACTGGAGGGGACTGCAACAGGCACCCCAGCAGCCAGCAAGTCCACAACCCCAGCACCACAGGTCCCCCCAAAGAACGTATCTGATGGCACTGCCTCTGGTGGTAGCAGCACCATAGGTGACACAGCTGTCATGCCAGCATGCTCCGACACGGAAAACAGTGCTGGCGACGTAGGTACCATCCATGACCTTTCCCAATCCCCCTGCATGTTCCTTCCCCTACACCATGACGAAACCACGCAGGGGCACCCTGAAGACGACGACTGGCCAACCCCCACAAGTCCTGTGCCAAGGCAACATGTGTTGAGCAGCCCCCCTGTCACACCACCGCAAATGTCCATGGCCCAGCAGAGGCAACAGTCCCTCGACCTGCTGATCGAGCAACAGCAGGAAGCGTCCTCGCTACTCAAGGACCATGCAAATGAATGCGGGGGTTCCAGGGCAGCCATGGAAACATCCACCGAGACACTCAGGGCACAAATAGAGAAAAGTAGTGAGAGCCTCAGGGGAGAAATGGAGAGAAGCACCGAGAGCCTGAGAGCACAAATGGAGAAAAGCACCGAGAGCCTGAGGGGGGAACTGCATGCGACGTCCAAAGACGTTTGTGCTGAACTTGCTGCTGTGCGCCGTGTGCTCTCGGAGCTCTCACAAACCCTCAGAGACATGCATGGACGCGAGCAGGCAGAGACATCATCCGTGGCAAGTTCCGTCCAGGGCAGCCCCCAACGCAGATCTGGCAGGAACCTGCGCTCCACGGGCAGGGGTGCCCCTGATACCCGTAGAGGGGGCTTGCAATAGCGTCTACCCACGGACAGCATGCATATTTGGACACTGGTGTTGGGGGGGAGGTAGTAGGGTGGAGGGGGTGTGTTGGGCTTCACTGGGTGGCGGGTCCATAGGGTGTATAAATCAAATCAAATTAACAATACAGCACCTCATTATCATCCAATGACATGTGTGGACATTGATAATTGCGTACGAGGCCTTCATAGGCGTACAGTCCACAATGTGCCTGTACTACACACACACAGTGCCACAGGTCCCCTTTCCGTGTAATAGGCACCATGCGTGGTTGCTAGAAGCATGCATCTATGATGCTCTGTCGGATTGCACGTGCATCCTGTGCCTCATGGACTCCTTGAGGTGCCTCCACATCCCCACCCTCATCATCATCATCATCTTCAGGTGCATGCAGTACAGCGTCAGGGGGCATGGGCACATTCCTACGTATGCACATGTTGTGCAGCATGACACATGCCATGACCATCTTAGAAACCTTCTCATGGCTGTACATGAGTGCCCCGCCAGACCTGCTGAGGCTGCGGAAACGAGCCTTCAGTAGGCCGAATGCCTGTTCAATGACCACACGGGTACGTGAGTGGGCATGGTTGTAGTCCTCCTCATGCTCGTTCTGTGGGTTCCGGATTGGTGTAAGGAGCCATCTCTTCAGTGGATACCCGGCATCACCTGTATGAGACGAATAAAGGGTGTCAGTGGAATGATAGTGCTAAGTAGCCCCCCCCCCCCCTGCAAGGTCATTGACGCATCAAATGGGCCACGATGTCATGCATGGAATGAGACTCACCGAGTAGCCAGGATCTGTGCCCTGCGTGTCGCTCCATGTAGCGTGGTATTCTTGTGTTCCTCAGGACCATAGAATCATGGGTAGATCCTGGAAATCTGGCACAACAATGCGTAAATATCTTGTTGGAGTCACACACCATTTGCACATTGATTGAATGAAATTGCTTCCGGTTGCGGTACTGGACCTCCATGGCATGTGGGACAACCAATTCAACATGGGTGCAGTCGATGGCACCAATGCAACCCGGGATGCCGCCAAGTGCATGGAATCCCACTTTAGCGTTGGTAATCTCCTGGTACGTGCGTGGTAGTGTGATGTGGTCGTCGGCGTGCTTCAGGAGGGCATCGTGCACTTGGAAGAGTGTCCGTGAGAACAGTGGCTGTGAAATGCCATGCAACTGTCCCACTGTGTGCTGGTAGGTGCCTGTGGCCAGGAAGTGGAGTGCAGACACCACCTTCAGTAGGGGTGGGATGGCGGTTGGGCTATCTATCATGCTCACGAGGTCAGCATGTGTCATGTCCACAATGGCGATTATGGTGTCCCGGTCCAAACGGTAGAGGGTGTGGATCTGCTCAGCAGTGAGGTTGAACGGATCGGCTCGGAGGCGTGGGATTGCGGGCCGCCTGCGTGGTGGTAGTGGCAGTGCTTGTGGGCCTTGCTGACCCTGCCTTGCCCCCCTCCTCCTCCTTCTCCTCCGTCTCCCCTGTGCGCCCGGTTGTTGTACCTGTTGTTGTTCGTCGTCTTCTTGTAGTTGTAGCACTTGCAGTGCTATCTGGTACCCCAGGCCCAACATCGCTAGTCCTGCCGGTAGCATTTTGGAGTGGGAGTGGTTGTGGGAGGGGTTTGGGTCTGCAATATATGTGCTGTCGGCCTGTATGGCCTCCACCTGTGCTGATTGAATGAATCTGTGGCAGATGCAATCCCTTCTGGCCGAGCACGTCCCGCACGTAAGGCTGCATTTGGCCGCATGGCATCTTGGGATTTGAATCATGTATCAAATCCCGATGGCAGTGTGATGTACTTTGACTGATTTTCATGCTATGCTCCCATTGTTACACATGCTATGATTGCAGCCGCTTACATACCTGTGAAGAGTCAGTGGTATGTAGGGCTCGATCGATGGCCGACCCTCATGCAGCACAGTAACGTACTTCACCGACGGGCGTGGCGTGGCATTTGTGATTGCAGCCAGTTAGCATCATGACACACAGCCGCACTACATTGATGTAATTGTGAATGCAAGCGTTCACAGAAGCCTTTTCGACGTAATGTTGCAAGTGAGGAATTCGAAGGCCAGCATTTTGGGTTTTGAAGTAGCGGCGAGGATACGCCCACAGGTCTGGCTGGAAATGTAACGTTCTATTGTAGAATGTCCTTGGGACATGGCCCATAACGAGCAGGCAATGAATGATATGAATTGAATGGGATGCGCAACAGCGTAGTGGACGATAAGGCAGGACGTTCCCAAATCCATCTTGCTTCACAACACTACAGATCCGGCCAGGGGCACAGTGGTTTTTGCGGACTGCATTACGCACAGACGCGATGGAAGTTTCACATATTATGTGAGTGAATATTCATGCGTTTTCATTGCGGGATGAGGGAATGATGTGTGGATGCATGGACTGATGAATCCGTTTAGGGTCTGCCATGTACATGGGTTTTTTGATTCACTCCCCTTCCCCTGCGTTATGTGATGCAAGGCTGCCATAGTGGGACCATCGTCTATCTGCCCTTGTTGAACCCTCCCTGTCTCGACGCGCCTTCATACACTTGTGTCTAGGCACGTTACTAATCCCATGTCATGGGTTCTATCTTGACGGACGCATGCACAGTAACCGACGTTGACAATGGTGTATTTAGCTCGATTGGTTTCGTTATGATTCGATACTGATTTAGGGGTGTGTATATTCCTTTGGAGTGGGCTAGCATGCATATGGGTGTGGATTTGGTGTGTTGAATGAAGATTGTAATGCATCATGAGTCCCGTAATGCAATCGGTTAATTTGTGTTTCTTTTGGGTGACAGGTATCTCCTGCCCTATTGCAGATGCCATCTCTACGCCACTCCTCCAGATGGTTTTTACTCTCGACTCCTGCAGCTTCGGGTGAATCAGTGGAGCACCATTTCGATCTTATGGGACGATCGCCAATGGGCCACATGCCCTTACGCTGTACTGGTGGCTAGGTGCAACATTTCGGCCTTTCAGCTCGACTAGTGCCTGCCTCATGGGACGGACCTGCGGTTCTTGCCGCTTCCATGTTGCCTTTTGGAACGTTGATGTAGGCCCTGTGTGCCATGATGGTACAGGGCGTCACACAAGTGGAAGCCGGTCAATTATTGCAGATGCAGCCCTCGGTGATGATGGTTGTTTTGGTGGTATTTTGCAAATTGCTGTGGGGCCTTTGTCATTTGGATGTGCATTTAAATTGTATTCCGATATTTGTCGTGTTGCGTTGTTCTTTGCAGGTGATGTGGCGATTTTCGCTTTGTGGCGGTATGTATTGCGTGATGATCTGCATTGTGTTCCGCCTTCTGAGTTGAGTTGTGTGGTACAGTGCTGGCCGCGTTTGCCTACGTAGCACAGTATGGTCACGGATAGGGGCTGCCATTGTGACTGTTTACATGATGTGCTGTTCAGGGGCGGGGGATTGGCTTTTGGCCGACTGGTGCCTGTCAGCCAGGTCGATTGGTGGAATGATGGGTTGTTCAGAATGTGGCTGGTCACAGGTGACTGTGTTTGCGTGCGTTTGTTGGAGGGGGACTGGGGTCATGTCCATTGGAATAGCTTCTGTATTGATGCCATCTGTGCCCTGCAGCTCCCATCGGCCCCTCTTGGGATGAGCCTTGCTGCTCAGTCACTCTGCCGACTTGTGTGGTACATGCTTCTGCTGATGGTTGGTTTGTTTACTGGCATGAGTACAGGGCTGGTGCAATCCCCCTCAGGATGCTGTTTTGGATGTTGCCTTGCGCTGGTGGCAAGCGATGGGGGACTACTGTTGTTTTGTGTCATGTGTTCTTGATTTTCAGTTTGATGTATTGTACCTTCACATGCCTGTGCTGCGTCAGTACGGCTATGGTGACATGCCGTACATGGATGCCCACTCACGGGGCGCTTTGAGCCCCTGCATGCTTTTCTACGTTGGCATGCATGGGTGGATTGTGGATTTCACTGGTTGCATAGTGTGAGTACATTGCGCCTGCCAGGAGTTGTGCAATGAGGCCAGGGAGTGGAGTACAGGCACTCAGTGGGCCATTTACGGTTGGTTCGCGTTGCCGTATTTCTCGCCATGGCGGAATGGTACTTTACGACGTGCTTGATGGCGTTCAGTACATGTCCGCTAGGGTCAGAATTCGCGTACCGTTGCGCCATGGCGGTGATTCCGGTTTTGCAAGGCGCGCGTGCGCGTACTTGGTGCAGTTAGCGTTGCCGTTCACTGCGGTGTCGCTAATGGCATCGTACTTTACGGTGACGGGTCATGATCGCAACGAGCGGTGTTCGATGGCGGTATTGCATTTCCGCCATCATTTTTCCATTTCCGCAAGGGTCGTAATGAGGCCCATTGTCTGCACGTACCCATAGTGAAACATTGTTGCAACTTGCAGGTACACCGAGAGCTGGGAACAGCGGTGGTCCCAGGCTGGGAAGCTCACGGGCGCACCAATCAGAACATGGGGCTCCTATCACTGACGCCAGTAATGTTAACCAATCCCCAGGAGTCTTTATGTAACAATTCTCATGTATCTAATTGTAGGGACAACCCAGATATACCACCTGACTACCCTTTGTCCACTAACATCGTTCTCTATATGTGTGCTATACTAACCCTACCACTCGAGCAACCAATTAAGAGTGGCGATAGGTTTTTTGTTAACTTTATGAAGTGACGCAAGTAGCGCGTCATAATACAGTAAAAAGGTCCTGCGAGCCCCACGATTGTGTGTGTGTCAGGACGGACGCGTACGCGCCTTGACCCATCCCTGCCGTTTTGTCTAATAAACAGCAGAGTCACCTTGCTCCTTGTGTGTGTCTCATACTCTATCTCATCTGGGATATACACGGGAGGAGTTGGGGCCTCCCTGCCTGGAGGTCTGCGGACGGCCCGGCCGACCCCGGCAGAATTTCCCCCCGACAGGCACATGTCCAAAGCGAAGAGGAGCACTGATTCCACTTTCAATATGTAAAATTGCAGTAGTGGCAACAATGAGAATTTGCAGAACTTGATATAAACCATCCGCATTTGAGTGGAAAGAGGAGCCACTTTCTTGTTCAGTACCTCTTTCCACATTGCCAAGGAGTTGGAATCAGTTATTGTATAACCAAGATAGCGAATGGCAGGCACTATGGTTATGGGAAAGTTTTCAATTTTCCAATTTTGAGCAGTACGTTTTCTCTTGAAGTTCCTAAAAACCACAATGTGAGATTTCTCTACATTACATTTTAGATTGTGGCTTTGGCAGTAAGAAGCAAACAAATCTAGTTTAATTTGCAGGCCTTTAGGAGTACGATCGAAGATAACTATATCATCGGCAAAAGCTAGCCAGTGTATTTTTAAATGACCAAGCCTTGCCGTGTAAGAAATCTGATTGTTCCAAATGTCATTAATGCCACATAAGTAAAGATTGAAGAGCGTGGCCGCTAGGTTGCATCCCTGCTTCACACCAACCTCAATCCTTATCGGATTTGTTGTTGCACCTTCATTGTTCACTCTTACAAGATAGGTGGTATTTGCATGAAGCTTGGATATAAACTGTATAATGTACTCAGGTATGTTCATGGCAACCATTTTCTTCCAAAGTAGTGTACGTATAACACAGTCATTTTTGTTTTATTTCCAATGATGTTGCGATATGATCTTTCCGGAACATATTGTTGCATGCTTGGACATTACCAGGGTGCCATACAATTCGATTTTTAGCACAATTCAAACCTAGATCTGGAGAAGTGTTTTATTAAGAACATGCACCTCTTGAAAGATTAATGTCTACTTCTAGCATTTTGTGATCGCTCACATTTGTCTCAGTTATATTGAATCTTTCTACTGTTAACCATAATTTCTGTACTAAAAATGTAATCAATTGCTGAGGTCGTATTGCCCGATGACCAGGTAATGTAAGGCACTTCCGGTTTGAGTATGGAATGTAATGAGACTACACCCCATGAGCTGAATAACAAACTCCAAATGAATAGGTCATTTTTTGTGTGTGCCACCTCTGTAATTTTTGGAAGGGAATCACCCTCATGTTTGACTCGGTAATGCTTTCTCTAGATATCAATGATAGATTCTCTATTGCTAGATTACTATCCGAATGCAAATCATCCCGAGTCAAATTTGTATTGAGCTCACCCATAACCAGTATATGAAGAGCTTTACATTTCGAGGAGCATTTTTCCATAATTGCTTCTATTTTCAGAATTAACTCATACAAATTTGCACCTGGAGACCAATAGACATTCAGAAAAAGCAATGAGAAATTCCCTCATTACCCTCCACCTTTATCAATGAGCCCAAGACATGAGGAGCAATTACAAATGTTTGAACCATGTGCTAACCCATACCCAGCTTTAAAGTGGTCAAGAGGCCTCCAGACCAACGGCCCCTTAACCCCTTAGTTGCTGGAACATAGCAGTACACAAAACCATCAAGATGCACTGGTGTAAGTAACCATGTTTCCTGAATACACAAAAGATTCTTACTCCTCAATTTGTTTTTTTTGGATAAAACTTTTTTTATTGTTTTACATCACATCAAAACAACAACAACGTGTAGGGACTAGCATGTCTCATCAAAGGTCAATCATTAACAGGTTTGTTATCGATCACCCATAACATTTCCCCAAGTCTTTAGTGTGATTAAACCTCATCACCGCCGCTGCGTCTAGCGGGATCTAGGGTCCTTCCTCTTCCTACCTCCCCCATATCCTATCCGCCTTTACAGGGCAGCCTCTGGCGGTGTATATTCTGTGTTCTATCATTGCACATATGTCCATGTCCATTGCCCATTGCTCCATTGTTGGGGACTCCGGGGCTCCCCATTTTTGCGCTATGTTACGCTTCATCAGTCCCGCTGCTGTGTTCAAGAGCAACCTTTCCCATTTATTAAGAGCAATCTCATTCGGAACACCCAGGATGAGATCTTTGGGTCCAGTGGTACGGTGGCACGTAAGGATCTTATTAGGTTCATTACAGCATTCGTTCCAGAAAGTGTGGATTTGGGGGCATGCCCATAGAATGTGAAAAAAGGTCCCCTCTTCCTCTCCGCATTGGAGACAGTTCTGGTTCGAGGCTCTCTTCCACCTATATAATATCATTCTGGAGTAATCGACTCTATGTACGATTTTTAATTGGACCAGCCGAAGCCTGGAGGAGATGGCCACCTCCCTTGGATGCATTAGTGCTTGGATCCAGTCTATTGAGTCTATCTCCCCTACGTCCACCTCCCATTTGGCTTTTAATCCCATCAGTTCAGGTGTGGCAAAGGATGTGTTAGCATTGTATAGAATGGTGGTGCATTTGGTGGGGATGAAAGCTGGTAGCATGTTGCGCTCTATTGGTGTGTAGTTTGGGATACTGGCGTTTATAGGTATATGATTTCTCAGGGCATGGGCCAGTTGTACATAGTGGTATTGCTCGGTACCCGGGAGTTGGAATTTTTGCTGGAGGACTTCAAACGAGGCCAGTTCCCCCTCATCAAGAATGTCTTCAACTCTCAGAATCCTGGCCCTTACCCATTGGAGCCACGGGTCAAGCCTCCTTATCTCGGACAGATTGCTATTTCCCCACAGGGGTTGTGCCGTGGTTATTTTATTTTCCCACCCTATGAATCTGTGCGCTTGCTTCCAAACAGCAATAATGTGAGTCGTGGTCATTGGTGGGGGGGGTCTCGGGAGGGTTTGATATAGTAAGTGCCGTGGGTCGGTGCCATGCATAGCGGCTACCTCAGCCCCGATGTGGGGGAGTTCCCTGTCTCCGTGGAGCAGGTCATTGACGGGCATTCCTGGGGGTCAACTTGTGCACCTCCTTTCACCAGGAAAAGAACTGATTTACCCCAATTAATTTTAAGCCCACTAAATTCATCGAAACGGATAAGCATTTGTGTCACTATAGGGCAGGACTGGGCTGGGTCCCCCAGATATATCAGGAGGTCGTCTGTGTACAAGGAAATTCGGTCCTCATGCCCTTCAGGCCATCTAAATCCTGTCCAGGCTGCATTTTGGCAGAGCCACAGGGCAAGAGGCTCAATTGCCAGGGCAAAGAGAAGGGGAGAGAAGGGGCAACCCTGTCTCGTGCCCTTCCCCAGAGAGAAGGACCGAGAGGGCCAACCATTCACCATGACCTCCGCTTGAACATTCGTGTAAAGTAATTTTACCCATCCCAGGAAGCCGTCGCCAAACCCCATGCGTCTCATGATTTCCCAGAGGCTGTCCCACCTGACCGAGTCAAAGGCCTTTTCGAAATCTATTGCCAATAAGGCGAGAGGCGTGTCGATGACTGGGGCCCGTTCTAGCACCAAGTGGAGTCGACGCAGATTCATTTGGGTTGATTTGTGTGGCATAAAGCCACATTGATCCAGGTGGATCAGGGTGTGGGCCACTGGCTGCAGTCGATTGGCTAGGAGTTTGGCTAGGACCTTGGCTTCACTATTAATTAGTGAGATAGGCCTGTAAGAGGCGCACATTTCTGGGGGTTTATCAGGTTTGGGAATGACCACAATAGTGGCTTTACATAGGTCTGGTGGGAGGGTGCCTCGGTCACGGGCGCCGAGGAGCATTTTGTAGAGGGGGGTTGCTATTTTGTTCCCTCCAAGCTTTTGCCAAGCTTCGGCCGGGAATCCATTAGGGCCTGCTGTTTTCCCCGTTTGGAGTTGTGCTAGGGCTTTGGCTATTTCGGACTCAGAGAGATCGGAGTCTAATTCCGCTCGCTGTTGTGCTGTCAATGATGGCAGTACTACATCGTCTAGCAGAGTCGGGTCAAGTGGTGATGTCGGGGCTCGATATAGTTCTTCATAGAATTGGGCGAAGGCCTCTGCTATTTCGGCATCCGTCTGGTACCTCTCATTACTTGGAGTAACGATTTCTCAGACGTAGCCTCTCCCCTCATCTCTTCTTTCAAGCCAGGCTAGTATTTTGCCTGCTTTGTCCCCCAATTCGTATATCCTCGGTCTGGAGTCCCAGTGGGTTTGCTTGGTGTTATCCAGCATGGTATATCTGAGGCTCTCCGGGGCTAGTTTAAGGGACCTTAGGGTCTGCGGGGTAGGGTCAAGCGCGTGGATGTTATCGGACTGGATCATTTCCCCTTCTGCCTCTATTATTTTTTGGAGTCTCTCTCTCTTTTTATTCGCTACCCAGGAGATTATTTCTCCACACATCACTGCTTTGTAAGCTTCCCAAACCGTTACTGGGTTGTCCACTGCCGGTTCATTTATATCAAAATATTCATCGGAAACTTCTGTTAGGCGGTCAACCAGTTTGGGGAACCCAAGGTGGTAGTTGTTTAGTCTCCATGTTCTAGGAGGAGTTGTACCATGCATTCGCATTTTTATTATTAGGGGGGAGTGGTCCGAGATTCCACGGGGGACGAACTCTGCGGATATCGCTCTGTGTAGGTCTGTGTTTGGGAGGAAGAGGTAGTCGAGTCTAGAGAAGGGGCCGTGGGCACCCGAGTGGAACGAGTAACCTTTGTCTCGGGGGTGTAGTTCCCGCTATACATCGTGAAGGCCCAGGGCGGACACAAAGTTAGACAGCCTTGTGGGGGTATCCGGGTTGCGCCCTCTAAGGTGGGTACGATCTATGGTATTGCACATAACATCATTGAAATCTCCCCCCAGTATCCACCGATCTGGCTGGTGTTTTCCCATAAGAGTGATTAGGTCATCCAGTAAGTCCTGGCCCAATCCGGGTGGGGAATATATCGACACAATGACCAATGTCTACCCCCAGAGCGAACCCAGGATCAATACATAGCGATCTTGAGGGTCATGTTCTACCACCTGTGGAGAGAACGGGAGTCTTTTGTTTATAAGGATAAGGGTGCCCCTGGATCCCATTGTGTACCCCGCGTGGAATGCGGCCCGGTAGTTGGTTCTCTGGAAAAGGGTGAAGTGTGTTCCCGCTAAGTGTGTCTCAGATAACAGGGCCACATCGGGAGAGTGTCTATTCAAGAATTGTCTAATCAGGCATCTCTTAATTCCAGAGCCCAGTCCATTCACATTCCAGGTGAGCAGCCTGAGGGACCTGGGGCGGTCAGCCGGTGGTGAGTGGGTTTGTGTTTGTGCCATCTAAAACTCGTGGTGGAGGGCTTGAAGGATGTCTTAGTCGGGAGAGCTGCCTCCTATTGGTATGTCTTGCGGAGTAGGATCCCGATACGTGGTGCTGCAGGGTGAAATATGCACAGGGTTGTGATTGGTTGATTGTTTGAGCATGCCATAGTCCCGAACTAACAAAACATCATGAAAACATTCCTCTCCTCCCCCTCCCTATACTCCACCCCAACTTGAAGTATCTGTCTCCCGAACATCGCTGATCCTCCAAACCTTAGGGGGTCATGTCACACTTTAACTAATGTCAGGAACAATGGAGAGAAGAAACAGTCTGCCCCATTTCCTGCGCCATTTCGTCGAGTTTCTCGTGTTGGAGCAATCCACCCAGCAATGAAGCAAGTTCGAGGAACAGAGTATCGTTGCATAGCTGCGATCCATGAAGCTCCTTTGGTGTAGGATCATTGCCTGCTCACCTATTATTCTGGTTCGCCCACTGTACCGGGACTTCTAGTTCAAACCTTCCAGGATCTCTTACTGGTGAGGGGCAGTCCCATCCGGGGTCTCCCTCTGTGTCTCATCAGTCTCACATTCCAGTCGCCTTCGATATGCGTTTCCACCCACTTCCATGCCTCCTGCGGGTCGGTAAAGTGTACTGTGGATATCTTATGATAAATTTTAAGCTGTGCTGGAAAGACAGCCCATATTTGACGTTCATGAGAGCTAGCTGTCTCTTAAGTCGTTGAAAGGATTGCCGTGCCCGTTGAACCTCTCGGGTATAGTCAGGAAAGAATGTGATTCGGGATCCATTGTGGGTAATTGTCTCGACATCTGGAGGAGGGCGTCACTGTCCCGCTAGTTGAGCAGTTTAGCGATCACTGTGTGGGGTGGCGCCCCCGGGATTGGCCTCCCTGAGGGCATCCTATGGGCTCTCTCAACCGAAAAGAATTTAGAGAAAGAATGTGGTGCATAGATATCTGCAAGCCACTGTTCTAAGAATAGCTCCATGCTGTGCCCCTCTTCTCCTTCTGGTAGCCCAAGAATGCGCACATTGTTGCGGCGAGATCTGCCCTCTCCTTCATCGACTCTAGATTCCAGGGTTTTCAGGCGGGTCATGGCTTGCGACAGTTGTTGGTTGACTCCTCTGATGTTGTCTTCCGCTTCTCCTGTCCGGGAGGTGAATTTTTGAAGGTCATGGCATAAAAAGGAGACGTCTGCCGCGATACTGTCCATTTTAATCTCCATGGAGGAGTGCGAGCTAGCAATAGCGGCCATCACGTCCCTCAGCGAAAGATTGTCCTCGCCTGTGGGAGATGTCGGCCGTGTTGTTTGGCCCATCGGTGCCAGAGAAGTGGCGACCGCGTATTGATCCATGCTACTCTGCGTGGACGTTTTATTTTGTCTATCTTTGCCCATGGCACCAGCAGCGTGGTTTCCGTGCCTCACTGTTGTAAGGGTGTTCCTTATTATGGTTGCAGAGGTACATGCAAAAACAACTGTGATTTCGGGCCCCGGAGCACTCCCTCACCCCTTGATTCCAGTCTTGTTCTGGTTTTCAGTACCAGTATTCCCGTTTGAATCGTCCCTTTCCTGCAGTTGGCACTCCCGGAGCTAGTGGGGCATTGCACAGGCGTAGGATGGGTCCCACGTTTAGTAGCAAGTACTGTGGGTCAAAAACAGCAGGCCTTGAGGGAGTCTTCAGCGTCGTTTATATCTTGGTGCATTTCCGGGGGGAATGAGGCCTGTGTGATTAGTCTTGCGCCTAGCTGATTCCACACCTCCCGTACGGGAACAGTCTCTGGTGTGCACCCGGTGGATTCTTCCCCGGATGTATTAAGGTGGGCGCCCGGACCAGGGCACATTTTTCATTAGTTTCAGGAGGTTTTCTTTTAATTATGAGTTTTCTCATCTTGGTGCCGTTTCCATTTGTCGCACAAAAATCCTCTGATCCCCCACCCAGTGCGGCTGTGGGTTGGGGGTCACCGTGTCAGGTGGGTCTCGTTCCCCTCCAAATTCCTCCTCGGTGTCCTATGGGGGGGAGGGCAGTCGCGCCGCTGCAAAGGGTCTTGGGCCGTTTCCGGGGCTCTTTTTCAGTGTGACGCCGCAGTGCTGCGGATTAATGTTCATAGCCGGGCAGTGTTCCAGGCAGCTGAGCCCTGGGGCCGCACACGGCGGGCGGCGCGGCTCCCCCACGGCACAGCAGGGCCGTCACTCGCCGATCGCCACCGGAGGGCACCGAGGGTACCGAGGCCACAGGTCACGTCGCAGCTTGTCGGGTGAAACAACACTCCCGGCCAGGCACCATGCGGCACGTCGCTGCATGTTCTCGTCCCAGCTCAAGCACAGGATCTGTTTGTGTGTGCCGGCTTTCCTCCACTGCACAGTGGCCGTCCCCAGAGCGCGGGCTATTGAGAGTGGGGCAGGTCCATTCAGTCCTCGGGTGCCGCTGGCCATCTAGGATCTTCCCGCCGGCGGATGCCTCCGGGTCTGTTTCGCCGCGGGGGATTTCTCAGGGATTCCGCCGAGCTGATGTACCAAACTTGGCTTGTAGAGGGACCAGGCGGTCAGGAGTCAGGTCGGATCATTTATGAGTCATTTCCACACGAAAAACCAGGATATTGTGCAGGATTTGTTTGGCACCTGCAGGAGCTCCTTGGGCTCACGTCTCCATTGATCGCTAGCTGGCCACCCCCCCCCCGACAACCTACTCCTCAATTTTTGGCATAGTTCATGCGAAGATAGTAAATGAGTGTTACCACTTGAGTTCCAACACAAAATTGCTAATCTATCGTCTTGGTTAAAGTTGTTGTTTCAGTGTTTGAAGCTAGCTGATAAAGTCTCTTAATGTTAAGGCTAGCCATCGCCAGCTGGATTATTGATCCCCACTGAATTCCCCTTCATTTTTTTTTTGTTGATTAGGGTTGTCTTGTGACAAGAGTGGTGCGATTTGGGGAATGGCCTCACACTCTTTGTTGCCTTCGCTGAAGATCAACAAGTCAAAACCCAAACTATTCAGCTACTCAACCTCTGCTAGTAGTTTTCGGAAGACCATTTTTGAGTGAAAAACTAGTCTTACATGATCAAAGCACATAGGATGGATGAAGTCAACTCTCTTAATATCCGCACTTGATACATTTTTTTGTGACGATATGTCATTTAGTAGGGCGAGAGAGCGTGCTCTATTCATGGCGGGTTCATATCCGCAATCGAATAGTGGATATAATAGGACACTAGGGGAGTCCGGATAAGCCGTCTTTCTCCACGCTATGTATCGTAAGTCTGTCTGGAGATAGCTTTTTGGACTAAACTCCACCTGTTTGATGCCTGCATTTACCTTTGTCTAAGGCCATCCCTACGGAGCTTTGTGCTGGCTCTGTGGTATTTGGGATGGAGATTGGTATAAGAGGCTGCAAGATTGCCTTTGGGTCCCTCATTGAAGCGGCATATGCTTCCGTGTGAGCATTCGCTTGGATTTTCAGGGGCAGAATATTGGTACCCTTTGTGTTCTGTAAGTCTACTGCTCCCCCTTCTTTCCTAAGTAGTTCTTCTATAGTAGAACGAATGAGGGAGTTTATGTAACTTTCATTAGATCTATCGGGTTCCAATCGAGACTCTAATTGTACACTTGCATCCTTGTCACTTGGCAAATTAACTACCGGGGTAGACACAGGAAAACTTTCTGGCCCAATGATAGACTTATGCAGCTATTGATGGGGGAGTATTGTGGAGTCAGGTTGTGCTCTATCCAATTCTGATTCCGCAAGATTGATTGCTAATGCTGGAGACAAAATTCCTAGCCTAGCCGCTGCCTTATCGGTAGTAAGAATTTTCGGTTTTATGAACAAATCATACATTTCCCTCTGCTCTCCCTGCTGAGAGTGTGGGTTCTTAGATTGAAGAGGTATTGCATGTTGTGGGAGAGAAGAATCTGAACCCTTTGACACTGCTATGTTTTTTTTTTCTGGTGCCTCTCCTCTGAAAAGGTGTTAGAAGGAACATCATACGTTCCAATATTCGTTTCAGGGGGATTTGTCACCCTCCCTTCTTTACCGCTGCTATCCCTGGTGTATGTAATAAGTCCTTTTTCTCTATAATACATTTTCTCCAGGTATTTTTGGAAGCTTTATTCCTTCGATAATAAGAGCGGATAGCAATTTGTTTTTTTAACTTTTTAGCAATTTTTTTTCCTCACTTTTTGAAGAAGTTGATTTTTGTATCTGAGGAATAGAGCTTTCCAAAACTGGAGGCAGCTCTGTAGCTGGAGCTGCTACCCCTGTTTGTTATTCTGAAGTTCAAATGAGTTTTTGGAAATATTAATGTTATCTCCCCATAGCTGAACAAGCTTATTTGGGAGTGTTTCTAAAATATTTGTACCCATTTTAGATGATGCTAATAAACGCTCCAGTAGGATTCTCATTTCAAAATAGCAAGTGGACTGATCTTTTAATTCCTTCAATATTAATAGGAGGGTCCGAGTCTTATCCACTTGTTGAGAAGATTGCTTATGTAATTGAGCATTCGGGGGATCTTCAAAATGTTGAGATA
The DNA here is from genome assembly GCF_040938575.1 of Ambystoma mexicanum. Lineage (NCBI taxonomy): Eukaryota > Metazoa > Chordata > Amphibia > Caudata > Ambystomatidae > Ambystoma > Ambystoma mexicanum. The sequence continues at coordinate 363,893,242 of NC_090930.1, read as the reverse complement.
AACCCATTAACAATGGATCTCCAAAGAAAATGTCAGGGGGGGGTCTGGGAAAGATGCGTTCTCATGTAGATTGATGTTTTGAGCTGGCTGAGTAGCAAATAAACATGAGCTCGACGCCTCTTCCGGTGGGATTTGGGGAGGGCCTCCCATAGAAATCATTGAAGAATTTATGATTTCTTCTACATTCAATATGAACGAATCACTGGGTTCTGGGGGGGAAGGCGGGAGAGCTAGATTCATTGCCATTTGCATTGTATTTTTTATTATGGTAAATACTAGGATGTATGTGGATATCCTATCTGCCCCCCCTCTGTAGTTGAACTCCTTGTGGCCGGACCCGTCTGTGCAGGGCGCGAATATGTCTTTTCTACACTCGCTCTCCTGCGGGACATTGTGGATGAAATGCCTCTAAGCTAAAGAGTGGGATGCCTTATAAAAGACTGTTTTTTATCAGAATATAATGCTGTAGATAACTACTTGTCCTTACTTATCATAAAAAAAGAGAAAGAATACAATTGTTTTCCCCCTCCTACAAATTGAGTACAATACTTAACATGCTGTTACTGCCCCAAAAAGTCCCATGCTCATCGCCTCCTCGCCGAACAGCCAAACATCCAGGGCACTTCCTACGCACTTCACGTGTGCGCGCACACGTGCGCTGGCCCTGGGAAGTTATAGAGGCTGCTAGGAGTTAATGGGCGGGGCTTGTGGGTGAGAAGCCTGAAGATCTGGGAACAGGAAAGATACTGTATTAAAACAGGCAATGGAGTTGATAGGTGCACAGAGCACAAAGTCAATGGCACAAAGTCAATGACAACATAAAAGAAAAAGTTACTTTTCCAAAAGCGTCACGTTTCACCTGTTCATAAAAGTGCTGCTTCTTTTTGTGCATATAACCATCCACAAACAAATGCGAGGCACATCTATGCGGCGGGAAGCATCAGAGATATCTGTGACAGCCAAACAGACAGGGTACTTCCTATGCACTTCACGTGCATGCACACACGTGTGCTGGCCCTGGGCAGTTATAGAGGCTGCTGGGAGTTGGTAGGCGGGGCATTTGGGTGAGAAGACTGAAGACTTTTCCAAAGGCATCAAGCTTCACCAGTTCATAAAAGCGCTGCTTGTTCTTGCGCATATAACCTTCCACAAACAAACGTGAGGCACGTCTATGTGGAGGGAAGCATCAGAGACATCTGTGGCAGCCAAACAGCCAGGGCACTTCCTACGCACTTCACATGCTTTTAAGTTATCACTATCTTCTGCCATTGTGTGTGACATTCTCCTCCGGAGACCTATCACATAGTCAGTCACTCTGTCTGGCTTGGGGGAAGGAGCACCCTCCCACGCCCCTTAATCAGGGCCAATTGACCTCTGACTGGATGGCCATAGAGAAGTTCAAAGGGACTGTATCCAGTTCCCTCCTGAGGGACTTCTCTGTAAGCAAAGAGAAGGCATGTCAGTAGAAGGTCCCACTTTCTTTTAAGGGGTTCCTCTAAAGCAGCTATCATGCTCTTCAGAATACGATTAAACCTCTCTACCAATCTATTTGTCTGTGGATGGTAGACTGTATAGGTATAGAACTTGTAGTGACACCACAGTTTTTCCACATGGCTTGCATATAGTGGGACATAAAATTGGATCCCCTGTCGGATATCACTTCCTTGGGAAACCCTACTCAGGTAAAAATACTAAGTAGAGCCTTAGCCACAGCCTGGGCCGTAACAGTCCTCATAGGTATTGCTTCAGGATACCTAGTAGCATGGTCTACTGCAACCAGGATAAGCCTGTTCCCTGAAGATGTGGGAGGGTCAAGGGGACCAACAATGTTGATGCCCACCCTCTGAAAAGGAACTCCAACCACTGGGAGATGCACCAAGGGTGCCACATTCTTGGCTCCACTCTTGCCAGAGGTTTGGCAAGTGTGACAGCTCCTGCAGAAATTGTCAACTTCTGAACCCATCTTAGGCCAGTAGAAGTATAAGGAGAGCCTTTCCTTGTTCTTTTTGAAACTCAAATGACCAGCCAAAGGTATCTCATGGGCCAAATGTAGGAAATGGAGTCTGTTTTCAGGGGCACTACAAGTCTTTTGCAGTCCCCAGGGATAGACTCAGTCAGTTCACTATAGAAGAGGCCATCTTTCCAGTGCAACCTATGCTTCCCAGCTTCTTGCCCATCAAGCTGAGAAGCTGCCTGTTGTCGAAGACCTTCAAGAGTAGGACACTCTCTTTGTCCTCTGCTGAAGTCTGCCCTGTTGGATCTACCTTCTGCCGGTGAAGACTGCCACTCAGGATGGTCAACAGGGTCCAGATCTTCAACTAAAGTTATGTCTTCTTCCAGATCTGATTATTCAGAGACTGGATCGACCACACAGGGTTGTACCTCACACTCAGCCTCAGCTGGTGGAGAAGTCAAAGGTGTGATTTTGGACAATCTTGGGGATGTCCTTGTTGGAAGCACAGGGGTGCTATCTGCTTTCTTCTTGGAGGTCTTGGGTTCCCCCTTTGCCTCTTTCTTTCCTGAAATAGCAGTTAGTAAGTCCTGTGGGAGTGATAGTTTCCTCTACCAACTCCTCTGGAGAGCCTCTAAGGACCTCTTCCTTGAAGGCCTATTGAGCTCCTGTCTCCTTTTCCTGGGAGGCCTGGGGGTGCTAGACACAACTCCAAGCAATTTCAGGTCATTACCCAACATGACTCTCCCAGGCACTTCACTCTGCACTCTAACAGGTATTTTGACAATCATATCATTACACTGGATGAGAGCTGGTAACTGGGGAAGTATTTGCACAGGGCCTCCAGATAACTTGGTTAGACGTATGGGTGCCTTAGCAACATCCTCCACCTTGAAAAATGATTCATCCACCACAGTTATGCTGGCTCCAGTGTCTCTGATGGCAGGGGTCTCCTGGCCATTCACAGGAACACTGTCTTTATAATACTCTTTAGCATTATCTGGGATGGAATTATAGACATCTAAATTCTGGTGTTCCCACAAGCCCAGGGACACTAAAGAAACACTAGCTGAGACGTTCATGGGTTCATCAGCTAGTAGGTGAACGTTTCCTCTTGCCTTAGGTACTTCTTCCTCTGGGGAGAAGGCTAAGGAGACAGTGTGGACCCCTGAAGGTTTACCCTTACATCTGGCATTCCCTTTCACATGGTTAGTTGACCCACAAACATAACAGGCTTGTTCTGACCTCCATCTGGTTTGGGTTCAGATGGTACACTAGAATGATTCGGTTTCCCTTGTGGTTTACCCTTATGTTGTTGTTTGGGACCCTCTTTTGGATTGGAGGTATTAGAATTCTCCTTGTTATCTTTCTTTGGCTGCTTTCCCTCATCCATCTTCTGAGTTTCCCCAGAATCCTTGTGAGTAGCCCTGTTGGCAACCCACAAGTCAGCAGCCTTAGCTAAATTCTTGGGATCTATCTCCTTAAAATCAGCCAAGTGCTGTCTGAGCTCAGGAGAGCAGGCATCATAAATTGACTCCAACCTAACAAGATTTCTCATACCTTCATAAGGGTTTACTCTTTAACCCTTAACCCAACCATCTAGGTTTTTCAAACATTCCCATACCCAGGTAGCCCACGGGGTACCATCATGCTTTTTGAGGGACCTAAACCTCTTAGGGTACTGGGAAGGGGTCTTCCCAAATCTAACAATTAAAGCTAGCTTCACACACTCATAATCCATTTTATCCACCTCCCTCAACTCCATCATCATAACATCAGATGCACCAGTGGGTAGCCTAGAGAAGAGCCAAGGAAGCAACTGATTCCTTGCAATGTCTTAAATCCCATGGTTATATTCAAACATTGCCAACCAATCCAAAATATTAAGCTTAGCCTCATACTTACCAACACTTTCTTTAAGCATGCAGGGCCTCTTAGGACTGGAAGACCTAGAAGACTCTGGGAGGGACACATTTTCCAAAGACAACTTTTTCATTTCTAAGGCATGATTCAGCTCCATTTCTCTGAGCTCTTGATGCTTTTGTTCAGTTTGAGCATGTATACGTTTGAATTCCAATTGAAGTCTCATCTTTTCTAGAGCAATGAATTCAGGACTGAGTCTAGGACCTGTAGCTGCCCAAGTGGACAAAGGTTGAGGCTGCTGAGCAGGTAGAGGAGCAGTAAGACCTACATTGTAAGACACATCTGCCTCATCTAACTCATCCATAGTAACAGACACATTATCATCCTCATCATTTTCCACATTTGCTGGAGGTTTAGGTATTTTAGACCCACTCTCCAGACTTTGTTTCTCTAACACCCTTTCAATTAATTCGGACTTTTTGCCTTTAACAGAGAGATTCCTATCTCTACACAGATTTTTCAGATAATCCACAGTGTAACTAAGGAGGGTCTCCTGCTGACTGTAGCTTTCCTTATCAGACATGATTAAAATTGATTTTAAGTGATGTTTAGCCTTGTGGTTAGTTGATCAAAGGTAATAGTAGCACTCAAAGTGTAATCACTATACTTGATCCTCACGGCTGTACACCAGTGTTAGGCAGAATCATATGCAGTACCCTTTGGGAACACCGCACACAATGAAGACTACAAGTGACAGTAAAAAAGGCCTTTTGTACAAGCCTGTACTACACAGTAAAGTGGTAGCGATGGCTGAGCAGGCAGATTTATCTCAAGGTTAAAGTGAGCAGTATCAGAAGTTACACAAAGGACAGCAATTACTATGGTTCAAACAAAGTAAAAGAATATACATTTATTTACACATCATTTGTAAAACAAAGCACCAATGTAAAGCAGCAGATAATCACAATCTTAATATACTACACAACACCCAATTCATTCTGGACAAGTTAAGCTCAAAATGAAGTGTGAGGAAAATGGCACTCCAGCAATTTGAAAGGGAGGGAAAGACTAGGTTTTTCACAACTAAGCAGTACCAACAAGTAAGTAGGCAGGGCAATCTAGAAAAGGCTTACTACAATGAGGATTCAAATCAATAGGCCTGGGACATTGCCTATGGTTCAGAGTCTTTGCAGAGGATCACACAGACCCCCTTCGCCGTGGAGTGGGCAGGAGCCCCCCACCACCGTCCTGGACATCGATACAGACGACTCGACTGGGCCGAAAGCATCGGATCACACGGCAGCGGTGATCCATTCATAGGATCCAAAGCAGATCCCTGTTGCCCCTGCATCTAGCCAATCTGCCCCCCCAGGGCACCCCACCTCATCAAAGGAGCCCCCGCAGCCTCTACATCCCCCAGGTCCGCTCGCGCCGACTTTTTGAAAAACAAAATGTCGGGCGCGACGCGGCCTGAAAGCGAGGCTGAGCGTCCCACGTTGCTGAGCAACCCTGCGTAGGCTGCTCTTAAGCCTAAACATCCGCCGGCAGGCGGAAGCCGGCGGCCACCTCAAGGCCACCATAAGGCTGCTTGCCCTGTTTGCCCCCACAGACCCCCTTCGCCGTGGAGTGGGCAGGAGCCCCCCACCACCGTCCTGGACATCGATACAGACGACTCGACTGGGCCGAAAGCATCGGATCACACGGCAGCGGTGATCCATTCATAGGATCCAAAGCAGATCCCTGTTGCCCCTGCATCTAGCCAATCTGCCCCCCCAGGGCACCCCACCTCATCAAAGGAGCCCCCGCAGCCTCTACATCCCCCAGGTCCGCTCGCGCCGACTTTTTGAAAAACAAAATGTCGGGCGCGACGCGGCCTGAAAGCGAGGCTGAGCGTCCCACGTTGCTGAGCAACCCTGCGTAGGCTGCTCTTAAGCCTAAACATCCGCCGGCAGGCGGAAGCCGGCGGCCACCTCAAGGCCACCATAAGGCTGCTTGCCCTGTTTGCCCCTGTTCGCCACGGAAGCATACTGTTGGACCCCGATTACCATCATAAAGGTCGCGCTGTACAATTGCCTCATATGGGGAACTCTTCTTCTTTTTCAATTGCATGCTCTGTACGTGGATGATCAACAGTATACTGGACCGCAAACCACGTGAGTACAATCACTGGCTGCTCATCTGCTATGCTATGCTAGTTGCAGTAGTGCCTTTCCTGATACCCTGACAGATCTCGAATCTAGCTGACACCATATCTGACACCTGTGTTCACTCAGCTTCTTTGTAAGATCCATGGTGTCCTTGCATGAGCTGCCTACTTGCCCAAGCGCCCTTGTTTGAAACTGACTTCACAATCTCGCTAGCACGCCACCACTCGTGGACACGCGAACTGCATTTCTGTTATCGTGATACTTCCTGTGTTGTGCCTTATGGTCGCCAATAGACCACATTTAACCTATGCTGAACCCTGTGTTGTGCCCTATGGTCGCCAATAGACCACATTTAACCTATATTGTGCCCTATGGTCGCCATTAGACCACATTTAACCTATGCTGAACCCTGTGTTGTGCCTTATGGTCGCCATTAGACCACATTTAACCTATATTGTGCCCTGTGTTGTGCCGTATGGTCGCCAATAGACCACATTTAACCTATATTGTGCCCTGTGTTGTGCCCTATGGTCGCCATTAGACAGCTCTCTCCTAGAACTGGAAGGATGCCACACCTAGCATTAGCCCTCTGCATCATGGCTACATTCACACAATCGGTCCTCACCAGTCACATCCACATTACTCAGTCACCAATACCTACTTCAAACTTAAGCCAACTCACTACTAACGATATGCAACTTAAGCCCCCCACATTCTGCAAGGCCCAAGAAACAATACTATATGCCTCCCTTCCTTGTACCACTCCTAATAGAAACAACAGACTCCGCGCAAGACTAACCAAATTACATGAACCATTGAGAAGAACCCTTCCGGCCTCCAACCTCAAAACCAATTACAAACCTAGCTCACGAATGCCTAGCCATCCCAAACGGCCTACTCAAACATTTACCTCGAATGAGAACACCCTCCAGCTTAATAACCTCCATCCCAAAGCTTGCACTACCACTGACAAACCCATCCGAGTCAACAAAACTCCCGAGGACCCCCCTCTCAAGGGAGCGCTCCTTAATGCTAGATCATTAGTCGCTCACGCTACGGATATTGCCGACTTAATCACAGAAGGGAAACTGGATTTTCTCGCAATCACGGAAACGTGGCTCCATACTGCAGCAGGACCTACCCTCATGTTAGCTGTCCCAGACGACTACACCATTCTCAGACAAGACCGTGATAATACACGAGGAGGCGGCATCGCTATCATCTCTAAAACGGCTCTTGGTCTCAGACTAGCCCCCACCCAATCTCTACAATCATGCGAATCCCTCACCGCCAAAATGCAGATTAATGAGTCACAATCCATTAACATACACCTCATATACAGACCACCTGGCCCTCTTGGTACCTTCGAGGAAGACTTGCATAATATAATCATGAACAACCTGAAACCCTCCACCCAACTACTTATATTAGGCGATTTCAACTTAGGATTCAACGACCAAACAGACAAAAATGCCACAGAAATAGCCAATACGATCAAAGCACTAGGACTTACTCAAAAAGTCTCTACACCCACCCACATAAAAGGGAGAATACTGGACTGGGTAGCCGACCTCAACTGCTCTGCCACTATCACATCCATCCTGCCTTTAGCATGGACAGATCATTCTTTGATCTCCTTTCTCTTATCCACTGTCAGACCCACTCCACTGGTCCGACCACGAGCGCCACCATGCCTAACCAGAAGTAACAAAAGTATTACGGTAGAAAAAATCATCCCCGCCATACTGCCTACTCTCAATACACTGTCTGATAATCTCGACCCCAGCGGCCTAGTTCAGGAATTCAACAATATTATGCTTACCACTCTGGATAAAATTGCTCCTATCAAACTCAGACCGAGCAAACCCATAGCCCACCTAAACAAATGGTTCACCCCACAACTCAAAGACCTTCGCACCCTAAAGAACAAAAGTGAAACAAACTGGAGACGATGCCCATCTAGCGAGAATAAAGCCAAATTAACTGTACTCTCCTCACTCTACAAAAAGGAAATCTGCCAAGCAAAACGTAACTCATATGACCAACGCATTGCTAGCTCAAACTCAAGCATGAAGGAACTCTTCTGCATACTCAAAGAACTAGAGTCCCCTATTGCTACCCCGGACGTCTGCACCAAGGACAAATCCTGGTGTACTGACATACAACAAGCCTTAGAGCATAAAATCGATACACTTCAGAACAAAATCCAATTAAAAAAGAAGGCTCTAAACTTACAGCACCTGCCTAACATTCTCCAGCCCAATGAGCCACCACCGGCACACAATGCCACATTCCACTTCTCAAAAATGTCCATCCTAGAGGTAGAAAAAATCATCCTATCTTTAAAACCCTCAAACTGTAAAGGGGACATCTGCCCTGCACAGCTAATAAAAGACGCTGCTAGAGAACTCTCCCCATTTATAACCAAACTGATAAATGCCTCTTTTGCTACAGGTACTATACCTGCCAACCTCAAGCAATCCTGGGTGCTACCACTCCTCAAGAAACAGACACTTGATCCCCTCATTCCCACTAACTATCGACCTATTACCACGGTCCCATTTTTACTAAAAATACTGGATAAAGCCGCCTACACTCAAATACAGAAGCATTTAGAACTGCACAAACTCCTGGGCAACAGACAATCCGGCTTCCGTCCAATGCACGGAACTGAGACTGCCTTAATCGACCTTAAGTCCCAGATAGACGAACTGAGAGACAAAGGAAGGACGGTACTCCTGCTCCTACTCGACCTTTCCGCTGCTTTCGACCTGGTCAACCACAAGGTCTTATGTCGGCACCTTGACTCTGCAGCTCACTTCTCCACGGACGCTATCAAGTGGATCGAGTCCTTCCTGAGTGAGAGGACCATGAGAGTCTTCTCCTCCTCAGCATCTGCCGAGCCTACACCCATCCTATGCGGCGTTCCGCAAGGATCCTGCGTCTCGCCCACCCTATATAACATCTTCACTAAGCCATTGTTCGACGATCTGGACCAGCTGGGTGTCACCTACACTAACTATGCAGATGATACTCAGATTCTCCTACCACTTTCTGGGGATTACAGTGCGGACACGGGCCTAGTGAACAAAATTTACCTTATCATCCAAGCATGGATGGCCACACACGGCCTATGCTTGAACGATGATAAGACTGAACTAATAATATTGGGTTCGCAGGCCAATATTAAAAAACTAGGTCAAGATTACTCTTCCTTCAATATTGACGGCAACACCATTAAAGTCTCCAAGGAAGTAAAAACCCTGGGATTCTACTTGGACTCCACACTATCCTTTGACAAACAGGTCAAATCCCTTACCTCGTCTACGGCTTACACATGCAAACTTCTTAGAGCTGGTAAACCATTCCTCTCTGACTATAGCTGTCTGATCCTGGCTAGAGCTCTTATACTCTCTAGAATCGACTATTGCAATGCCCTTTACATTGGGGCTAACAAATCCACCACTAATAAACTCCAAACGCTACAGAATAATGCCTTAAGAGCAGCCCTTGGCATAAATAAGAAAACCCACATCTCTGCCTTGAGACATCAACACAAATGGCTCTCCACATCCAATAAAATACTTCTAAAAACACTCTCTCTGACACACAAAGCTTTGAACAACGCGGCCCCCAGTTACCTCATAGACAAACTTCAGAGAAGAACTTCTCTCAGACCCACTAGAATGGGGAACACTAACTGCCTAAATATCCCCAAATACAAACTGACTACCATCGGGGGCAACAGCTTCACTGTTAAGGCAGCCAGAAGCTGGAACTCACTGCCCAAGGAGTTAAGAGCTGACCAACCATATCCACTCTTCAGGAAAAACTTAATAAAGCATATCACTGCCACCAATCCTTAGTTACCCTTCACCCTTCCCTGAGGACACTATCCTGCAATCAAGAAACAGTATACCTTGCTATACTCTCTCTTTATGTAAATACTGCTGCCCATGCATGTGTACTCATATAAGTTTTATATCCTAGTGCACGCACCTTTGATCCAGCCCTATTGTTCATATTGTATATATCCTGTAATCATACTATACTGCCACAGCCCTATTGTTCATTTTGTATATTTCCCGCATTCATGCAAACTAGCCACAGTCCTATTGTTCATATTGTATATATCCTGTCTGTAACCTGTGTAATCATGTAAGCCTTGCATTTCCTTGTCATTGCGCCCTTTTACTTACGAGTCTGGTGCGCTTAACAAATGAATAAACAAACAAACAAACAAACAAACAAACACAGTTCAGAGTAGTTTGTGGTTAAGTCTTTGCCAAGAGGTTGAAATGAAGTTGGTTGGAAGAGAAGAGTAGAGAAGGACAAGCCCTCGGATTGGCGAAAGATTTAAAACACTTTCACCACGGTCGGATGGAATGAACGACCGAGTTTGTACAGTACCTTAATAGAAGAAGAATGCTGTAGCTGAGGCGGACGTTCCTGGCAGATCCTGAAGGTTCCCGGTTCCTGAATCGACTGTCGGACTGACACGAAGGAGGAAGACTGGCGGATCCTGCACTGCCCAGGGAAGAAACCAGCAGCAGAGCAAAGCGACAAATAAAAGGTGCGCTCCTTAAAACCCAAGCAGGGTATGGTCCTCCTGGCTATCCGGTTCACTGTATCTATGCACAGCAAATTCGATCGGAGGAGGGAGGCCTGGCTTGGAGTTTGGTGAACTGGTTGGTCCCACCAGCTCAAGGGAAGAAGATTCCTTGCATATCTTCTCTGTCGTCGAAGTTTGGTGATTCGGATCCGCAGCAGGGCTTCACTAGGAGGTTCAGTCATGGTAGTGGTCCTCTTCCTTCAGCTTCTCTTCAGTTCTCTCGATCCAGTGGCGACTCTGCCTTCTAGACCCAGAGACCTGCTTTTTATGCAGTGTGCCCCCATTCACCAAGCCTAATCACACAGCAGGGTGGCTGTCCTGGCGGGCCAGTCACCACAGCCAATCATACAGAGTGTGACATGGGCCTCCAAGGAGACTATGTGCAGGGAGTCTCAAACCCCTTCCTCACATCCTGTCCCCCTCAGACATTCAGGCTCCCAAGGAGGGCTTCTGTGCAGATGCCCTCCAAAGGACAGCGAACAAAGGAACGAAACCTGGTTTGGTGCGCAGAGTAAAACATGAGAAAGACCTTTACAAAAAGAAATGGCGAATAAACCCAGCTGGAACCAAATAAAAGTAAATGAATCCAGCGGATTTAAGTTCGAGGCTAACTTAGCCTAAAACAGTACCAAGGCTATTTTCATAGATCGTGGTAGGGAATAAAATGGTAGATACCACTGCCACCAGCCAAATCTTAAAGAAAGGGGAATGAAATAATGTTCCATGAGAAACAGAAAAAATAGATAACTATTAACGCTTTTCAGGACTCTATGTAAGATAGTTTGTACTGGGTCTGTGAATTTAAAAAGACTAATAATGTCAATGTCAACTTTACCTGTTCTGGGGGATAGTAGTCAGCCTCAGAAAATGGAGTTTAGAGTGGGAAGTCTGAAAAAGACAACCCTGTGTCACTGCACTAAAGGTGCTGTGTGACACACAGTAAAAAGATGATGCCTATGGAGTAGGTGAGACTCCATAGTCTATGAACACAAAAATGTAAAACAGACAGCAAAACACATGTAAGAGTGGGAAAAAAGGCTAACACTCATACCAGGTGAAAAAAAAAATCCTAGAAATCCAGCAAAGCTGCTGAGGGACTCAGCAGGTAAGGGAAATTAGCCATTCTGGAGAATTCTCCCTAACATGTGAGAACTCCTCAATGGCTGTGGTATCGTCTATTCCGAGTTGGGCGGTAAGGGTTTACCAGCACCCGTAAGGATGCCAGTGTCGGTAAACCCTTACCGCCCTATTCCGAGGTCCCTTAGCGGGACGCTCAACGGACGTGTGGTCTGACCACACGTCCTTTGTGGGTCCTGCTAAGGGACCAGGGCCCCAATTATGGGACCGCTGTTTGCGGTCCCGTAATTACCGCCTCCCCATTCCCATTGAGCCCTATGGGGGCTCAAATGGGAATGGGGAATGGTTTACTGAATGGGGATTTACCGGGTCCTCCAAGGTCAGAATGACCCGGTAATTCCCCAATCAGCCAGACCGGATCCGGACCCGGGTTTGGAGGCTGCCATGGTGCCAGTAGCACCATGGCTTCCTCCAAACTCGGAATGACCCCCAATTTCTTGATTTATTCTATGTCACCTTCAGAATACGTAGAACATGTAAGATCTGTCCTAGAATTAATACAACTCCACCTACATGCAAAACTACAAAAGTGAAAATTTCACATTACTGAAGTGCTATCCCTGGGCCTCATATTCTCACCGCAAGTGATACAGATGGACAACCACAAGATGGAAGTAATCCTACAATCACCCTCATCCACATCTGTCAAGGTGGTCCAGAGCTTTGTTGGCTTCTCTAACTTTTACCAGTGGTTTATCCCTGAGTTTTCAGACATTTTACATCCCATCACATCACTGCTCCATAAGAATAACATCTTCCAGTGGGATAAAAATGCAGAATGGGCTTTCTCAACCCTCAAACTGTGATTCACCATTGCTCCTGTCCTGCAGCATCCAAACCCTGAGCTCCCGTCTGTGGTGTAAACTGATGCTTCCAGCGTTGCCATGGTGGCCGTCCTATCGCAACGGAATCCGGATACCGGAAAACTGCACCCTATCATGATTGATAGAAGAAATTCAAACCATCAGAACAAAACTATGTTATCACTGCCACTATGCTATCAAGGCCACATTTAAGGAATGATGGCACTATCTGCTAGGAGGCAGGCACCCTATCACTGCTACGATGCAGGAAGAAGGAGGACCCTAGATAAGGTCCAGCAGTACTACTGGTGGCCCATGTTTTGTGAAGATGTGAGCTCTTATGTAAAAACCTATGACATATGTGCTCAACACAAAACACAAAAGAAAATACCCCAAGGGCTTCTACAGCCAATGCCAGTCTGCCCACTCTATGGTACATGGTATAATTGGATTTCATCACAGAATTATAAAGAAGCCATGGATTTACCACTATTTTGGTAGTGGTCAAGCTTCGGTCCAAAATGGTGCATTTCATAGCCCTTAAAGGAGTACCAAACAACACCACACTGGCCCACACTTTCCAACACCAAGTAGTCAGGAACCATGGGTTCCCTTCCATAGCAATCTGTGACTGGGAGAGCAAGTTCATTTCCCGCTCCTGTTGTGGCTTCGCCCAGATCGGCATCCACCTGTCAACTACCTGCTCCACGGTGGACACCCCCGGACCTCAGTATACAATCCCCCTGTTGCTCTAGAAATGGAAGCGGTGAGAATCTTACACAAAACCACCCATCACACGAAACAACAGGCCTCAAAACACCTTCAACAGGCCAAAACCACCTACAAGAAATGTTCAGATTGCAAAAGAGGCCCTGCACCAAGGTACCAAATAGGGAGCCAGGTACAGTTATTAACCAAACACATTCAAGTGAAAGGTCCCAAGAAGTTCCATCCCTGTTAGTAGGTCAATACCGCATCACAGCCCTTGCTAGCCCTATGTATGTCAGACTGGATTTTAAACCTACTCTATGCATTCTCCCTGTGCTTCATGTGTTACTTCTAAAACCGGTTCATCACGGGACACAAACCTCCTTGGCCAATCCATCGCCCCTATAGATAGAGAAGACAGACCCTGAATATGAAGTACAACATAGTCTAGACTCTAAACGGGTGAGAAACCTCTTACACTACCTGATAGATTGGAAAGGTTATGGGGTACTGGACAGGTCTTGGGATCTAACCTTGAACATGCATTGTAACCCGCTTTCACAGACCACCAACAAAAACCACAACTCCTACCCAACACCCTGAAGGGACATTATGGGTGAGTGCTGTCATGATCACAGCCCAGATGAACTGGGGGTCCCATCAGTGCCACAGGTAGAGGGAGGCTGGACCACCTTGATGCATAATTGTCATCTAAAACACCCTTCCAAGATGGCCGTGGCCAGAGATAAGACCATTCTCCCAAGATGACCACCACCTAGCTCATAGCCCCTGAGCTAAGAAACGCCCATGCTGCAAAGGCATACCAGGCCCACGGCTACATAAGCCACACCCTCGGCTCATGCCAGTGCTTATTGTTTGGAATTGACACCAGAAAATCAACAAGGGCGCTCACCGCACACTTGCTCGCTCTGAAGTCCTGAAAAGTTACCTGGTTCTGCTTCCGCTGCAACCCGCTCCACTCCTGGAATCAATACACTGGAAATCATAGCTTTTGAACACGAAGACAGAATGAAAGAAATATAACAGCTAAGCACTAGCCGTGCACACCGTATCACGCTATCTGGGAACAAACATGCACATCACCTTGGGACTCATGCCATTCTGCTTACCTTGTGGGGTTACCGCTCCTCCGCCCCTGGTGACTTGGAGTGCACATACCTTGATCCCATCTGCAAGAAAAGGAAAAGAGATATAAAGTAACTGCACAATTAAAGGCGTTGTGTATATGCAAAAGCACAGGAGACTGCCATGGTAACCAGAAAGAATGACAAGACAGCATGGTGCAACGATCTCTATTGGTCACAGTTGGTCTGGGACAGGAGTTGTGAAGTAACTGGTCAGGAATCCACTTGCAAGCCATAGCACCATATGGTGAGTCTAGCCCCTGTTGGGTTACCACATAGGAGGTGGGTGGAGGTCCTAATACAGCAGTAACGTCCAACCCATATTGGTTCAAGGGCCATTACTGCCAACAAGCTGCCCTGGTTGTCACAATCTTCATGCCAAAACCCTACCACTTTTACCATAAGGTGGGAGTGGGCCATTTTGGGAGCGTCACATGTGGTTGTGGTAGTTAAAGGTGTGGGACAGCCATCCAGGAATCCAGATGCCCCTGCAAGACAAGAGGTGAGCATTCAAGTTTTGTAGTCTGATCACCCACTCTTGGGGTATCTACTCAGAGGCGTAGCCAGGATTGTCTAGCAAATGGGGCCTGAAGCTAATGTAGTTGGGCCCACTGCACTGACAAAAAATATCTGTAAATGCCCACACAGCGGTGCTGTGTGGGCATTAGGGTTTGGCCCTATATGTCGATTTAGTAACATTAGTCAGAATCAGAGAACATAGCATGGTTTCCTTGAGTTAGCTTGACTTTCCGCTGTCTTTTGCCAAATGGAACATTCTTCTTTTCAGTTTAGCTTTATGCAAGGAATGCAGTCATTTTTGTGTCTATATTTTAATATTTAATGAACCTTCTGTATTCTTTTATCAGTTCTTAGATTAGACAATTGTATCCTTTTTAATACCATTTTATGATTGAATATCTCATGTCATTGTATTTTCTCATCTTCTATGTTTATTTTGAAATAGTCTAAAATACACCTGTGTGAGTTTAGTGTTCACTTTGAATATTTACCTTTACCACGTTTTGAGGAAAAGCATTTCTACATTCTGCTAATTGAAGTGGTCTGCATTCACTCTGAAATGAGTGACTCACATATGTAGATGTATATGAATAATATTATTGCCCAATGACATTCATGGAATAGTCTTATTTGCATACCAAACTGTAAGGAATTCCTTTTTATTAGTTGGGAGGAGGACATATTATATCTGGGGTAGCTGTGTTTAAAAGAAATGTTTTTTTTTAAAAAAAATCTCGACGCTGTTTTCTTTTTAATTTACATGTTGTATTATTTTATTAATCCTTAATCCTTAAAGCACAGACCGTTCAGTGCAGTCTACAACAAACACAGTACTCAAAATATGTCTCTATTTTGCAGTTAGTATTTGTTTGTTGATTTGTGTTTTAGAAATCATGCAACCCGTAGCCTCTATTTTAATTGTATTGACATTTATTTCGAGCTCTGCATGTCACAGTTTTCAACCACAGTAATGACACATCTGATTTCTGGTTAAATATAAGTAATGTATATTTGCAATATTAAGCAGTACCTCATAACATTCATGATAGCTCATGCCTTTTATAATTCTATTTGTCCATCATGGACCGGATAAAGCTGTCAACCAACCCTGCAATATGTCAATTTTTTGGTTTATTGTTGTTGAAATGTGATTCTTTTTTGCAATGCTGGCTGCTGAGGTCTTTTCACAGGGGATACATTTTGCCACCAAGGAGCACACATGACCAAATAATGGGTTTTATTGGAGTATTTGACAGCACAATAGATAATTAAGCAAAAACCAAACAATTTACTTTCAGTTATATATGATAACACTTGACACACATCAATAGATACTAGGGGCCAGATTCTCAAAACGTTTTTTAATGCAAGGGGCATCTGAAAGAGGGTCTCTCAGATGTGCTCATTCTGAGACCCGTATTCCCCTTTTGCAATTAAGGGGGCATTTTAGGGCATTTGAAGCCCATTCTGAATTCAAAAATGGCATGCACTTTTAAATGCCCTGAAATGATGGTCATCCCTTGCACCTTCTGCTACACTTGCATTTCCGTACCCCAAACAGGGATAGAAATGCTTATTTTATTCTCAGGCATTTCAGCAAGATAGGCCCTTTAATAGCCCCTCTCTGTGAAATGCACTCCCAGTTACAACGTGGTTCATGGGAGCCTGCCATTCATTAGTGTGGGAAAAACGTTCCCCACACTAATCTATACAAGAAGCTTGACCTTGACAGCAGAACTTTGCACTATTGTCCAGCCCCTCCTGAAATGCTCAGGTCACCTTTGAGAATCAGGTGACAACTGCATTTTGGCAATGAGAGCAGAAATGAATGGAGTGAATTCTCTGCGCGCCTTTCATTTGCTCTCATTTTATTATTTCTTTGCCTCAGTCACCAGGAGTATACAACAGCATGTTTCAACATATGGTTTTGCCACAATGCATTCTGCCATTTTCACTGTAATATATACATTTCATAATGCCTGTGCCAACAATGCATGCCATTACTCTGCCAGTGTAAGCAGCCACTTTGATGCTGGCTGTACACATTGCATGCCCGTTTTGAAATTTGCCAATCTAGGGATACAATCATGTTAACCTTGCCCAACAATTCCATGAGTGTTTGTAAGAACAGAATAGTTTTTGTTTTATAATAACACTATTGCCATGTCTTCAGCCTTTGGTGGTCAATAAACGTGTTAATTCCTCCATAAGCAATACTTTCTTCTGTCTGAATTACTGCAAAATATTCTCACAGTGATTAGGACAGTTTGCATTAATTACTGCTATGTGGAAGTACCAGAATAATTTGGTGCTAAAGACCTACTTACCTTTCACACTTCTACAACCCAGAATTGAACCCATTCATAAAGCTAAACAAGGGACATTTAAGAGATATACCTCCTTTGCCTTTTGTTGTAATGTGGGCTAATGGAAGGGTATGCTCTCAAGAGGACTGTGAATGTAATACAATAGCAAACCAAACAGTAAAGTATAACAAGAAAAAAAGTGAATGCCCAATCAAAAATACATACTTTAATTAAACACACCATATGCAATAATAACTAAATAGAAAACACCAAAAATACACACCTCTGTAGAGAGAAGCCATAATATGAAAGATATCAAGATACAGCACTCTGGGTAATGAGACACTGTGTTAATTGATTTGTATATGTTATTATACCAAAAACGATTCAAGTGACCTACCTGGTCTCTTGGTCCCAGAATGATCCAGGGTGGCAGTTATCAGGCAATAATACCTCTGGGCTATCTTGGCAGTTCTACAATGGCAAACCAAGCTTCTCAGTACTGTCTTGGTGGTATGATTTGAGCCGGAGTCCACAGTCACGTTAGTCCATATTGTAAAAAGATATCAAGTCGGAGTTGGATGGAAGGTTGCTGTGGATTGAAGCACTACTCAAGCAATGAGGATCGTGGCTATCACCAAGTTCAGTTTGGTGGTCATGTTCAGAGAGCAGACAGGCTGATATCAGGAGGTTTAAGGTGAGTCAGTTTGATGAGGTTCTCAAATGATGCAGTTCTGGAAGAACTCTAGGGTCTGTTTGGTCATTGATGCATTTGGCGATTAAAAAGCCAGAGGTTCAAACAGCAGTTTGAGCAGTGCAGGTGCAGTAATGCTTCTTTGTTTGGGAAACGGCAGTACAATGCTTCAGACTGTGCAGTGTGCATGCAAACTGCAGTACAAAGGTCAATGAGTGCCAACGGCAGCAAATGAAGATCCTGTTGGTTCAACCACACTTTATTCACATCTTGCAGTTGGTTCTACTGCAAAAATGTAGGAATCCCAGCTGTCTTGGTTCTCAGGTGCTGTGACTTCCACTCCATGATCTCACTGGCAAGAGTAATCATGTGAGGGAGTGTTACTGGTGTGGATGACTAAGGCTTTTCTGGAGCATACTGAGTGTTTTTTCTCTGTTTACTAAACTGGGCGGAGCACATCTACTTAATCCCTCTCCAGACGCGGAGCATGAGGGAGCGTTCCTGGTGTTCGTGGTGGGCCGTGGTGGGTCGGCTGCCTATCAGAAATAGAAGTTAGCAGCAAGTCCTGCAAATCCTTCTGAGCTGACAAGTGGAGAGTCTGAAAACTTGGAAATGGCCGCGGGAACTAGAGCGCAGATGAGGTGCTGTAAATCAGTGGCATTGGATTCTGTGTTTCCAGGAAGAGAAGTGCACTTCACTAAACTGTGTTGCTGAAATCAAGTAAGTGAGGCCGTGATAAATGTAATTGAGGGGTCCCCCTTACAGCACCGGGAAAAAAACACTACGGACTTGAAATTTGATTGCTGGTAAAACTGGTAAAGGTGCAAGTGTGCAGAGGGCAGGAGAGGAGGAGGGAGGCGGAATTGCCCAGGGAGTCACACAGACAATGTTGCACATTAATTAATGGCGAGAAGATGAGTGGTGATTGCCGGTACTCCGTGCCCAGCAAGTTTCGTAAAAATGAAGCGTGTCAGCCATACGCTGTAGAAGATGATCACGGCAGAAGAGGTCGACATACCCAGCCAGATTTGCAAGGTGAACCCGTTCAGTGTGTAGAGATCAATCAGAGGGCAGAAAGCGGCAATGACAATGGGGGCAGGCTCATTGCTAAAACCGATAGCTTAAATCAATCTCCTACCGCCCTTACCTTGCAATCCTGCCCACCGTCCGCGAGGTTCTTTTCGTGTAGTGAGAACCCGCTCATTGTCTCCTGGAAGGAGGCTTCCACGCTGAGAGTGTGCCGGGAGCATGAGATGCAGAGCAATGGAGGGCGAGCGGTCGAGGGGGCTGTGACAGTCGTCGGCGCCACAGTGTGAGGAGAGAGTGGCTGCGGTGGTTTATTGAAGCGAATACAGCCTGTAGCTCACAACCTGCCACATAGCTGGACAAAAACTGACCCTAATGAAGAAAATAACGGACATGAGCCAGAAATAGGAAGAAAAACGGAGGAAATCAACGTTGATCAGTGAAACTTAAACGATAACGTTTTTTCTGTTCCCTGAAATAGATCAGACAGTAACACTGAATAATGGGAGAGAACTGCAGACGAACGATTATACCAACTCAACTGGATGAAGCAAAAACGATAGGGAATCACAGAAATTCACTAGCTGTGGAGGATCAACTCCTAAAGGACCTTATTGCAATAAATGGGAAATTAAGTTCCTAAAAACAAACAGGGTTTGTAGAAGACAATGGATGTCCAATAGTGGGTGAGCATGGACTTGCAAAAATAGTAAATGAAATAAGTGGCAATTCAGGCAAAAAGAAATCAGATGGAGAAAGAATAGCTTCTCTGAAAGCGAAAAACACCCAAAAAAAGGAGAGTGGAATTTAGCCCTTACGTGGTAGTGTCCTGTTCACAGAAAAGAGCAATTCTAAAAGACACGATGAGGGTCACTCAGAGGGGAAGTCAGACACTTTCAGAAAGGAGAACACCTGCCTCTTCTTCTTCCGCAGAATCCGCTGAGGAAATCTCATCTGACTCCTCTTTCATTCAAAGAGAATTCCCTGCAAAAGGATGTGCAAAGCGAGATTGATGAGAACATGGCACAAAAAATGGCCGAAAGGGTCTCTCATGACCTAAAGCCACAGATTATGTCTGTGATTGGAATCTCTCTGGCTCCATTAACAAAATGATACAAGCCATTCCATGAAACATACAGGGACCAAAACACCATGCTGGCGCTCCTGATCTCCAAAATGACAAAGATGGAGATGGATATGGCAGTATGGGAGCAAGAAGTAAAAAAGCAAAAAAATGATGATGCAAATAAAAGGATTAAAGAGCAATTAAGAAAAAATGCAGAAGAAAAGAGGCTATTGGCAGATCTTGCAAGAGAAGCAATGACAACACTGAAACAGACTAAATACATAGAAGTGGAAAAAAAGGAGAACGTAACGTACAGAACGCAATCACTGACAAAGGAAATGGAAGTGCACAAGGAGAAATCCACGGAAAGTGTGTCGAAGAAACTCTTAGGAACCTGATGGAAGAAAAAAGCTAAATATCAAGGGACCTGGAATTAAAGACACTCAGTCCGAAGACACACCAACTTTCAGAAACATTAGAAATGGTTGTGGTGGCTCTAATGATAGATCAGGAGAAACAAACCACCCTGAAAGAGAAAATAGCTCTAAGTCCTGAAAAAGCTGAAGGTGTTGCTGAAGGCCCTAATCAAGACGATAAGGCAAATGATACCGAGGATAAAGATCAACAGGGTAATTCATAGAATTTCGCAGAAAAGTGTCGCAAGCGGCTGGCGCAGAGTGTCCGCGTGCGATTGTCTGCGCCAGGCGCGTGGGCCAAAACCGATTTCCGCGCACAGCGTATTCATGGATTTCAGGCTCCCAAACCAGCCGTGGCGCAGAGTATCGCAGCGACCCTGCAGCAGCGCCAGTAACGCCCCCAAGAACGCCCTCGCGCAAGGAAAAGCCATCAAAATCGCTAAATCATCGCAAAGGGCTGCGCCAACCCTGGACCAGTTTACAGGGCTGCCAAACAAGGAACGCAAAGCGGGTAACGTTCATATCAGGGGTACGCGGGAAGTATTACATGCGATTAGCCAGAGTACGTATATGACAGGGGTACGCGTGAAGTTTTACACGCGATTAGCCAGGGTACGTGTATTACAGGGGTACGCGGGAATTATCACACGCGATTTGGCTGGGTACGTGTATGATAGGGGTACGCGTGAAGTTTTACACGTGATTAGCCAGGGTAAGTGTATTACAGGGGTACGCGGGAATTGTCACACGCGATTTGGCTGGGTACGTGTATTACAGGGGTGCGCGGGAATAATCACACACGATTTGGCTGGGTACGTGTATTACAGGGGTGCGTGGGAATTATCACACGCGATTTGGCTGGGTACGTGTATTACAGGGGTGCGCGGGAAGTTACACACGCGATTAGGCTGGGTGGGTCCTCACAGGTGTTTCCTGTACATCCTTCACGGCCCCTGCAGGCAGCCCACAAAACAGGGGACTACCCTGCACACCTGCTCATGTCTCCCACCCCCCACACCCCCAGCAGTGTGGGGCACCCTCCACCAGGCCCCCACTGATGTCCCCTATCACCCCCACCCCCCAGCCACCATGGGCAGCACCAACCAGGCTCCCACCCATGTCTACCACCACCCCCACCCCCCACCCACCATGGGCAGCCTCCGCCAGGCCCCCACTCATGTCTCCCACCACCCCTACCCCCCAGCAGTGTGGGGCACCCTCCACCAGGCTCCCACCCATGTCTACCACCACCCCCACCCCCCAGCCACCATGGGCAGCCCCCACCAGGCCCCCACTCATGTCTCCCACCACCCCCACCCCCCCAGCAGTGTGGGGCACCCTCCACCAGGCCCCCACTCATGTCTACCACCCACCCCCCAGCAGTGCAGGGGCACCCTCCACCAGGCTCCCACCCATGTCTACCACCACCCCCACCCCCCAGCACTGTGGGGCAGCCTCCACCAGGCCCCTACCCATGTCTCCCACCACCCCCACCCCCCAGCCACCATGGGCAGCCTCCGCCAGGCCCCCACTCATGTCTCCCACCACCCCCACCCCCCCAGCAGTGTGGGGCACCCTCCACCAGGCCCCCACTCATGTCTCCCACCCACCCACACCCCCCAGCAGTGCAGGGGCACCCTCCACCAGGCTCCCACCCGTGTCTACCCCCCCACCCCCCAGCATCCAGGGGCACCCTCCACCAGGCCTCCACTCATGTCTCCCACCACCCCCACCCCCCAGCAGTGCAGGGGCACCCTCCACCAGGCCCCAACCCATGTCTCCCACCACCCCCACCCCCCAGCCACTATGGGCAGCCTCTGCCAGGCCCCCACTGATGTCTCCCACCCACCCCCACCCCCCCCAGCAGTGTGGGGCACTCTCCACCAGGCTCCCACCCATGTCTACCACCACCCCCACCCACCAGCCACCATGGGTAGCCCCCACCAGGCCCCCACTCATGTCTCCCACCCACCCCCACCCCCCAGCAGTGCAGGGGCAGCCCCCACCAGGCTCCCACCCATGTCTACCACCAGGCCCCCACTCATGTCTACCACCCACCCCCACCCCCCAGCAGTGCAGGGGCACCCTCCACCAGGCTTCCACCCATGTCTACCACCACCCCCACCCCCCAGCACTGTGGGGCAGCCTCCACCAGGCCCCCACCCATGTCTCCCACCACCCCCACCCCCCAGCCACCATGGGCAGCCTCCGCCAGGCCCCCACTCATGTCTCCCACCACCCCCACCCCCCCAGCAGTGTGGGGCACCCTCCACCAGGCCCCCACTCATGTCTCCCACCCACCCCCACCCCCCAGCAGTGCAGGGGCACCCTCCACCAGGCTCCCACCCGTGTCTACCCCCCCATCCCCCAGCATCCAAGGGCACCCTCCGCCAGGCCCCCACTCATGTCTCCCACCACCCCCAACCCCCCAGCAGTGCAGGGGCACCCTCCACCAGGCCCCCACTCATGTCTCCCACCACCCCCACCCCCCCAGCAGTGCAGGGGCACCCTCCACCAGGCCCCCACTCATGTCTCCCACAACCCCCACCCCCCAGCAGTGCAGGGGCACCCTCCACCAGGCCCCCACCCATGTCACTCACCACCCCCACCCCCCAGCCACCATGGGCAGCCTCCGCCAGGCCCCCCCTCATGTCTCCCACCCACCCCCACCGCCCCAGCAGT
The DNA here is from genome assembly GCF_040938575.1 of Ambystoma mexicanum. Classification (NCBI taxonomy): domain Eukaryota; kingdom Metazoa; phylum Chordata; class Amphibia; order Caudata; family Ambystomatidae; genus Ambystoma; species Ambystoma mexicanum. Next base: position 363,870,167 of record NC_090930.1, on the reverse strand, counting down.
GTGGGGCACCCTCCACCAGGCTCCCACCCATGTCTACCACCAACCCCAGCCACCATGGGCAGCCCCCGCCAGGCCCCCACTCATGTCTCCCACCACCCCCACCCCCCCAGCAGTGTGGGGCACCCTCCACCAGGCCCCCACTCATGTCTCCCACCCCCACCCCCCCAGCAGTGTGGGGCACCCTCCACCAGGCTCCCACCCATGTCTACCACCACCCCCACCCCCCAGCCACCATGGGCAGCCCCTGCCAGGCCCCCACTCATGTCTCCCACCACCCCCACTCCCCCAGCAGTGTGGGGCACCCTCCACCAGGCCCCCACTCATGTCTCCCACCCACCCCCACCCACCAGCAGTGCAGGGGCACCCTCCACCAGGCTCCCACCCATGTCTACCACCACCCCCACCCCCACCCCCCAGCACTGTGGGGCAGCCTCCACCAGGCCCCCACCCATGTCTCCCACCACCCCCACCCCCCAGCCACCATGGGCAGCCTCCGCCAGGCCCCCACTCATGTCTCCCACCACCCCCACCCCCCCAGCAGTGTGGGGCACCCTCCACCAGGCCCCCACTCATGTCTCCCACCCACCCCCACCCCCCAGCACTGCAGGGGCACCCTCCACCAAGCTCCCATCCGTGTCTACCCCCCCCACCCCCCAGCATCCAGGGGCACCCTCCGCCAGGCCCCCACTCATGTCTCCCACCACCCCCACCCCCCCAGCAGTGCAGGGCCACCCTCCACCAGGCCCCCACTCATGTCTCCCACCACCCCCACCCCCCAGCAGTGCAGGGGCACCCTCCACCATGCCCCCACTCATGTCTCCCACCACCCCCACCCCCCAGCAGTGCAGGGGCACCCTACACCAGGCCCCCACCCATGTCTCCCACCACCCCCACCCCCCAGCCACCATGGGCAGCCTCCGCCAGGCCCCCACTCATGTCTCCCACCCACCCCCACCCCCCCAGCAGTGTGGTCCACCCTCCACCAGGCTCCCACCCATGTCTACCACCACCCCCACCCCCCAGCCACCATGGGCAGCCCCCGCCAGGCCCCCACTCATGTCTCCCACCACCCCCACCCCCCACCCACCATGGGCAGCCTCCGCCAGGCCCCCACTCATGTCCCCCTGCCCACAGGCCCTGACAATCCTCAAGCATGTGCCTCATGGCCAGCCACCACAGCCCAAAGACACAACCAAGTATTACATGTGCCCATGATACTACTCCAATGGAAACAATGTAAATCAACACATGTGCCTCACACACACACAATGGTTGCAAGTGAACCTGAAAACCCATATCATGACATGCATGAAAACAATGAGATGAAACCACACATTGAAGAATGAAAAAATCCAAATAATGTATTAAAAACAACAGCAATGGCAATCAAAATTAACCAAAATACACAAGTAAAATAATAACAAAATTAAGCTGGCTGTCCCTTTTCAAATTAAAATCAATAAATGATAATCCAAAAAAATATCTTCCAAAGTTCAAGTCCATGAAAAGGAAATGAAGGGAAAAAAGAAATAGAAAACCATTGCTCCATGGGAAAAAATATTCATAGTAAAAAAAATATCCAAATCCAAAGTCCAACTATGTACAAAGTATTCAGGGTCCATCATCCCAAGAGAAGAAATGAAACCTACAAAAAAACCTAAAATGGAACTATATACAAAAGGTGGAGCAGTGTCCGTCGACTCCAAATAAAAATAAACTATAAAGGAAACCTATCACTAAATAACTATATACAATGGCGGCGGGCCAGTCCAGCGGCTCACTTAGTGGTGTTCCGGGCCAGGGCATCATCGAACTCCTCGTCTATGTCTCGGAGGCGGTCCTGTTCCATGGCCCCGAGGGTCCGCACGGACGCCGACATGTTCACCTCCAACTCCCTGCGGATTGCCTCGAGGCACTCGGCCCGCCTCAGGGCCCTCCGCATGGAGTTCTCTGCCCTGACCATCGTGAGCCGCGCCTCTTCCGCCCGCCGCCGCTCCGCATCTATGGCGTGGCCCAACCGCTGCCACACGGAAGACACTTCCCATCCAGGGTCCTCCGGCCCTCCGGTCGATGCCTGCCCCTCCGATAGTGAAGGCCCCAAGCTATCTTGGCTCCCACCTACAGCCTCCTGCTGCTGCAGCTGCTGCTGTCCATGTGCCCTGTCCGATGGTGCCTGCACATCCTCCTCCAGCTGGGGTGCAGTCGTTGATGTGGCCACCCCTGCTGGACGTCCGACCCCCGACTGTGGCAGGGATCTGTTGTCCACCAGCCTGGCCGCACGGTCGGAGGCAGCTCCACAGGGCACCCAGGTGACACATGGGTGGGAAGATGGCATGGAGGACGACTGGGGCATAGGGGGTTCTGTGGAGAAGGGGGTCGGAACAAGGTCCAGGAAACAGAGGAATCCAGCCCTGGTGAGCTGTCCCAGTGGGTCAACGCGGTCAACGAGCCATGCGAGAAGACGTGCAGACTCATCATGAAAAGACTGCAGGTCAGCTTGCGTGGCCCGTTGACGCAACGCCACCCCACCCTGGACAGGCTCAACCTGGTGCAGGATAGCCACATCCGCAGGGAAATGAAGGCCAGGTGTTGTAAGCCAATCCTCTCCCTGAGAACGGGTCTGGAGGTAGCCATCCCCGCTGGTGCAAGATGATGCAGTGACAGGAGCAGGGACAGGATTGCACACAGGCACCTCCGCGGCGGCCTGTGCTGCCTCCTGTCCCTGATCCTGCACTGCACCACTAGCACCAGTGGAATTCCCACCTCCAGACCCCCCACTGTCGCTTGCACGGCCTCCTCCTCCACCAAACCCCCGACCAACCTGGATGACTCCGTGCCATCTTCCTCCGTTGGGCCCTGTGGGGTCCCAGCTGCCCCTTCTGCTGCCGAGGAGTCCAACTCCAACCTCCGCCTCTTGGACGTCCCCTCGGCAGCTGCGGCCTGGGACGCGGCACCGGACTCCTCACTCCCCGACGAGATCACAACCTGGGAGGGGATCCGGGCCTTGCGTCTCCGGCTGGTGGTGCGACCCCTGCCGCTGTGCTCCACAGCACCTTCTCCGCCCTCTTCATCAGTTGACGCTACAGACAGGGAGAAAGAAAACACAGGCATCAGGGCACTGTAAAATGGACTCATACACACATGACAGTTATACATGAGTGGCATTAGTAAACCTCAGACATGGCATCACAATCCCCAACACACATGTCATTTCAACTTGCACACATGAGCCATACCACACCCATATTGCAACAGCCAGCACCATCCATTCACATACAACAGCATGAGCAGCCAAAGGTCATCCACACATCACATGCAACATAGGGAGTACACTACACATGCACACACAACACCAAACTTGCATGCATGTGTACACCTCCGCCAACTGTCGCAGTGTTTTGATCGACATCCATGTCACACCTGACAATCATTCCTCCACAACCTGTGCCATGCAAGCCCACACACACAAGCACCATCCATGTGTCACACATGAGAATCCTCGCATGTGTCACCCTCACGGCCCTGTACACCCCCCCTACTTGGCCACATAAAAATACATGTTCAACCTGCACACTCCTGGCACACCACCACATGCACAGCTTACAATCAGTATGCATGTACACTTACCGCTCGACTCCAGACGGGTCTGCTTCTCAAGGACCTGGATGTGGAGCGCTGGGGATATGCGTTCCAGGACCCTCATCTGATCTTCCGACAAGTGGCCCCGGCGCCCCTTAGCATCCGCTGCCTTCAGGAGGCGCCGGGCCTTGTTGAGGGTCCTGGACCTGAAGTCCTCCCAGCGCTTCCTGACACGTTCGTAGTCGCAGACTGCCACCTCCTCCGCGTTGATGGCAGTCACGATGTCCATCCAGATCCAAGTCCGTCCTTCCTTGTCGGCGCGCAACCTTCCGAAGAGGGCATCATACTGCCCCAGGACATGCTCCACCAGGACACCAACTTCGGTGGCAGTGAAGCTGGTGCCCCTCTGCCTCCTTGGCCGGGGGTTGCCACTGGTGCCAGAAGTTGCAGTGCTCGACATGGCAACCCCAGAGGCAGGAGTGGGTGGGCAACTGGGTCCTGGGGCTGGGCTGTGGGGCGATGGAAAAGCAGTCGGGAGTCTTCGGTTCCAGCAGGGGTGGTCACAGCAACAGCATCCCTGGCTGATGTGCAGGCAGCAAATGGCAGGGCACGTGGGCAGCAGGCAGTCAGGCAGCAGCAGATGGCAGGTGGGAGCGTGCTCAGGGCTCTGGGAGGCAGTAATTCGGCCTTCTGGGCAGGAGCGTGGTCTTCCGTTTGTGAACGCGTGGCCAGCTTGATACGGAGTGATTTTGCACGTGAAAATCCAACACGTCTGCGTGTAATTCGAGGAAAGGCCCTTAGTGCGTAAACGCGTCAGCACACTGTACATTCATTGGCCCAAAGGCCACCAGCGTATGCGCGTCTATGAAGTCACGTGCACGTTGAATAGGGCACACGTTGGAAATGTTGCGTGTTAAAAAAATGAAAGACACGTCCGAGTGTCAAAGCGTGTAATTGGTGGAAAAGGCCCTACACGCAGAAGTGACAAAGCGTGTAATTGGTGGAAATGGCCCTACACGCAGAAGTGACAAAGCGTGTAATTGGTGGAAATGGCCTTAGCGCGTACACGCGGATGTGACAAAGCGTGTAATTGGTGGAAATGGCCCTACACGCAGAAGTGACAAAGCGTGTAATTGGTGGAAATGGCCCTACACGCAGAAGTGACAAAGCGTGTAATTGGTGGAAAAGGCCTTAGCGCGTACACGCGGATGTGACAAAGCGTGTAATTGGTGGAAATGTCCCTACACGCAGAAGTGACAAAGCGTGTAATTGGTGGAAATGGCCCTACACGCAGAAGTGACAACGCGTGTAATTGGTGGAAAGGCCCTAGCGCGTACACGCCGTAAGTGACGCTGGACGTGTGGGCCTGCATAAAAGGTACGTGTAGAACACCATTTCCTTGTACGTGCTTTTCGTGGAGAGCGAGTGGGTGAATTCTGTACTTCTTGTCGTTTCACACGCGATTTACTTCACAGCGTTTCATGTTCGTACTCCCTGTTACCTCTGACAGCTTTTTCTCTTTTTTCTCTTTTTCTGGTTTTCCTGGGCCTGTTCCCTCAAACAGTGTTCCCTTCTACTGTTGTCCTGTCTCCTCAGACAGCGTACAAATCTTCTTTTGGCGGGGGTGTTGCCAACCAAACGCGCTTCTTTTTCACGCTCTTTTTCCTGGCAGACGGTGAGTCACGCACGTATCTAACATCTGTGCTTGCCCCGTGTGTAGCCTACCCCTTCAGAGGTCATTCTAGGCTGCGTGTGACACGCATACGTTCATTCTTGTGTTACTGGGTGCCACAGCGTAGTGCAGGTTTTTTTTTCCGCACACGTGGTCTAGGAGGGGTTGCGTGCACGTCATCTCCCTTTTTTGGGCTTCCTGTGCGTTGCGTGACCCGTCATCTTTCCCCAGGGGTCACATTCAGCCTTGCTAGAGCACTAGGGTACAATTACCATCTGGTACCCAACCCCTTTGACCCCCAATTTCCCAGGACAATAGTTTACAGCCACTCCCATAGGCACATCAACATCAGTGCCATGGTTGGGAGGCGAGGATTCCGTAAGGGTGGCAAAGGTGGACAAGCCACAAGTGGTGGCCGTGGTGGATCCGGTAGGGGACGTGGTCGTTACTTGCTGGGTGACCCTGTCCCCCCATGTGTGGAGGACCAGTCAAGGGCACCCATAATCCCCCCCGCCTGGTTGAGGCTGATGTGGCTGACACCATCCATGCTCAGCCCTTGTTGGACCAGCCCATTGTGGCACCAGACCTGGCTGACTCCATGGCTGACTTCCAGGTCAGCAGGCCTATGACACGTGCGCTGGTGCACGTTTATGTCATCAGGCCACGTGGATCAGGGGCAGCAAGGTCATCTGCTGCCCCAAGTAGGCAGGGTGGAGAGGCTGCAGGGGCAGCTGCGGCTCCATCCACCCCAGCTCTCACACACCCAGCCAGGACAGTGTCGGTCCTAGTCCATCCTGCTGACATTCCCCCTGACACCATTACACTTGAGCCAATGCCTGCACCAACTCCCATGCTGAGTGTGCAATCCCACACTCCTGATACAGAGTCCACCAGGGCTCCTTCCCCTAGTGTCCAGAGCGGCGCAGGACACTCAGGATCACCACCACCTTCCAAGCGGAAGAGGAAGAGTGCTCGTCCGACACAGGCTGATGCCCCAGACATGGCTACACAGTCCGGCCCGTCGAGGAAGCCCAGCTTCACGGATGCCGAACTGAATGCACTTGTCGAGTATGTGTCCGCACATGATAACGAGATGGTCATTGTTGCAGGATCCAAGACCACACCTGCACAACGCCAGGCACACTGGCAGACCGTTGCGGACATCGTAAGTGCCCTTGGAATCGTGAGGCGCACAGCCAATGATTGCTATAAGCGCTGGAATGACCTAAAGCGCAGGGCAAAGAATAAGCTGGCCTCAAGTCATGCCGCAACTCTAGTGACTGGAGGTGGGTCTCCAGTAGAAGACATGGAACTCACTCCACATGAGTCAGTCGCTGGGACCTACGTCACGGAGGAACAGATCCAAGGCGTGGGAGATCTGCCTGATTATGAGGCATTGTCCGGTGAGTGCACATGCATGTGTGTGTCATCCATGTGAATGGTGTGTGTGTGAGGGCTTCTGTTTGTGTGCCAGGTGAGGGTGTGTGCGCCTGAGTCATTTGGGTCACCCATGTGCTTCATGCAATACATTCTGCGTAGCAGCATTTGGCCATAGCAGTATCCCTTCTGCCAACAGTAGACATCTAGGCCAACAGCACGCCAGTTGCCCTTGAAGTGTCACCTTGCCACAACATTGTTGCTTATTTTTCTCTGTTCATTCAGGCAGATTGTTTGCATTCCACCACTTTTACTAGGCATTTCTCAGTCCTGTAGTCACATGTCTGACATGGCTATCGTAAAGTGGAGTGACTTTGTTACCTGGATATCATTTGTTCACACATGTCCCTGTGCAATCGGACCATTTTGGACTGGCAGCTCCAGGTGAAAAATCAGACCTGTTTGAATTAGAAAAGCTATTACATGCGGGAACTGGACTGAATGAATAAGTGCTGCCCTCCTCTCCATCTTCACTCAATAGCAATGGTACACGCCATCTGTGTGATGGCATGTGTATTTCACCTGGTAATCACAGGCCAATGTGTGATGCCACTGCCAGGCAGCATGCATAAAATGTGTTCATCTTCCATCTTGGTGTCATCAGTGTGTGCCATTTGCCTGCCCTTCATACGCAGTGAGGTTGCATGCATGGGAGGGTTTTAGTCATGTGGGACATGTGTCAATCAAGTACTGGTTCTCTTGCTTCTCAGCCCTCATTGTGTGCCAGGGTGCTAATGCCTGTTTCCATTTGTTTTCTTTTATGTCTTTGCAGGGGAAGACGCACCTGATACTGCTGGGGTTGTGGAGATGGTGCAGACCCAGGAGGGGTCCGGGGGCCGACCGACCACCAGTGAGGGACGTGGTGTGGTGGTGGGTGAGAACCCACAACTGCTGCAGGTCGTGCTCTCAAGGGGTGTCTCTGGCTGCACCTCCCCCGAGCTGTACTCAGGTGTTGATTCGGATGATGAGACGTACGTGCCGTCGCAGGTGAGTGTTCCTGGGAGGGATTCTGTTCTGTCCCACCCACCTGCACCAGGGTCAGAACCCTCAATGGGGATGTCAGTGTTGGCAGCTACGCCTTTGGTGGTTACGGATGCAGGGTCACACTCCGCGACATCTGATCCTGTTCCTGGGCCAGCAGATCAGAGGGGGAATGCAGTCCTGCAGCCTCAGGCAGTGCCGGCACAGCAAGGCGCAGTTCGCCTTGCCCCAGACGGGTGTGGTGCCCGCCGACGTGGTGGCCGTACGCCACCTGGCAATACTGCATGGGAGCAATCCATTTACGGTATGGCAACCCAACAGGCAGCATCATCAGAGATGATGGCTCAGGCCATGGATAGGGTGGCCACTTCCATTGTCCCCCCCGAAAGGCTGATGGAGCGACTACAGCAGGCAACCGACTCCATCTGCCAGTCACACAGGGAGGACATGTTGGCGTCCAACAGGGACAGGCGGGCGGCACTGGCGACTCTGCAGGAAGCCATCTCCATAGAGTCCCAGGGCCACAGGGAAGCCCAGAGGCAGGAGCTCCTTCACCTCAGGACGACTCTTGTTGAGCTTGAGGCTTCAACAAACCGAAGGACAGAACAGCAGCTGGAGCGTCTCACCCGTACGCTCTCAGCTGAGATGCAGGCAACTAGGGCGGAGGTCCGGGCATCCCGTGAGTTGTTGCATGGGGACCTCCGCACACTCATCCTCCAGAACGAGACCTACCACACCCGCATGCTTGCAGCCATGGAGGAACAGACTAGGGCCTTGCGTGGGCTGCCTCCCATAGTGCAACCACCTCCGGATGCAGCTGCATAGGGTGATAATAGCGACAGCAGTGATACTCCCACAATAGGGTAGCCGTGTGGGCCATGAGCCCATGGAGGTGTTTTTTTTTCCCAAGATCCACACAGGTGGGTTTTGGTGTGCACCTTTTCCTCGGACCTCCTGGGTGGCCTCCCCAACGCCCCCGGGCCCATTAATGGCCATTTTTTATTTTTATTTTTATTTTTTTTATTTTTTTTGGGACAATGTGTTGCCTTCCATGGCTCCTGTGGGCATACGCTGCATTGTGGCTGGGCACATGCAGGCTTGTCATGTATTTGGCTCAGATGCTTGGGTTTTTGTCGCACACACCCCTCCTGCTTCCCGTTTCCATGGGCTTGCAAAGGGTGTGCCCAAGTGACATTGACGTACATGGTGACATTGGACTCCCACTACATGTGTGGGTAGTCTAGTCAATACTGTGTATACATTCCTAGTGCATATTGCTGTTGTGTTTTACACTGCATGTTGCATTGATGTGTAACTCATAATCCGTGTCTACCTCCTAATTTGCAGGTCCTTTCCTCATGTCTACACAAGGCCCTCTACTTTGGAGATGGGGTCCATGTTGGCAGCAGTGCACCTACAACTCTACATGGCGGCAACACTGTACAGTTGGAAGTGGTGGGAGTGCAGGCATTTCCAGGTGGTGAGACTACTAATTCCTTACATTCGTAATGTCATGTTAATGGTAGTTTTGAGGGTCAGTGGCTGATAAGTGTTATTGCTAAATACCTGCTGAAGTGTGTTGTTGGTCCTGCATTACTGTGAGCATTTCAGGTGTCGCGAGTTTCAATTAGGGACACTGTACATTGTGACACTTGTGTCATGTTGTGGGGATTACTTTGTTTACCTGCACATAGCATGACATGGCACGGTGTGTCGTGTGGCGGTGCTGGGGATGGGTTGGGTGACATGGCACTGTCCTCATGTTGCATTTTGCAAGTGGGTATTCATTTTAGCTGCGTGAATGTGTTTTTTCACAAAACTGCATTGGTGGTGTCTGTGTAGGTAGGGATGCACACATTGTAACACTTCCAGGTGAACAATCTCAGCCTGATATGGTTTTGACGGTTGATTCTCCAGACATTCAGGATCAGTGTCAGGTTGAGTCATCATTGATTGTCAGATGGTATGTGCCAGGGCAGTGTGCACTCCACAGGGGTGTGATTTCTAGGTGAAGTAATTAGCTACTAGCTGTGTACGGGCTGCCTCCCCCCGTGCCCTTTCCCCTCCCATGCGCAGCGGCCGTGCATGTGGTTGGGATGTGGGGCCACCACCATGTCCACGGCCAGGCCCCGGCGTGTTGCAACGTTGTGCAGGACACATGCTGCCACTATGATCCTGCACACTACTGGGGGAGCATATAACAGCTGCCCGCCAGAACGGTCAAGGGAGCGAAAGCGTGACTTAAGCACTCCGAATGTGCGCTCCACTATGCCCCTGGTTGCAATGTGGGCTGTGTTATATCTTACCTCGGGTGGCGTGGTGGGGTTCCGAATTGGCATCATCATGTGGGGGCTGAGAGGGTAGGCACTGTCCCCTGTGGAGGTGGTGATTGGTATCATTGGTGGGGGTGTGACCTTGCTCAGTATCTGACATGCATGCATGTGTAGTGGCATTCATACTCACCAATCAGCCATGTATCGCCATGCCGCCCAGCTTCTAGGTCCCGGTTTAGGGTGGACATTCGGTAAATGAAGCTGTCGTGGGTGGACCCGGGATAGTTGGCATATACTGAGGTGATGATTCCCTTGGCATTACATACTACCTGCACGTTGATGGAATGCCAGTGCTTGCGGTTCCTATAGATGTGCTCAGATGCCCTGGGGGGACGTAGAGCCACATGGGTGCAGTCGATGGCACCTAGCACTTTGGGGAATCGTGCCACACCGTAAAAATCCAGGGCGGCAGCATGCCTTTCTGCAGGTGTTCTGGGCAGGTATATGTTCCTGCGGACTGATGGGCGTGCAGTGATGATGTTCAAGACCTGGTGTAGGCAGCGTGACTGCGTGGCCTGTGACACCCCACCCACTATGGCACTTGTCCGCTGAAATGATCCAGTGGCTAAGAAGTGCAATACATTGAGGACCTTCTCCAGGGGGCTGAGTGCTTGGGAGCACAGGGTGGGTGATGTGAGGTCATCCTCCCACTCACTCACCAGGTCCAGTATTATGTGTGGTGGAAACCTGTACCTCCCATACACCTGGTCATCAGGCATCCCGAAAAGGCTGGTTCTGGGTGTGAATATTCTGGCCCTGACTATCCTCCTCCTCCTCCTTTGGTAGCCCACGGCCACTGCTGCTAGGAACGGTATATTCATCCTGGCGTCTGAGCTTGTTATTTTGTTTGCGCGCAAATTTATGCGTCGCGGGTCGACGTATGCCTGCTTCCTACTGGCGTACGTCTTTCTTTGCGCGTGTTGTAGGCGAGCGTGTGACACTTCCCACGCACCCCTGAAATCCAGTACCCAGGCCAATAGCGTGTGGAAATTCCCGCGCACCCCGGTATACACGTGCGCTGATGTACTCGCGTGTGAAACTTCCTGCGCACCCCTGAAATCCAGCACCCAGGCCAATAGCGTGTGGAAATTCCCGCGCACCCGGAATACACGTGCGCTGATGTACTCGCGTGTGTAAGTGCCCGCGCACCCCTGAAATACACATACATAGGCCAATCGCGTGTACGCGCACTTTTGTCCAATTACACGCAATGACACTCTGACGTGCAGTCTTTCCACGTGTGCTCCGTCATCACGTGCTATGAGGGAAACACCCGTGCCTTTGGTCCAATAGAATCGCGTATCGGTGCTGACGCGCTTACGCGCTAAGGGCCTTTCCTCGAATTTCACGCTGACGTGCATGATTTTCACGTGCCAAATCACTCCGTATCAAGCTGGCCACGCGAAAACACACGGAAGACCACGCTCCTGCCCAGAAGGCAGAATTACTGCCCCCCAGTGCCCCGAGTAGCCTCCCACGTGCCATCTGCTGCTGCCTGCCTGCCTGCCTGCTGCCACCGTGCCCTGCCATTTGGTGCCTGCACATCAGCCATCTGCAGGGGTCCAGTTGCTGTGTCCACCCCTGCTGGAACTGAAGACTCCCGACTGGGATAACATCGCTCCACAGCCCAGCCCCAGGACCCAGTTGCCCACCCACTCCTGCCTCTGGGGTTGCCATGTCGGGCACTTCCACATCTGGCACCAGTGGCAACCCCAGGCCAGAGGGGCAGAGGGGCACCAGCTTCACTGCCACCGAAGTTGGTGTCCTGGTGGAGCATGTCCTGGGGCAGTATGATGCCCTCTTTGGATCGTCCCGCGCCAGCAAGGAAGGACGGGAGAGGAACTGGGCCGACTGTGTGGTTGCCATCAACGCGGAGGGGGTGGCAACCCGCGACGTCCAGAAGATCAAGAAGCGCTAGTCGGACTTGAGGTCCAGGACCTTCGTGAAGGCCCGGTGCCTCGTGGAGGGGGGCCGGGCCGCATGAGTTCCATCCAGATGAGGGTCCAGGAACGCGTACGCCCAGTGCTCCACGCCCAGATCCTTGAGAGGGATACCCGTCTGGAGTTGAGCGGCAAGTGTCCAAGCATTGCTGTGTGAGACAGGGCATGTTGCGGTGTGCTGGTTGTCTGATACTTGCCTGTATGTGTGACATAGGCCATGTATGCATGTATGTGTGCAGGGACATCATGGTAATGCATGTGCGACCAGTGATGTGTGAACCACATGGTTGTTGTATGTGTTTAATTGCCACATGGGGAGCCCTATGCAGATTTTACACATGAGAGCATGCCAGTCTCTGTTCCTGGACATGGGTGGGGGTGAGGGATGGGTGCTGATGCCAGGTACATATATGGTAGCCATGTCTGTGTGCCTGACCTGCGTGTCTGTGACTTGTGAATGCCATGGATGCATGACACATGTGTGTGACAATGCACAGATTCACTGATGCAGCCTAGTTACCCTTGTATCCGCTGTGTTTGGGGTGTATGAGGCCAGATGGATGTGACTGAGGTGAAGTGTGTGCATGTGATAGGCATGACCCATGAAGCATGTGAGTTCCATATCATTGTATGTTTCAACAGTCCATTGGACATGTATGGAAATGTCCATGGCATGCACCATGCCTGTTACTGTGTGTGTTTTGCCTGGACTGACCCATGTGTTGTGGAGGGACATGATGGAAGTGTACTTTGACAGTGGTACTCATCTGCTATTGCTTCCTGTCTAGGGGACCATTGAACAGTACCCTGATGCTTGTGTTCTATGTCTCCCTCTACGCAGCGGCTAGTGAAGAAGAGGGCAGAGACGGCGCTGTGGAGCAAGGCGGCGGGGATGCCCCCACGGCTGCAGCGGAAGGGGTGGGTGAGCCCCCACAGGGGCCTGCTACGGCGGAAGATGGTGAGGAGCCATCCAGGTTGGTGGTTTCCACAGAGGAGGAGGAGGCCGCCACTGAGGCACACATGGGGCCTGGTGGGGGCATCCCTGCTGGTGCAAGTGGTGCAGTCCAGGGGCAGGGGCAGGAGGCAGCACAGGTCACCGTGGAGGGGCCTGTGCATGTCGCTGTCCCTGACCCTGTGAGTGCACCACCATGCACCAGCAGGGATGCCCCGTCCCAGGCCCGTCCGCAGGTAGAGGGGATGTCCATGTCACCTGACTCCCCTCCACCTGCGGACGAGGGGACCCGTGTCCGTATGGAGAAGGTCCTGACTGGGGTTGCGATGCGCGCGGGTGCAATTCGTGATGACGTGCGTGCTTCCCGGGAGGAGCACGCACATCATCACGAAGAGCACCGTGCCGACGTGGCCCAATTGGGATCTTCCATGTTCGGGGGTTTCCTGCATGTGTCGGCCAATCTGGCGGCCCTCTCCTCCTCTGTGGAGGCTATACGCCTGTCGTTCTCCTTGCCGTCTTCCGGCCCAGATGCCACCAGGGCCCCCTGTGGACCTGCCCTGACCAATGCAGCCAGCTCGGTGGGGATCCCATCCCTGCCACAGTCGGGAGTCGGAGGTCCAGCAGGGGTGGACACCACAGCAACTGTACCCCAGCAGATGGAGGATGTGCCGGCATCATCAGGCAGGGCACGTGCACGACGGCGTCGGTGGATTCCATCAGCCTGGATGCCGTCATGCTGGCAGAGGCAGTTGCGTCGGAGGCAGCAGCAGAGTCAACGTGGGAGGCATCATGGCTCGGGGCCATCAACATCGGAGGGGCAGGCATCGGCCGGAGGGCAGGAGGACCCAGGACCGGAAGTGTCTTCCGTGTGGCTACGGTTGGTCCAGCAGATAGGTGCGGAGCGGCGGCGGGCGGAAGAGGCGCGGCTCACGATGGTCAGGGCGGAGAACTCCATGCGGAGGGCCCTGAGGTGGGCCGAGTGCCTCGAGGCAATCCGCAGGGGGTTGGAGGAGCAGATGGCGTCGTCCCTGCGGACCCTCTGGGCCATGGAACAGGACCGCCTCCGGGACATAGACGAGGAGTTTGATGATGCCCTGGCCCGGAACACCACGGAGTGAGCCGCTGGACTTGCCCGCCGCCTTTGTATATAGTTCTTTAGTTTTAGGTTTCATTTGTTTCTTCTTATGATTTGGAGTCGACGGACACTGCTCCAGTTTTTGTATATAGTTGCATTTTAGTTAGGGTTTTTTGTAGGTTTCCTTTGTTCAGTTGGGCTCATGGACCCTTGGATGTTTTGTACATAGTTCTTCATTGGATTGTTTTATTTTTTTATTTTTTATTTATTCTCCATGGAGCAATGGTCTTTGCATTTATTTTTATCTCTCGGATTGATTTTATTTTTAATGTGACTTTGAACAACATTTTTTTGGATTTGGATTTGTAGTTTTGATTTTTTTGGACGGACATGCAGCTTATCTTTTTTTCATTGCCATTGTAGTTTGTTTCATTTCATTTGCATTCAATTTTTTTTAATACAATTTTGTTTTCATACTTCACTGTGTGGTATCATCTCATTGGTTTCATGCATGTCATGTTGGGTGTTTTCCCATTCATTTGCAACCATTGTGTGTGATGGACATGGGTTCATTTGCTTTATGAACATTGGGGGTGTAACATGTAATTTCCATTTCCATGTGGGTGAATGGGTTACTTGGTAGGGCCTTTTGGCTGTGGAGGCTGACCATAACGCACATGATTGGGGATTGTGAGGACCTGGGTGCAGGGGGACATGAGTGGGGGCCTGGTGGAGGGTGCCCCTGCACTGCTGGGGGGTGGGGGTGGTGGGAGACATGAGTTGACATGAGTGGGGGCCTGGTGGGGCTGCCCATGGTGGCTGGGGGGTGGGGGTGGTGGTAGACATGAGTGGGGGCCTGGTGGAGGGTGCCCCATGACTGCTGGGGGGTGGGGATGCAAGGGGACATGAGTGGGGGCCTGGTGGAGGCTGCCCCATGACTGCTGGGGGGTGGGGGTGCAAGGGGACATGAGTGGGGGCCTGGTGGAGGCTGCCCCTGGTGGCTGGGGGGTGGGGGTGGTGGGAGACATGAGTGGGGGCCTGGTGGAGGGTGCCCCTGCACTGCTGGGGAGTGGGGGTGCAGGGGGACATGAGTGGGGGCCTGGTGGAGGGTGCCCCTGCACTGCTGGGGGGTGGGGGTGCAGGGGGACATGAGTGGGGGGCTGGTGGAGGGTGCCCCTGGATGCTGGGGGGTGGGGGTGGTGGGAGACATGAGTGGGGGCCTGGTGGAGGCTGCCCCTGCACTGCTGGGGGGTGGGGGTGGTGGGAGACATGAGTGGGGGCCTGGTGGAGGCTGCCCCTGGTGGCTGGGGGGTGGGGGTGGTGTGAGACATGAGTGGGGGCCTGGTGGAGGGTGCCCCTGCACTGCTGGGGGGTCGGGGTGCAGGGGGACATGAGTGGGGGCCTGGTGGAGGGTGCCCCTGGATGCTGGGGGGTGGGGGTGCAGGGGGACATGAGTGGGGGCCTGGTGGAGGGTGCCCCTGCACTGCTGGGGGGTGGGGGTGGTGGGGGACATGAGTTGGACAGGATTGGGGGCCTGGTGGGGGCTGCCCATGGTGGCTGGGGGGTGCTGGTGGTGGTAGACATGAGTGGGGGCCTGGTGGAGGGTGCCCCATGACTGCTGGGGGGTGGGGGTGCAAGGGGACATGAGTGGGGGCCTGGTGGAGGCTGCCCCATGACTGCTGGGGGGTGGGGATGCAAGGGGACATGAGTGGGGGGCCTGGTGGAGGCTGCCCCTGGTGGCTGGGGGGTGGGGGTGGTGGGAGACACGAGTGGGGGCCTGGTGGAGGGTGCCCCTTGCCTGCTGGGGGGTGGGGGTGCAGGGGGACATGAGTGGGGGCCTGGTGGAGGGTGCCCCTGGATGCTGGGGGGTGGGGGTGGTGGGAGACATGCGTGGGGGCCTGGTGGAGGGTGCCCCTGGATGCTGGGGGGTGGGGGTGCAGGGGGACATGAGTGGGGGCCTGGTGGAGGGTGCCCCTGCACTGCTGGGGGGTGGGGGTGGTGGGAGACATGAGTTGGACATGAGTGGGGGCCTGGTGGGGGCTGCCCATGGTGGCTGGGGGGTGGGGGTGGTGGTAGACTTGGGTGGGAGCCTGGTGGAGGGTGCCTCACACTGCTGGGGGGGTGGGGGGGGTGGGAGACATGAGTGGGGGCCTGGCGGAGGCTGCCCATAGTGGGTGGGGGGTGGGGGTGGTGGGAGACATGGGTGGGGGCCTGGTGGAGGGTGCCCCTGGATGCTGGGGGGTGGGGGTGGTGGGAGACATGAGTGGGGGCCTGGTGGAGGGTGCCCCTGGATGCTGGGGGGTGGGGGTGGTGGGAGACATGAGTGGGGGCCTGGTGGAGGCTGCCCCTGCACTGCTGGGGGGTGGGGGTGGTGGGAGACATGAGTGGGGGCCTGGTGGAGGCTGCCCCTGGTGGCCGGGGGGTGGGGGTGGTGGGAGACATGAGTGGGGGCCTGGTGGAGGGTGCCCCTGCACTGCTGGGGGGTGGGGGTGCAGGGGGACATGAGTGGGGGCCTGGTGGAGGGTGCCCCTGGATGCTGGGGGGTGGGGGTGGTGCGAGACATGAGTGGGGGCCTGGTGGAGGCTGCCCCTGCACTGCTGGGGGGTGGGGGTGGTGGGAGACATGAGTGGGGGCCTGGTGGAGGCTGCCCCTGGTGGCTGGGGGGTGGGGGTGGTGGGAGAAATGAGTGGGGGCCTGGTGGACGGTGCCCCTACACTGCTGGGGGGTGGGGGTGCAGGGGGACATGAGTGGGGGCCTGGTGGAGGGTGCCCCTGGATGCTGGGGGGTGGGGGTGCAGGGGGACATGAGTGGGGGCCTGGTGGAGGGTGCCCCTGGATGCTGGGGGGTGGTGGTGGTGGGAGACATGAGTGGGGGCCTGGTGGAGGGTGCCCCTGCACTGCTGGGGGGTGGGGGTGCAGGGGGACATGAGTGGGGGCCTGGTGGAGGGTGCCCCTGGATGCTGGGGGGTGGGGGTGCAGGGGGACATGGGTGGGGGCCTGGTGGAGGGTACCCCTGGATGCTGGGGGGTGGGGGTGGTGGGAGACATGAGTGGGGGCCTGGTGGAGGGTGCCCCTGGATGCTGGGGGGTGGGGGTGCAGGGGGACATGAGTGGGGGCATGGTGGAGGGTGCCCCTGCACTGCTGGGGGGTGGGGGTGGTGGGAGACATGAGTTGGACATGAGTGGGGGCCTGGTGGGGGCTGCACATGGTGGCTGGGGGGTGGGGGTGGTGGTAGACATGGGTGGGAGCCTGGTGGAGGGTGCCCCACACTGCTGGGGTGGTGGGGGCGGGTGGGAGACATGAGTGGGGGCCTGGTGGAGGGTGCCCCTGGATGCTGGGGGGTGGGGGTGGTGGGAGACATGAGTGGGGGCCTGGTGGAGGGTGCCCCTGCACTGCTGGGGGGTGGGGGTGCAGGGGGACATGAGTGGGGGCCTGGTGGAGGGTGCCCCTGGATGCTGGGGGGTGGGGGTGCAGGGGGACATGAGTGGGGGCCTGGTGGAGGCTGCCCCTGGTGGTTGGGGGGTGGGGGTGGTGGGAGACATGAGTGGGGGCCTGGTGGAGGGTGCCCCTGCACTGCTGGGTGGTGGGGCGCAGGGGGACATGAGTGGGGGCCTGGTGGAGGGTGCCCCTGGATGCTGGGGGGTGGGGGTGCAGGGGGACATGGGTGGGGGCCTGGTGGAGGGTGCCCCTGGATGCTGGGGGGTGGGGGTGGTGGGAGACATGAGTGGGGGCCTGGTGGAGGGTGCCCCTGGATGCTGGGGGGTGGGGGTGCAGGGGGACATGAGTGGGGGCCTGGTGGAGGGTGCCCCTGCACTGCTGGGGGGTGGGGGTGGTGGGAGACATGAGTTGGACATGAGTGGGGGCCTGGTGGGGGCTGCCCATGGTGGCTGGGGGGTGGGGGTGGTGATAGACATGGATGGGAGCCTGGTGGAGGGTGCCCCACACTGCTGGGGGGGTGGGGGTGGGTGGGAGACATGAGTGGGGGCCTGGTGGAGGGTGCCCCTGGATGCTGGGGGGTGGGGTTGGTGGGAGACATGAGTGGGGGCCTGGTGGAGGGTGCCCCTGCACTGCTGGGGGGTGGGGGTGCAGGGGGACATGAGTGGGGGCCTGGTGGAGGGTGCCCCTGGATGCTGGGGGGTGGGGGTGCAGGGGGACATGAGTGGGGGCCTGGTGGAGGCTGCCCCTGGTTGCTGGGGGGTGGGGGTGGTGGGAGACATGAGTGGGGGCCTGGTGGAGGGTGCCCCTGCACTGCTGGGTGGTGGGGCGCAGGGGGACATGAGTGGGGGCCTGGTGGAGGGTGCCCCTGGATGCTGGGGGGGTGGGGGTGCAGGGGGACATGAGTGGGGGCCTGGTGGAGGGTGCCCCTGGATGCTGGGGGGTGGGGAAGCAGGGGAACATGAGTGGGGGCCTGGTGGAGGGTGCCCCTGCACTGCTGGGGGGTGGGGGTGCAGGGGGACATGAGTGGGGGCCTGGTGGAGGGTGCCCCTGGATGCTGGGGGGTGGGGGTGCAAGGAGACATGAGTGGGGGCCTGGTGGAGGATGCCCCTGCACTGCTGGGAGGTGGGGGTGGTGGGAGACATGAGTGGGGGCCTGGTGGAGGCTGCCCCTGGTGGCTGGGGGGTGGGGGTGGTGGGAGACATGAGTGGGGGCCTGGTGGAGGGTGCCCCTGCACTGCTGGGGGGTGGGGGTGCAGGGGGACATGAGTGGGGGCTTGGTGGAGGCTGCCCCCGGATGCTGGGGGGTGGGGGTGGTGGGAGACATGAGTGGGGGCCTGGTGGAGGCTGCCCCTGGATGCTGGGGGGTGGGGGTGGTGGGAGACATGAGTGGGGGCCTGGTGGAGGCTGCCCCTGCACTGCTGGGGGGTGGGGGTGCTGGGTGACATGAGCAGGTGTGCAGGGTAGTCCCCTGTGGTGTCGGCTGCCTGCAGGTGCCGTGGAGGGTGTACAGGGAATACCTGGGAGCACACCGCCAAATCGCGTGTAGAATTTCCCGCGTACCCCTGTCATACACGTACCCAGCCAAATCGCCTGTGGAAATTCACGCGCACGTACCCTGCCAAATCGCGTGTGGGACTTCCCGCGCACCCCTAAGATCCACGTACCCAGCCAAGTCGCGTGTGGAAATTCCCACGCACGTACCCGGCCAAATCGCGTGTGGTACTTCCCACGCACCCCTGAAATCCACGTACCCTGCCAAATCGCGTGTGAGACTTCCCGCGCACCCCTGAGATCCACGTACCCAGACGAATCACGTGTGGAAATTCCCGCGCACGTACCCGGCCAAATCGCGTGTGGAACTTCCCGCGCACCCCTGAAATCCACGTACCCTGCCAAATCGCGTGTGAGACTTCCCGCGCACACCTGAGATCCACGTACCCAGACAAATCGTGTGTGGAAATTCCCGCGCACGTACCCGGCCAAATCGCGTGTGGAACTTCCCGCGCACCCCTGAAATCCACGTACCCTGCCAAATCGCGTGTGTGACTTCCCGCGCACCCCTGAGATCCACGTACCCAGACAAATCGCGTGTGGAAATTCCCGCGCACGTACCCGGCCAAATCGCGTGTGGAACTTCCCACGCACCCCTGAAATCCACGTACCCTGCCAAATCGCGTGTGAGACTTCCCGCGCACCCCGGAATACACGCACATGTTATTTTTCAGTCAGCGGGTGTCCGTGTTTGTGGGTACCCCTTTGCACGTCATTTGTCCTGGAGGGCCACAGTATAGGACATTCATCATGGCTGTTTATAGGTGCTATTTGTTGGCGCACCTTTTGGTGCACATTTATTATAGGCGCAGAGACGCTACCGCCTGCTTTCTTGTGGCGGTCGTGTTTGTGCCTGTGCGCTGGTTTGACCGTGTGCTTTTTTGCCCTATTCGATTCCATGAATACGGGTTGTAGGCGAGCGTGTGGGCGTTCCGCGCACTTGCACCCTGTACTTCCCCCGTGACGCCCACATTTTGGCAAGTTGTTCCCCATTCCGAGTGTTACGCCCCGTGTTCCGCCTACTTTTGTTGTGTGCGCTGCGCTATGTGCGATTTTCGCTGTGGCCTGTGCAATTTTCGCTGTGACCTGGCGCACGCCGTTAGATGGCCTGTGCGCCAACATGCGCCGCGCACTTTTTTAGCGCACATACGATGGTTTTCTCGCGCACGGCCTTCCATGAATCGATGTGCGCTGCTTTTCGTGCGATATTCGCACTTGCACTGCGATTTTCGCTATTCCACTGCGAATCGCACGTTTTTGGCCACTTGAGCCGCGCTAATTATTCCATGAATCGGCCTGCAAGTCGCTACAACTTCCAAACATGCAGAAGGGGTTGTGGCAAACCCTTTTCAAGCCGGCAATGTTGATGATATAGAGAACAGAAAGACGTGTGAACTGTACGGAATATTTGAAAAAGGAAAGAAAAAATGGACCCAACTCAAAATCCAGACGGAGGAGCAAAAAATGGAAAGTGTAAAAGGAAAACAAAAAAATATGGTGCAAAACAAAAATAAAATGTCTAGATGCTCATGTAAGTTCTTCAGGAACCTAAAATCATTAAATGTAACAATTTGTACAGAGAAACCCATAAATAAGGAAGCTGCTAAACAGGATGGAATAAATAATAGACAAACTCGATCTGCTGAACTTTTCAACCTATGATTCCGATGAGGATGATGACTCGGAGCAGAATGTCCATACACTAGATTAAAGATCTGTGATGCTTGCAAAACCAGAGACTGATGGAAATAGATCACACGAAAAAGTGGAGATGGGAACAAAAATTGACCAAAGACTACCTCAGCACAGAGTTTGTGCATTTGTCTCACCTTACCGAGTGACACCGACATTCTGATCCTGAATGTGTTGAGAAAGGAACCAAAAGAAGTATTCATGACTATAGAAGAAAGAAGTGAAAAAAATCGGAAAATGGGAGGACTTAAAGAAGTACAGGGGCAAAATAAATCTATGCCTGTAACTTTCGATAATAAACAACAAAGTGAAAAAAAATGTGAAACAGTAATCGGTCAAAGAGAAAGCAAATTGGAACAAGGAAACAAGAAAAGTATGAAGAAGCTGGATGACTGCACTAAGCAAAGTGGAATAAGTTTACTGCTGGAACGTTGCAGCACCAAGAAAGATGGGCTGGTCCTGAATAGGTATAATGTGATGCAACTGCTGCATCACATTCCACACCTAAAAACAATTTCCTTGAATGATGTGAAAATAGTTGAATTTGTTGAAAAGGACATTCTCGATATGGTTCGAATACATCTTCACTCAAGGATAATAAAGGAAATCCTAATTGAAAGCAGAGACGACCTGAACATTCTAGCCTTTGACATAAGAGAGGAGAATGAATCCTCGAATAGTAAGGAAGTGAAAAGATCTAATAACAAAAAAGAGAGAGATACCATGGAACGTCCAAGAGAGAAGAAGGATGTGAAGAGGAGAAGTGTGGAAAGAACGGATTGTAGTAGAGATGAGGAAACAAATAACCAGGAGGAGACTAGTATGGGAAATGAAGATGAGAGCCCCAAAAAATGAATAAGGATAACATTCACTGGGAATACCCAAGAATCAGGTCTGCAAAACATAGCAAAAACATCGACAGATGATGGAGTAGAAGAAACAAATTGATCCTGGATGTCAAGAGCATTGTTATCTTCATGTCAAAGCTAAGGCCTGAATGTGGACAGACAGAGGATAGTGTGTGGGACTTGAAATACTAGGGGACACGTACACCTATTCTCAAACTCCTCGGAGGAGCTCCTAAATCTGGACATCATATGTTTACAAGAGACCTGGTTGGCAAATCCGCCTTATGTAGAAGGATTTGAGATTGCATTTAAACCAGCAAGCACTAATAAAAAGGGCGGTCCGATGTCCGGTTTAATGACCCAAGTAAAAAGAAAAAGCAGAATGCTGATTAAAAAATAAATGAACATCAATGCTTATAGTCAATTGACATTGATTACTTACGTGGAGGAGAGTCGAGAGCAGAAATCATGTCTCCAAATTCTCAATATATATTGGCATCACCAGCAAGCTGGTGAAACAATATTTATAGACAAAATGTGTGACATTCTAGACGAACTAAGAATACTAAATCCAGAGGATGGACTCATTATTTGTGGTGACTTAAATATGGACCTGACAACCCAAACTAAAGAGAATCTATCTAAGAACTCTCAAATGAAGAATGAATCTGAATTGGGTAAAATATGGCTGGAAGAAATGGAGGTGAGATATATGAGCATGCTGAATGGAAGCACTGAAGACGATATCCCTCCAAAAGCCACTTGGGAAAGAGGATCCCAAAAATCCATTTTAGATTATATAATTCTTGAAGTGAAAAGGACACGCAAAAGCGACCATAATCTGGTTAAAATAACTTGGGTGACAAACGAACAAGCAAAAGCTGAAAAGTGGAATAAGACCATAGAAATTGAACCGGGCCAATATAGAATAAGGCTGAAGAAAGTGAACATTGAGGAACTCACAAACACGCTGAAAGTACATGACCAGGCTAGCGAATATTTGGCTTATGATGCCCTTTTCCAGAAGTACTCTAAAATCAATAGTAGAGGCGGGAAGAATTGCTTCAAACTCCATGCATATGATTCAGCGAAAGTGTTGAAAAAGAGGAAATTAAGACAACAAATAAGAGCCCTTGGAGAGTTGGATCCAATTGTAGCATGGGAGGAGAAAAAGAAGATAAAATCACGCTACAATAATTGGATTCAGAGACATAGACACATTATGCAGCAACAAGACGCAGAGAGAATGATGATAACATTAAAAAACAAAAACTTGAGAGAGTTTTGGACTTTAACAACAAAGGTGTCCCACAAGGGCCTTAATGACAAACATGGTCCCGGAACAACAATGGACAGATCATTATTCAAAGGTTTTTGAAAAACAAGGTGGAATGGCAAAGGAAATAGTGAATTCTCTCTCCAGCTGAGACATTGAAATTTCTAAAAAAGAGATTTTACAAACAATAACAAAGAATAGTTCATCGAGAGCTCCAGGACCCGATGGCATTACACACGTAATGCTAAAATAACATCCGAATGAATGGGCAGATTTCTGCGAAATACTATTTAAAAAAGTAATGAGGGACTCCACTATTCCAGCTTTGTGGAAATCCACAATTATCCTCCCTATCTTCAAGAAAGGTGAAAGATCTGATCCAAAAAACTACTGACGTATAGCCCTGCTTGATGTGATAGGAAAAGTGTTTGCTTCTCAAATACTACTTCGGCTAACATCATGGATCACTCAAGCAGGTGTCTTTGACCGGCGACAGACCGGCTTCGTATGAGGAGTTGGCTGTGGTCTGAATTTATTAATATTAAATCTACTAACGATGGAAGCCTTGAGGAAAGGAACAAAAGTCTACACAGCATTCGTGGATTTAGCTCACGCTTTCGAAGGGTGGAGAGAGATCTACTATGGGAGAAGATGGCAAAGCTAAGATGTCCCCTGAGTCTGTTGCAGGTCATAAAGGAATTACATTCAGATACAAATGTCAGAATCCGTCTCGATCAATTAGGAACCCTAACACAATGAATAATCACCACAAGGGGCATAAAACAAAGTTGCCCGTTGGGATAAACTCTTTTCAAATTACTAATTACAGTAGTCAGTGAAGCACTAGAGGTAATCCCAGCATTCCCTCCAAAAATAAATGGGACACAAGTAAGCTGGCAAATATATGCAGATGATATCGTCTTCCTGGACCTAACCCCGGTAGGTCTTCAGGGAAAACTTACAGTGCTTACAAATTACATACAGAAGAACGGGCTTGACTTGAAAGGACAAAAAATCTCAAAGAAAGCCCAACTGAAATGGAGTTTGGGGAACGAGATACTTAGGAGCTCATCCGAAGTGACATACTTAGGAGTGCAAATAAGTACAAGTATTACGGATGAACCAATGATGAGGAAAATAAAATCAAACTGTAAAGCCCTGGTAGTGCAAGGAGTGGTGCTGCATAAGAAATATGGAAAATTCTCTTACCAACCCATCATAAACTTTAATAAAGCCAAAATCATTCCGGCACTAATACATGGAGCCGAAGCAATGCTTGGATGTCCATTTCTCCTATTGTTACAGTGTGAAAACATGTTTTGGAAGAGGATCCTTCAAGTGCCTCAGAGTACACCAAATGCATGTATAAAGTACAAATTGGGCCTTCTGTCAATTAATGCTAGATTATTATGGAACACTCTATCTATTTATAGAAAGATCATTAAAACGGAAGGTCTGCCGCAATTTGAAATACTGAGATCAGAGCGAATGAACAACCCAAATGAAGTTTTTGAGATCTGGAAAAATAATTGTGAAAAGATCTTGATACAAGTATCAAGTACTAAAGAGATGCTGGAGAAAAACCCTAATGCAGTAAAGAAAAAACTATGGGAAACAGATTGGATTGAAAGTGTTGAACAGCATGCAAACCATGTAGGTATGAAAGATTACTTATATGGCAACAAGGTGTTAAATGAAATATTGAAGTACTTATAAAATGTCCCATGCCCGAGGAAAAGATAAATCTTCCTAAAACTAAGATTGAATCTATTCCATACGATGGAGATAAAAAACATGAGAAAAAGGAAGGGTGAGATAATGGATACCAACTGTCGATTAGGTAACAGCGAAATAGAGACGCTAATGCATCTCGTGATCATGTGCCCGAAACTGAGGGACCTGAGAACTAAATTGTTGGGCAATTCAATCAATAAATTCACAACTTACAGCGCGGACGAATGGTGGAGCAAAATACAAGAGGAAGAAGATGGGAAACTTACCTTTGCATTAACATATTTCTTGGAAGAATTGGAACTCTTATTGAAAGAGTTAGAGAAATAAAAAAAGAAACGGTGGAGGAATAAATTCTGTTTTTTTTTAAAGTTTGTAATAAACTGATTTAAATAAAAAAGTAATCATTTTCTCTGGTTTACAAACACAAGGGAGGCTGGCACCGACTTGCAGGGGTCCTTCAGTATGGTGAGGTCATGTGTACCAGTGTGGTTGGCAGAGAGACAGGTCTTTCTCCAGCAGCAGATCACACCTAGTGTGCCCTGGGGATGGTTAGGGAGCTGAGACTGCCTCTGTTTTGGACTGCCAATATGCACCTCACAACTAGAGGACTATTCTCCCAACAGGGACAAAACAAAATCTTGAAGTCCCAAGATGATTCAAAGAAGGAGCGGGAGAACCCTTAATTTATTTAATAATGCAAGCCCACAGGTGATTGGACAAAAGCAAGTCTCTTTTAAGGGTCCAATCTCTGTTCTTGGAACAAGTGGACTTTGCCTTCTAGCATCACCCCAACAGTGCTTGGTGTTAAAGGAAGTGGGTGGTACAGGAAGGAAGAGAGGTAATGAGAGAAAGGTGGACAGCATAACCATCCTCCAGCTGGTCTGAGCTCCCTTTGTCTACACTAACCCCAGCCCTGTACCTTGTTAATAACATAAAAGGCCCATTTGGTATGCAAGACCCTGGTGTGAGGAAAGTCCTTTTCTGAAGGGTGTGCCATTTGATTCTTGATCCGAGGACAACTTCCTGTGGAGTAGCTGTCTCACTGGAGAGGGTGTTCCCTGCCTTCAAAAAGGATCAGAGAGGATCCAATGGTACCTGGGGCTGGGTTTGTGCTTGGAGTAGAAGAAGTGCTTTATGCGCCTGCACCATCTTCCTCTCCCTGATTGGCTTTTGTGGCTGTTTGTAGAGATGTGACATGCTGTCAATTGCATTGTTAACATGAAGTTTCTTGTGCATCACAGTTAAACCTTTTGGAGGATACATGCAACTCGTGAAACCTAGTTTCCTACACTAGTTGCCTAAGAGTCTGTCCTCAACAACTTGCAGATGAAAATTCACTAAGGTTTGACTCTGTCCTTGATTTGGTTCCTCCATTCGAAGCCCTGATGTCCACAATGGATGAGTGGCCCCTTCTTTCTAGATGTTTATAATGGTAGGATCACTTGGCTTTATTGCAGGTTTTACCTTTCTAAATGTAGATCAAAATCATGAAGTATTTACACAGAGACTTGGAAAACTATCCTATGTAATCCTCAAGTATATTATGACATTCTTTAACTATTGTGTTATATATCAGGCTGGGATGACTTTTGTCGGTATGTTCTATCTGTAAGAGAAGAGATTGCTCTCAAATTCATCAAACCTCATTGACCCTTCAACCACTTTAGTGTATGTATCACACTCACATTCTTCCATTGTTGTTTACCATGATTTCAAATCTTCCACATGGAAGCATAGCAAATGTTTTCCTGAAGTTTTATTTCGCTCCAAACCATATCCTGGCATTGATCTATTTCCAAATCACAGTTGAAGAGCCCTGTTATATTTGCCTATTTGGAAACATCCATTCAGAAACATGAGGATCCAGAAGACCCTTTGATATGTTTTATGACTGATCTATGATATATTCAATGAAAACATGTTGTTAAAGGGACGTTATGGTTACAAGTAAAACGAAAAACCTCAGAAATTCCCCGGTTATGGTAAGCTAAGCAACCATAACTCACACCACCACCGTGCGCTGCTAAGACTAAAACCCAGGACATCAAAGATGACATCACAAATGTCATTGATGACATCACTGATGACATTCATTAAATATCTGGGCCACTTGTTTTTGTTCACTGACATATCTAGGCCAGGTGTTTTTTTCACTACCAGTCAGAATATTAAAATTCAAAAGGTGCCATATATGTAGACGTTAACCTTGTCGTATGTTCTTACAGTACTTTCCTTGAAGTTTGGTCTCAGCTCATGGTGCACATAGCTTGGCCAACTTTTGCAACCACTCGTTCGCATCTGGAACCTTCCCCTCACCCCTGAATCACTCTCTTTTGCACCCTCTTCTCAAGAAACCGTCAGCTGACCCCTTCCTTCCAAATAATTATCGCCCAATCTCTATCACTCCTTTCCTGGGCAAACTCCTGGGAAAACTGGCCATCTCCCAGCTTAATCTTCACGCTGAATCTGTTGGTTCTCTCCATGGCCATCAGTCTGGCTTCAGAGCAGCAAGAAGCACAGACACTACTCTCCTGAATCTCTGTGAAGACCGGCTCTCTAACCTTGATTCTAATCTCCCCTCGGTTCTCATCCTACTTGATCTCTCCTCTTCCTTTGACCGGTCAAACATGACATTCTGCTCAACCGGCTCTGTGATAACCTGGTTATCACAGATCAGGCTTTGGCCTGGCTGACCTCTTTCCTCTCTGACCGACCTTCCCAGGTCCAACTTGGGTCCCTCCCCTCCTCTATCTCTCTCTCCACCTGCAGTGTCCCCCAGGAGTCTAGCCTTGCTCCCTGGTTGTTCAACCAATACTTGCATTGCTGCACTCCGCTCCAACATCCAGTGCTTTGCGTGTGGCACCTGTTAGGGAGAATTCTCCAGAGTGGCTAATTTCCCTTACCTACTGAGTCCCTCAGCAGCTTTGCTGGAGGTCTAGGATTTATGTTTTCACCTGGTAAGAGTGTGAGCCTTTTTTTCCCACTCTTACATGTGTGTTACTGTGTGTGTTTAACATTTTTTGTGTTCATAGACTGTGGAGCCTCACCTACTCCATACGCATCATCTCTTTACTGTGTGTTACACAGCACCCTCAGTGCAGTGACACAGGGTTGTCTTTCAGACTTCCCAACTCAGACTCCATTTTTTGGGACTGACAACTGTCTCCCAGAACATGTACAGTTGCCATTGACTTTATTAGTCTTTTAAAACCACAGACCCAGTTCAAACTATCTTACATAGAGTACTGGAAAGGGTTAATACTTATCCCTTTTTGTCTGTCTCTCTTGGAGCATTGTTTCGCTCCCTTTTCATCAAGACTTGGCTGGTGGCAGTGGTAACTACCCTATTTTTCCTACCACGGTTATCTTAAATAACCTTGGTATTGTTTTAGGCTACCTTGGTAGCCTCAAACTTAAACCTGCTAGACCATATACGTTTTTCTACAGTTATGACTAGGTTTATTCACCATTTATTTTTGAACATGTCTTTCTCGTGTTTTACTCCGCGTGCCAAACCAGGTCTGGTTCCTTTGTTCACTGTCTTTTCGCGGGCTTCTACACAGAAGCCCTCCTTAGGCGCCTGAAAGTCTGGGTAGGCAGGATGTGAGGGAGGGGTTTTAGGACCCCTGCCATGGGTTCCCTTGGTAATCCAACTCGCACTCCTGTTTGATTGGCTAGGTGACTGTCCCAGCGGGACAGCCATCCTGCTGTGTGATTGACAGCTAGTCTGTGTGAAAGGGGGTAAACTGCATAAAAAGCAGGTCTCTGGGTCTGGAATGGCAGAGTCGCAACTGGAACGAAAGAACCAATGAGAAGCTGACAGAAGAGGACCCCTACAATGACTGAAATGCCTGGTGAAGCCCTGCTGCTGGTCCAAATCTTCAAGCTCCACCGACAGAGAAGATCTACCGGGAATCTTCTTTCCCTGAGCTGGTGAGACCAAACAGTTCGCCCAAACTGCAAGCCAGGACTCACTCCTCTGGTCAAATCTGCTGTACAGAGCTACAGTAAACTGGATAGCCAGGAAGGTCACACCCTGCTTGGGTTTTAAGGAGTGCACCTTTTATTCATTGCTTTGCTCTGCTGCTGGTTTCTTACCTGGGCAGTGAAGGACCCTCCAGTCTTCCTACTTCATGTCAGTGCGACAGTCGCTTCAGGAACTGTGCGCCTGCAGGAACTTCCAGGAACGTTCGCCTCAGCTACAGCTTCTTCTCCATTTAAAGGTACTGTGCAAATCTGGTTGTTTGTTTCGTCCAGCCGCGGTGAAGGTATGTGATAGCTTTTGCCAATCTGAGGGCTTGTCCTTCTCTACTCTTTAAACTAACTTTTCTGCCGACCAATTTTGTCCGGAACTCTTGGCAAAGACTTAACCACGAACTACCCTGAACTGTGTGATCTTGAGCAAAAGACTTTTGTCCTATTGACTTTGGCCCTAAGCCTTTTTGATTTGATTCCCTCACTGTAGTTCCTCTTTCTAGATTGCCCTGCTTACTTACCTGTTGATGCTGCTAACTTTGTCTGTCCCTCCCTTTTTTAAATTACTGGAGAACCATTTTGCTCATACTTCATTTTGAGTTTAACTTTTCCAGAATCTATTGGGAGATGTGTGGTGTATTAAGAGTGTGATTTTTCAACTGCTTTACTTTAGTGAGATGTTATACAACTGATGTGTAAATAAATGTATATTCATTTACTCAGAAACCTTGAGTCAGTGCTTGTTTGAATCATAGTAATTGCTGTCCTTTGTGTAACTAATGATACTGCTCACTTGCTCTTGAGATAGGTCTGTATGCTCAGCCATCGCTACCACTTTACTGTGTAGTACTGGCTTGTACCAAAGGCAAATTTGTACTGTCACATGTAGTCTTAATTGTGTGTGGTGTTCCCCAAGGGTACTGCATATAATTCTGCCTAACAACACCCAGCTTGTTTTAGGCTCTCCTCAGCCACCTCCTCTCCTTCTCTCATCCCTGATTGTCTGTCTGCAATCCAAGATGCGAGATTCAAACAACAAGGAAGGGGGGAGGGAAAGTGATGTAAAAATGTGGCTGCCAACCTGGCACTCTCACCTTTGCCTTCCAAGCTACCTGCCTTCATCATTCTGTGTGATTGGCCACTACATCCTACAAGTGGACCAATGGAAGCAAGCCAGCAGGCGAAGCCGGCCCCTTCCAAAGGCCCACTCATAAGGCTGCTTCCTGTCTGGCCCTGTCAGGCCAAGGAAGGCATGCACCGACTGCAGAGGACAGGACCAGAACAACTACCCACTTCTCATGCAGTTGCCAACAGCACACATGCGGAAAGGTCTTACAAATGCAATTTCACTGACCCCAGCACTACTACTACACTGGACCAGCGCACTGTGTGCCTATGCTTAAGAACTGCCAGGCCATCACCACTCAAACCATACCCATACAGTCGAGAGGGCTGATCCACAGGTTGATTCAAAATGCTGACATCAATCCGCACTAGAGATATGGCCCATCACTACTTCAGATTCACTGACATGTGTGCTGCTCCTCATCAGCGCCATGTAAGCATATACATGCCTCATCTAAGTTCAGGAGCAACTGACGATCCTAAACCCCTCTCTGCGCACGATCCGCCTCCCCTATTTCCAGCCTATAGTACAAACATTTGCTCCCCTTCACAAATATTTGATTTTTGCCCCACGCTACTCTCAGCCAATGCAATAATATGCCCACAAACAAGGTTGCCAGAAAAAGAAACAGCAAACAATTACTCTGACATAATCCACGCAACCTGCCAACCCACAGCTCTCACCCAACACAAAATCACTGTGCTTTCCATCATGACCGGCCCTCTCATCATCTCGGAGCTGCCTTCGCTGTCCACAGGCAATGCTCACTTCCAAGCAAGCACTCCTGCTCCTCAAAAGCCTGTAAGCATGCCGCCACATGGATGGGGGCACAGTGACCCCCGTTCACCATCATGCCCCCACTACTTCCTAGCATGCCTCTGCCATCTCCAAACGCTCCCCTGTACTCATGGACACCTCACCAAACCATGAACCTCGATGGCCTCTGCCCACAATGCAGAATGACACTGCAGCTGGAGTCAACTCCTCTCTACCAGCAAAATGTCATTAACCCTTTCCTCACCATGATGAAATGTTGCGCAGCCCTGGGCACTGCAGCATCAATACAATGTACCTTTCGCTCAAAGAAAAATGTACTTGCCCAAGCACATCTGATTGCGTCAAAGGACCGACCAGTCTGCCTCATTCCAAGGTATTATTCAGCTGCAACAACGTTATAGTGTCAGAACCCATTGACTTGCTTACACCCTTCCATTTGCTTCTCCAACTTTCAGCCCATGATCACATTATGCCTTTACCTGACTTTATTACATCTTGCACTGATCTCACTGTGCCTAGACCTGTATTGACTGTGCCTAGCCCTGAATTCATTGTGCCGAGCCTTAAATTGATTGTGCCTAGTCCTGATTCAATTACACCCAGCCCTGTATTAATAGTGCCTAGCCCTGATTCAATTGCCCCCAGCCCTGTATTAACTGTGCCAGCCCTGATTCAATTGCACCTAGCCCTGATTGAATTGCACCTAGCCATGTATTAACTGTTCCTAGGCCTGATTCATGTGCGCCTAGCCCTGATTCAATTGCTCCAAGCCCTGTATTAACTGTGCCCAGCCCTGACTCAATTGCACCTAGCCATGAATCCATTTTGCCTAGCCTTAAATTGACAGTGCCTAGCCCTGATTTAATTGTGCCTAGCCCTGAATTAATTGTACCTAGCCTTACATCGATAGCGCCTAGCCTTGATTTAATTGCGCCCAGCCCTGATTTAATTGTGCCTAGCCCTGTATTCACTGTGCCTAGCCGTGATTCAATTGTGCCTAGCCCTAAATTCATTGTATCTAGCCTTAAATTGACTGTGCCTAGCCCTGATTTAATTTCGCCTAGCACTGAATTCATTGTGCCTAGCCTTAAATTGATTGTGCCCAGCCCTATATTGACTGACCCTAGCCGTGATTTAATTATGCTTAGCCCTGAACTCATTGTCCCTAGCCCTGATTCAATTGCACCCAGCCCTGTATTAACTGTGCCTAGCCCTGATTTAATTGAGCCTAGCCCCTGAACCTATTGCATCTAACACTGAATTGATTGCACCTAGCACTCAATTTATTGTGCCGAGCCCTGATTTGATTGTGCCCAGCTCTGAATTCATGGTGCCTAGCCTTAAATTAATAGTGCCTAGCCCTGAACTCATTGCTCCTTTCCCTCATTTCATTGTTTCAAGCCATGAACTGATTATGCCTAGCTCTGAATTGACTGTGCCCAGCTCTGAATTGATTATGCCTAGCCCAGAATTGATTGTGCCTAGCCCTGAAATGATTGTGCCTAGCCCTGAACTGATTGTGTCTATCCATGAATTGATTATGCAAAGCCCTGAATTGAGTGTGCCTAACTCTGATTTGATTGTGCCCAGCTCTGAACTCATTGCGCCTAGCACCGTGCGAGCTTATGTCCAGCCTAAGCAAAATGTGAAGCCCAAACTCATCAGATGGGACCAACAACCTACTATGGTATCCAAACCTAAACTGATACCCGGCCTCACCAACTTCACTCCAACGCTTAGCAATCCAACTGAACCCAATGATGCATCAAGCCATTCCACCCTTTTCCTATCACACAATACCCTTTAAAGACATTCAGACTTCCACTAGCAGTGAAACTGCCATCAATGGAGGCCTCATAATGCTAGATCACTCCTCGCACACGCTCTTGATATATCTGACCTCATAATTAAAAAACCATCTCGACCTTCTAGCGGTCACAGAAACCTGGCTGCACCCTGCAGCAGGCCGGGCACTTTCATTAGCCATATCGGAAGGATTCACAATTTACAGGAAAGATAGAACCACCACCAAAGGAGGTGGAGTTGCTCTGATCGCTAAATCTGACCTCTCCATCAGAGAATCACACGACCATGCCTTTACCTCTGGGGAACTTCCCTCAATCAAACTATCCTACCCCAAATCTACAGGTAGCCCTGAATACATTGTGCCTAGCCTTAAATTGACGGTGCCTAGCCCTGATTTAATTGTACCTAGTCATGAATTAATTGTGCCTAGCCATGAATTCATTGTGCCTAGCCTTAAATTGATTGTGCCTAGCCTTGATTTAATTGCACCGAGCCCTGATTTAATTGCGCCTAGCCCTGAATTCATTGTACCTAGCCTTACATTGACTGTGCCTAGCCCTGATTTAATTGTGCCTAGCCCTGAATTCATTGTGCCTAGCCTTTATTGATTGTGCCCAGCCATATATTCACTGAGCCTAGCCCTGGTTTAATGATGCATAGCCCTGAACTCATTGTGCCTAGCCTTAAATTGATTGTGCCTAGCCCTCATTCAATTGCACACAGCCCTGTATTAATGGTGCCTAGCTCTGATTTAATTGAGCCTAGCCCTGAACTTATTGTGCCTAACCCTGATTAATTGCACCTATCCCTCAATGTATTGTGCCGAGCCCTGATTTGATTGTGCCCAGCTCTGAATTTCACAGTGCCTAGCTTTAAATTAATAGTGCTGAGCCCTGATCTCATTGCGCCTAGACCTCATTTAATTGTGCCAAGCCCTACATTGATTATGCCCAGCTCCAAAATGACTGTGCCCAGCTCTGAATTGATCATGCTTAGCCCAGAATTGATTGTTCCTTGCCCTGAATTGATTGTGTCTACCCCTGAACTGATAGTGTTTAGCCCTGAATTGATTGTGTCTAGCCCTGAATTGATTGTGCCTAGCCCTGAACTGATTGTGACTAACCCTGATTTGATTGTGCCCAGCTGTGAACTCATTGCGCCTAGCACCGCGCAAGCTAATGTGCATCCAAAGCAAAATGTGCTGCCCAAACCCAGCAGATGGGACCAACAACCTACTACGGTATCCAAACCTAAACTGATACCCTGCCTCACCAACTTCACTCCAACGCTTAGCAATCCAACCAAGCCCAATGATGTATCATGCCATTCTACCCTTCCCCCATCACACAACACCCCTAAAGACAATCAGGCTTCCACTATCAGTAAAACTACCATCAAGGGCGGCCTCATCAACGCTAAATCACTCCTAGCACACGCTCTTGATATATCTGACCTCATAACTAAAAAACCATCTCGACCTCCTAGCGGTCACAGAAATCTGGCTGCACCCGGCAGCAGGCTCGGCACTTTCATCAGCCATACCAGAAGGATTCACAATTTACTGGAAAGATAGAACCACCACCAAAGGAGGTGGAGTTGCCCTGATTGTATCACACAACCATGCCTTTACCTCTGGGGAACTTCTCTCAATCAAACTATCCTACCACAATACTGCAAGTAGCCCTGAAATAATTGTGCCTAGCCTTAAATTGATTGTGCCTAGCCTTGATTTAATTACGCCCAGCCCCGATTTAATTGCGTCCAGCCCTGTATTCACTGTGCCTAGCCCTGAATTCATTGTACCTAGCCTAACCTTACTCCTCACAAAAAACACAAAACCATCCACTCAAATGATCATTTTAAGCAACTTCAATCTTGGCCTCTATGACAGCCTAGATCCTAATGCCACAACCATTCAAAACACAATGGCAGCTCTTACTCAACACATTGAACAAGCTACCCATGACAAAGGCTGCACCTTAGACTGGCTTGTCAACCTAAATGCATCAACTAACATCACAGCTAATTCCCCCTGCCCCTGTTCAGACCATAATATCATGACATTCACCATCCCTAAACAAACCCAACACAAAACTGTTCCACTTTTAACCCCAGCTACCCTTGCAAGAAACACACATAACATCAAACACACATACACCTGCTCCCCCTATTAGGCCCCTTTACTGAAGGTACCTACTCCCATGCCAACCCATCCGCCATGGTAGACATCTACAATAAAACTATCCTCCAAGCTGTTGACAAAATTGTCCCACTGAAACTCTGCAAACCAAAACAAACAGCTCACCTGAACTCCTGGTTCACACCTGACCTCAAGAACCTTAGATCGAATACACATGCTGCTGAATCAACTTCGACAGCTTCACCATTGAAAAACAACAGGGATCTATTCATCTCCTCTGCTAAAAAATACAAACAAGCTATACTTCTAGCTAAAAACACCACATACAATGAGCGCATAGCAAATGCTAAATCTGGCAGTAAGGAACTATTCACCATCCTGGGGGAACTTTAGTCTCCCACTAGCACACCAGACATCTTTCAGAAAGGTGAAACCTGATGCACTAACACACAGCATGCACTCCTGGACAAAATGGATATGTTCCAAAACAAAATCGCAAACAAAAAAGGCAAGTTAACTTACCAGACATGAACATCAACCCACCTATCTCGAGAGAGAGCCCACATCCCCCCCTTTTGAATTTAGGCCTGTCTCCACCACCAAGGTCATCAAAATCATCTCCAGTTTAAAACCGTCAAGGTGTTAAGGTGACACATGCCCTGCCCCTATCATCAAAGACTGTCACAGAAGTCGCCCCATTCCTCACCTCTCTCATCAACAATTCCTTCTCACAAGGTACAGTCCCTAAGAATATGAAAGAAGCATGGGTCCTCCCGCTTCTAAAAAAACGTTCCCTTGACCCCAGCATCCCTAACTACCGCCCCATTACGACGGTCGACTTCCTTCTGAAAATCCTTGACCGCGCTGCCTACCTCCAGATTCAGGAACACCTGGAAAATAACAATCTTCTTGGCCTACGCCAATCGGATTTCCAACCTAGACACGGAACAGACATGGCACTCCTGGACCTAAAAAAACAAATGGACACCATAATTGACAATGGAAAACTAGCCATATTACTTCTCCTAGACCTCTCTGAGGCATTTGACTTAGTATACCACAAAATACTATGCCAGCACCTGGAGAGCGCTGCACACTTCTCCAATGCCATTGCATGGATAAAATCATTCCTCTCTGAGCGTACTATGAGAGTCTTTTCCAACCTATCTAACGCCACAGCTTCCCCCGTTCCTTGCAGGGTTCCTCAAGGATCTTGCGTGTCACCAACGCTTTACAACCTATTCACCAAACTGCTATTTGACCACCTTGATGAACGTGGTGTGCCCTATACAAACTATGCGGACGATACGCATATTCTAATACACCTAACTGGAGACTACAACACAGACTCTACCATCCTTAATGACATTTACCAGATGATCCAATCCTGGATGGCTCAATATGAACTTTGTCTAAATGATGATTAAACTGAGTTACTCCTGGTAGGCACCCAAACACACCTAAAAAAACTTTACCCCAAATACAAACACTTCATAATAGATGGAAATACTGTCTCTAAAGAAGTTAAAATGCTGGGTGTGTGCTTGGACTCATCCTTAACCTTCTCCAGACAAGTTAACTCCATTATCTCATCAGCAGTCTACACTGCCTCATTAACGCCTGTAGACCATACTTCACAGCAGACAGCTGCCTAACCTTAGCAAGAGCCCTCATTCTGCCGAAACTCGACTATTGTAATATCCTCCGGGCTGGCACTGCGACTAGCAGCATTCAAAAACTACAGGTTACTCAAAACAACACCTACGGGCAGCACTAAACATACCAAGAAGAGAACATATCTCTGAAATCAGATGCAAAGTATGCTGGCTACCAGTTCAGGATCGGATCAAATTCAAAACAGTAGCAATCACCCACAAATGCCTCACTAACATAACTCCTAAATATCTTGCCAACCTGCTAACGCCAACCCAAACCACCAAGCCTACACGCTCTGCCTCTGCCTCCCTTCGATCTGTCCCAAAATTCAAAAGAACAAAGGCGGGGAGATGTAGCTTCCCAGTTGTGGCAGCGAAAGGCTAGGACGCCCTATCCTACATTAGATCTGACCGTTCCCACACTTCATTCTGCAGAAAACTTAAAGCCTGGTTCTTCACCTCCAATGTGTAGCCTTCTGTGCCGCAATGCTCACAGTATCATCGTTGTACAATATGCTTCTGTAAATACATCTGCTATACCTCATTTGCAAATTACCTACGTGAATATGTTGTATATGTAAATATCACTGACTTTGTACTAATGGGAAGAATGTATCTGTAAATATCTCATGTCTGTAACTATGCTTAACATGATTATGTCATCTATTGTTGCCCGTGGTAACCCCTGTAATGTGTACTGTGTATTACCTGCTCTCCAGCGCCCAGATGCCTAAGGGTTTGGTGTGTGCTACAAATGTTAAATAAATAAATAAATAAATAAATAAAAGAATGGTGTGCCACCAATAATCTCTGCCTGAATGTCAGCAAGATGGAGATCCTCCTTATCGGCACA
Source organism: Ambystoma mexicanum (assembly GCF_040938575.1). Taxonomy (NCBI): domain Eukaryota; kingdom Metazoa; phylum Chordata; class Amphibia; order Caudata; family Ambystomatidae; genus Ambystoma; species Ambystoma mexicanum. Next base: position 363,833,329 of record NC_090930.1, on the reverse strand, counting down.
CTTACACCTCTCTTTTCCTGCACACTCTGGCTGGCCTCTCTTGTCCCTCTTCCTGCTCCCACTTGCGTGGCTAAGAACCTTGGGTTTACCTTCGACTACACTCTCTCTTTCTCTCCTCACATTTCTGACGTCTCTAAGAAGTCAAACTACCAACTTCACCTCCTCAGAGGTATTCTTCCTTTCCTCTCCTTCCCCCAGAAGCTCACTGTCTCTAGAGCGCTGGTCCTTTCTAGGCTTGACTACCGTAACAGCCTCTTTTAAATCTACCTGCCTCTACTCTCTTTTCCAACTCATCCAGTACAGGGCTGCAAGACTTGTCCTTGACCTCAAGCCCAGGGATCATATCTCTCCAGCACTGAAATCTCTTTATTGGCTCCCAGTGGCTGCAAGGATCAAATTCAAGACTCATTGCATTCTCCACAAGGCCTTCTGGGGCCTGGGACCAAAATATATCCAGCTTTCACTTCTGAAGTATCTCCCTACTTGAGCTCTTCCACCTCCAACTCCTTGAGGGTAAATCGCTTTCCATGCAAAGAGCTGGAGGCAGATCTCTCTCTTCGGCTGGTGCCTCCCTCTGGAACAGCCTCCATTCCTCTCTGAAACTTGATCAGAACCAAGCTCCGGAAGCTGCTCAAGCCTTTCCTCTTTGCTTCGGCCTTGTCTCTTCCTCTTCCCTGCTGATTTCCTGTCTACCACTGCACTGGTTACCTGGATCCTGGCAACCCTACACTTGGGGCTGTATATGTTACACTACAGTCCCCTTAGCTGCCCTTCCAATCACCTGCTCCCTGCACTTAACCCTTGCACTGCCACCTACTGACTGCACCTCCTTTTTCTTGTTTATATTGTGCTTGTTGATCCTATGTCCTGCATTTCTCCCCCTCCCCTTCCCCTGGCACTTCTCTCTCTTTCCCCTCCCTGCACTTGTGCGATCTCAATGTCACTGGGCCTAGTAAGATTGTTCCTTGTTCCCTCTTGTTCCCTTTCCATGCCTCGTCGCGCCTTGACACACTTGTGTATAGGCGCGCTATAAATAAAATAGCATATTATATCATACATGGGGCAATAAAGGTATACATTTCTTTCATTGTCAGGGATTTTTATGTGTGCATTTTAAATGTGTACAAAATTTCGGAACAGGTTATGGACATTTTTTGGGGGGTGGAAAGGACAGATAAGGGTTTGGGGGGGGGTCAGGAACAGTTAAAAATTGGTGTGAGAAGGGGGGATTTGGCGCCCCCATAAAAAATGCATTAACTTTTTCGTTATTTTACACACATTTAAAAGGCAATTGTAAAAAAGTCTCACGATGACAGAACATAGAACCACAATAAGCAGGCATCAAACAAACAATTAATTTGCATACATGAAGATAAACTTTAATGTTATTAATATGTTCTGGTGATGCTATTTCTTTCTTCCTTACTTTTGTTTTTCTGTATGCCCATCTGATGTGTATGCATTGTGGGTCTTCAAATGCATTGTTTGTACTAGCACAGTGTGTAGTAAGTCTTGAAGTGTTAGCCATTTATTATATATATAATATCTAGAACGGACTTCTCCTTGTACCATTGCGGTGAACCAACCCGGATGGACTGTGGTGTCCTCTTCCTCATCCCTTCACCTTTTCAGCAGGGTGGCCTGACTCTTTCATCTTCACAGATATCATCACATAACATGTGGCTCACCCAACTTGCTCCTGACTTCTCTTCCTCAGCTTGACTGTTAACACACTGACCTGCTGGATCTGGCACCTTAGTATTGTCTTTCCTTTGTGCTGGCACGGGGTTCCAACTGTTCCTGCAGTGTCTTCTTCTTCACCCGATCCTGCTCCTGTTTTCTCTGCATCAGCTGGCTAACAACACGCTGACCTGCTGGAACCAGCACCTTGGTCTTCACCTCTCCTTGTGCCATTATAGAGCACTGTACTGTGCATCACCGTCCTCTCCCTTATGCCGGCACATTTCCAGCAAAGTGGCCTGACCCCTCTCATCTTCCTGCGAGTATCGTCCCAAAACGCGGATGTGCCGCAGCCATTGCCTGAACTGACTCTTGTTGTCGTGGGGCACCGACCCGTATTGCCCTCTACACCTCACCTTTAATCCAATTGCTGAGAATGACCTAACTGGGTGCCTGCCTGGTCACTTGCCCAATATTCTTACACCTACTCACTGGCTCTCACCAGGGTGTCCTGTTGCCTCTTTCCCCCACTCACCCCCTCCCTGGCCTTCACCCCATCTTGGTTTAGACCACTAATTTCTGTCTGCCGGTTCCCCCCTCTCCCATTTAGTTCCTGACTACTCTTTCCCAGTCCTCACCAGCCAGATCAGTCATTATCTTACCCCCCTCATTCATCTCACCCCTCTAGATCTTTTATCCCTACCTCTACAATCACTCACACCACTTTCCTTTGGCTAGGGACACCCTACCTCTCCCCAGTCCTGCCTCTCTTCCACCTCCCCTGACCTCTCCCTCTCTCCTCCTTCTATGATGATCTTGACCACCTTCTTTCCCTTCTCTCACCTTCCCCTTTCCCCCTCACTGTGCTTGGTGACTTCAATCTTCATCTCATATACCACCAACCCTCCCCTCTGCTGGCCATTCTTGACTCCTACCTCCTGACTCCTCTCCCTACTCCACCCACTCACTCCTCTGTATCCACTCTTTATCTTTGTCTCCTCCTGTACCGCTTTCTCTAGACTAGATCTTCGTAACTTCAACCCTCCTCTCTTTATTGATACCTGTTCTTCCTATCTCCCCCATCTTTCTGACTTTTCCTATCTCCTGGCTAATGATGCTCTTTCCACTCTGTCCTCCACCATATCCACTTGTCTTGATCAACTCCAAACTCTTTCCTCTTTCCCCCCCTCCTGTAAACCCTCTCAACCCTGGCTTTCCCCTCACCTTCTCTCTATACGCTGCTTTCTCCGTCACTTCCAGCTACTCTGGCTCAAACATCATTTGCCTGCCAATCAATCCTCTTACTTCTCTTACCACTCTCTTTATGACTCCTGCCTTAGCTTAGCTAAACGTTCCTACTTCTCAAACCTTCTCCACTCCCAAGCCTCTCATCCTCGTTGAATCTTTCAGACACTAACTTGTCTTCTCTCTCCTCCCAATCCCAACTACTCACTTTCTTCTTCCCTCTCACCCTTTGACTTTGCTGATTTCTTTTCCTCCAAGATACTCTCTCTGCCAAAATATGATATCCCCCTCTTACTCTCCTCCTTTCCCTCCTATTACCACCCCTTCTTCCATCATGTCTGACTTCACCCCTATCATTTCTTCTGATGTCTCCCTCCTCCTATCTAAAACTCACCCTACAGTTGCACCCTTTGATCCCATCCCTACCCCCTTATCTCCAAAATCTACCCTCTTCTTATTCCCTACCTCACATCCTTCTTCAACTCATCTGCTACCTTTCCCTCTGCCTTTAAACATGCTACTATCATCCCTATACTGAAAAAGCTCTCCGCTAACCCCCTCCTTGCATCCAACTTTCATCCCATCTCTCTTCTACCATTGCTTTCTAAGCTTCTTGAACACCTTGCTTACTCTCAACACGTGGCCTTTGTTTCCAACCTCTCTCTCCTCCCCCATACTCAATCCTGTTTCTGTCCTAAACATTCCACCAAATGTGTTCTCAACTCTCTTCTTACTGCACGCTACTCTAAGCAATCCTCCATTCTTATTCTTCTTGACCTCTAGGCTCCTATGACACTGTCGATCAACCCTTAATCCTCAATACTCTCTCTTCTTTCGGTCATAGCAGCTCTGTTCTCAATTGGCTCTACTCTTACCTTTCTAATCACTCTTTTACCGTCTCTTGGGGTGGCCGTTTCTCCTCTACTTACTCCCTTGACTTCAGAGTTCCCCATGGTTCTGTGCTTGGCCCTTTCCTCTTCTCACGCTACACCTCCCTTCTTGCCCCTATTATCTCTTCCTTTGATATCTCTCACAACTTTTATGCTGACGATACCCAACTTTACCTCTCCATCGCCTCCTTCACTCCTGACATCCACCTCAAACTCTCGTCTTGTCTCACAGCTATCAAAAACTGGATGTCTTCCCACTTTCTCTCCCTCAACACTGACGAGACCGAAGTCTTATTCTTCCCTGCCAACACACTTCCTCCTCCCTCTCCCCCCTTCTATCATCTTTCCATCCTCCAATCTTTCCTTCTCATGCTCTGCTCGTAACCGTGGCCTCTACTTTGACTCTAACCTCTCATTTACTCTCCGCATTTCTCTAACCTCACAAGCCTTCCCGTCCATTCTACTGTTCTACTCTCCTCTTCAGCCTCCCTGCCTCTTATCTTGCTCCCCTCAAATCCCTCTATCACTCTGCTATCCGTACTCTTTGCTTTCTCTCTCCTCTTGATTCCATCTCCTCTTCCCTTGTCTGCCTTCCCTTTCATTCCCAACTTAAATTCAAATTTCTCTGCCATGTTTTTAAATCTCTTCACAACCTTCACACTCCCTACCTCTCCACCCTCCTCTCTTTCTATACTCCCTCTCGTCCTCTCTGTTCTTCGGACATATTCTTCCTCTCTGTTCCTCCACCACCCTGTGCCCCTTCCCACTTCCGTTCCTTTCAGCTTCTCGCCCCCCTACATTGGAACTCCCTACCTTTCCATATCTGTTCTATCTCCTCCTACCCCTCCTGCCGCTTGTCCTTAAAATCTCATCTTCTTCATCCTCCTTCCTGACCCTCAGTTCACTCCATTCTTACTTTCCACCATTTCTCTCATTCCTTGTCCTCAGCTAATTGTTGTGCATAATATTATTGATTGTTTGATTCTATTTTGATATTCATGCTTCTATTGTAATTTTGTTGTTGTAATGTAAAGCGCTTTGGTGTAAAGCGTTATATAAAAATTAATAAATACAAATACAAAATACAAATCTATATCTAATATCTCAAAACTCTGATAAAGTAGCATTCATTATTTTACTAGCCAAAATGACTAGATTAAAAACATTGTAATTCTATGGTGCATGCCACAGCCATTGGCTATGTTTATGTATGATTAGGTTCCTGTATTAACAACAGCACTCCAGCATAATGTTTTGTTTAGATGAGTACATTCTTTAATAGATTAAGTAGTTAATGATAGGTCTCTCGATCACTCCTGACATTGTGTTACCAATTTTATAAACACAACCCCTTGTAGGGACTTTTCATTGAAACTAATTTCATATGCAATGTCATTTGTGATGTCATCTTTGATGTCCTGGGTGTTAGTTTTAGCAGTGCACGGTGGTGGTGCAAGTTACGGTTGTTTAGCTTACTATAACTGGTGAATTTCTGAGTTGCTTTGGTTTTACTTGTAACCATAACGTCCCTTTTACATCGTTTGTTTCTTTGAATTTCATAGGATTTTAGTAGTGAAACTTAACCATAACGTCCCTTTAACAATGTTTTTTCAGTGAATTTCATAGGTCATTGTTAGTGCAACTTAACCATAACGGCCCTTTAACAGTTCTTTGCATTGAATTTCATGGGTTTTTACCAGTGAATACTATTCCCCTACAACTTACTAATGTCATACTTACCCTTATATAGCAGCATTTGTGTCCAATTTACAAAGATTCACCTTACAACTCTGCCATTTCCCACCTTCTAGCATCATTTTTAACACTTCAGTACACTTTTTTAATTTTTTTTCACTGTTTTGACATTCGTCGACGTCCACAAACATCTGAGGGCACTGCAGACTTTCTGGACAGTGTCACATGACCACACATGCTGCGTGTCATGATGACGTGTCCATGAACAGGTCTTCACTTCACGATCGGGTACGGACTTTGCCGACAGTTCGGAACTGCACTTTCTACTGATCTAGGAACTTTCAAGCTCAAAATGTACCTTTGCACAGCTCCTACACCTATTCTTAGTCATTATCCATTAAAAATCTAGAACAGAGCAGATACTTGGAAGAATATTAGCAAAACTGCTATTTTTCTTAAAATTTCATCAGCTACTGCCATCCCTCCTGCCCAACAGCCACCACGACCACCAGCTGGAGGACCTACACAACAAAAAAAGCGCAGTACTTCCAAAGGCAATGAAAAGGACCAAGAAGATGAGGTGGAGGAAGTGCCTACTTCTAGCACTTAGAGGAAATCATGGGTGTGGCAATTCTTCACCAGTGTTGGGAATGTACCAAAGGCTAAAGCTACCAAAGTTAAATGCACTGAGTGTGTCGCAGACTACCTGGACAGTACTCCTATGGGTCCACCTCCATGCGCCACCACACCCAATCCAACCACCGCAATGCTCTTTGAAAGGTTGTTCCCTTCTTAACAAGTAGTAGGCTGTCTTCCTAGATCTCATCGTCCTCAACCAATGCTGTAACCACACAGCCTACTTCTGTGGGACACAGAATCCCATCAGCTATGTTGCAAGCAATAAAAGAGGCTGTTGATTCATATCTTTCAAAGACAACAGTCCTCTGCATATGCTGCAACACACCACACTGCAGGGGGGAGCCATATCGAAGTGCTTTTGAAGCTGTAATCAAGGAGCATGAGAAGCACTGCCTACTACCTTAGATGTAACACACACTCAACATCTTCCCCTGTTCACCTGCCCCTCCCTATTAGTTCTTGGTGTCTCTTCACTCATTTCCCTCCCCACCTTACTTTCTAACATCTCTTGCAAAAATAAATACAAATCAAATAACAACAAAAAACGTTCCTTTAGGAATTAGCTTTCACAGTTAAAAAATAGTACTTAAAAAAAAAATCTTTTAGACCCATCTACATAACATTTCTCATTAAAGTACATAGACTCAATAATATTTACCAACAATTCCATTAGCATTTGTGTTATGCTAATGGGACTAATGTGGCATTCATCCCCCGTTCCAGGCACTGGAATGGGGGATAACGGCCAGGCAGTCCAAGTCATCAGCCCAAGCAAATCAAGGACAGATAACAAGGGCTCCAATCGTTATCCACCATTCCAACCACTGCAACGGGGGATCCCGTCCATTAGCACACAGGGTTGTAAAGCGGTACCTTAGTGTGCTAATAATAAAAGATGTTCCTCCTACAGCGGAATGCGTGTGGCCTACCGCTGTAGGAAGGAAAATACTTTCCCAAGATGGCCACCATGGAATGGGAAGGCGGGGGTCCATACATAACCCCTCTTCCCTTTCTATGGCGGCCTGCAGAAGGAGAAGAGAGAACCCTATGACCATATTAAGCTTCCACACACTAACTGCCACTTATCAATCTTTTACAAATCTTGTCCATCTTTATTTCCCTTACTTATCCAAAAGAATTGTGCACAATGCTCCTATAAGTGCCCATATGCATTGTGCGGTGAGAGAAGTGCATAACTGGAAGGGTCAGTAAGAATGGGCAAGTGATCATGAGAACTCAGGAGGTAAATGTCGAGGAATGCCAAGGTGGGACGCCACTGGGTAAGTACTGGAGCAGAGTAGTCCCAAGGGTGCGATGCATCTTAACCATAAAATCCGTATAACAAAGTTTTCTCTGTCAATTTAATAGATTCTTATAAATGAAAATGTTTCATGGTGTTACATCACTGTATATAAGTTATTAATAATTCCTATTTTCACATATATGAAAAACTATAAAGCTCCTTTAAGAAACATATGTTTTGCAACACATACTTTGCTCTCAGCAGTGCATCCTGGGGATGGAAATCATTGTTCAATTGCCAACAGCATAAGGCTCCACCATGACCTCAGCTGAACCAAACCACCCCTATTATTCACTGCACCTACCCTGTATCCTAGTTTAGTGTCCACTATACCATTACAATGTAACCAATGGCCAGTGCTCATGGATTGTGTGTGTATAAAACTTGAACCTTATTTATATAAAGAACTGTGTTATCACTAACATGGTCTGTGGACATTCCTTTGTGGGGGTTTGGGGACTACATTGTACTTAAGAACCATCCCACATCCCCTCCTGAGAGCTTACGCCTTGATTGCTCACCCAACGTTACCATAAAAAAGACAGTTCTGTATAGAAATAAGCTTCGAGTTATATACACACACAATAACACACTTTGCGCTCAGGTAATACTTTAATGACAGATAAGTACAATATCTATGTGGTACCACAGTTAACTCTTGAACCCATTAAAATGCATCAACTGCTGACAGTTGTAAGTGACATACAAGTCTAATAGCAATGTGAACCAACACCAGACATAGGAGGAAAACAAGTTGGTTAAACAATTGGCAGAACACTGGGCCCCTACCACTAGACACAGTTCTGTGTGAGGATCACCCCACCTGGGCTACCTGTAAATAAATTATATTGACAACCCAAGTCCATATATTGTTTAGCAGAGTCTTGTTCCCTTCTAGAAATGTTCTACTACCCCAATGTACCTGGTTTAGCAGAGTTTGTCGACCACGGCTGGCTTTCAGATCTTCGTCGGCATCTTTGTGGACTTCGGGTGGCGGGAAGCCCACCGGCAGATTCTCCTCGGTTCGTCAGTGACCTTGTCTTTCTCCAGCAGGACTAAGCGGTCGATGGTGATGAGCAAGGGAGTCCTTGATTTCAAAGTGTCTTAGGCAATGGACTATTGCAGCTCCGGTCAACAAGATTACAGCGGTCCTCTGAATCTCGGTCGTTGGTGGTGGTCATCGATGGCCTCGACATCCAAGCACTTCACTTCAGATTCCTCGGCAGTCCCCGTCTCTGATCCGCAGTCTTTTGATGGCAGACTTCCAGGGAGCCTTGTTGAAGGTTAGCTGTGCACAGTGTTCCCTTGTAGCTTGGGAAGAGGTCTCCTAGGCAGGTCTTCTCTTGGTTCAGTTCTTGAAGATACAACAGCTTTCGGATTGTGTTGAAGGAAAGCAGCATGAAAGCCTTCTTCTTCCAGCTGGGCTTCAAGGACAAGCATTAAGTTTCTACTTCAGCTTCTGAACAATTCCAGTAAGTGAGAGGTCCCCAGATATACTATTCTGTCTCACATTCCCACTGCTGAACCAGGCTCAGGCATCCAATCATTCAGAAGGGCATTCAGCAGGCAGGCAGCAAATCATGCTCACAGTGCATCCAGGACATTCTTCTCCACTCAGAAACTCACAACAAGGAATGTGGATTGGAACAAGCACCCAGCCATTCAACACTCCACACTGCATTCATACCACTTTCAGGCAGGGCTGTCTCATTCATTGCAACACACACTAGAAACCAGAAACCCATAACACGAAATGTATATTGGTCACACACTCCAATCACCGAGGTTCCACCCCTAGGGCGTACCCACAACATACAGCCATTGGGAAGGCTCCATCCAGTTTGGCCTGGACTTCCACACAATACCATATATGGAACTTCCACCCAACAGCCAGTCAGAGGAAGGGACAAAGTCAGGGCTTCCCAGTACTTTGGGAAAACAAGGTAACATTAAATAGAAAGCAAGAGGCCACAGGGGCCATCTTGTTTCCTATCAGAAATCAACTGATTCCAATGGCAGGGCCTGGGTATCCCAAAATGGGGGATACCCAGAGCACCTGTCAATTCAGCATAGAGCTGCCATTAGCCTGTACCCTGCTCTGTGGGCCACATAGAGGTGCCCAAAAACATACACTAGTGGTTCAGGTTTGTACCCCCACCCATGGGTGCCATAAGGACTCCTGTGTAGAAAATAACACAGATCACACATGATAATGGAGTACAGGACAAGAACATGGAGGCCCTGTCCCTCCAAAGCATTTCCAGCATCACAGTCAACCCCCACCCCACCCAGACTGAGGCTACGGTGGTCTAATCTCCCACGAGATTGACACCCTCATCCTGAAGTCTACATATCTTCTGGAAAGGCCATCTGCATTATCATGACTCTTCCTTGTACATGCTCAATGGTGAAGTCTAGCCCTTGCAGGCTAATGGACCACCTGAGCAACTTCTGGTGTTCATCCTTCACCTACCATTTTAACGGCTTATGGTCTGTTTGGACCTTGAAGGTAGACCCGAAACCCCTAAGGCTCCAAACTATGCTAAAACCTTCCTTTTCAACAGTAGCCCACCTGAGTTCTCTACTCTTGAGTTGTCTACTTCGGAATATGATAGGATGTTCCCTCCCTTTGTCATCTAACTGAGACAAGACAGCTCCAATTCCGGTGTCGCAGGCA